>NC_053434.1:73355904-73681727 GCF_007990345.1 Gossypium hirsutum | reverse complement strand
ATTACATGAATTTTTGTCAATGTTCGGCTGAATATAGACAAGAAGACCACGAACTGGAAAATGCAGCATACATTCGGCCAATAGTTAATAAGGTCAATAAGAAGCAACTCTGCTGAAAATTACCATCATTAATTAGCAACTTGAACAGTCATTTGGAAGTGTGAATGGACGGTTTTGAATGACCATAAGGTGTGAACATCATGAACCGAATAGCCACAATGTACCCAGCAATGTGAAGGAAATAAATGGCAGCTTTGGAGAATGGAAAATCATCTCTTTGGCCGAATGGTCACTTAGAGAACTTCAACAATCAGCACACCATCTTTAATATAGTCCATGCATGTATCATTTGGTGCATTGAACCCAACATGCATGCATCTTCACATCCATTGAATCTTCATGCATGAATCTGCCCAATGAATCTTCAAATTCGGCTGTACTAAAAACACACATGAACTTAATTAATTTCAATCAAATTAAGCTGAACTAAGTAAATACATAATGTGAACATCCTAATTTAACATTGAAACAACTTAAATATTAATAAAGCATGACACAAATTCGGTTGAACAGATTTAAGACATGTAATAATTTAGACAAACTAAATGAAATCAAGACATCTTTAATGTAACTAAATTAAGACATATTAAACACTTATATTAAATAAAACATATTAATAAGCTGTAATAAGACTTAATTAAATGCTTATTTAAATGGTTTAAAATCCAGAAGCAATTTAATTAGCTAGAACGAATTTCAACTTCAAAGAAGTTGAAAATATTCAGCTCGTCTTTAAGCTCTTTGCTTTCATTTTCCTCAATCCGTTCCACCAATGCTAAAATAGCAACTTTAAATCGTTTAGCTCTAGCTCGCGTTATTGGACCAATGGGCAGCTTAATAGCTTCTTGTTCGTTCTCCATTTGGTTCGTAGGCAAGCTCACATCATTCCCCTCCTCTTCAGAACGATTTGTCCTCAAATCGGAATCTGCATCAAACGGAGACAAATCAGAAACGTTAAAAGTCGCGCTAACATTATATTCACCAGGCAAGTCCAATTTATAAGAATTGTCATTAATTCGTTCAAGGACTTGAAACGGTCCATCCCCTCTCGGAAGTAGTTTAGATCGTCGTTGCATAGGAAATCTTTCCTTGCGCATATGCAACCACACCCAATCTCCCGGCTCGAACACAACTCGTTTACGACCTTTGTTAGCATGTTGTTCATAGTTCTTGGTCCTTGCCTCAATGTTTTCTCGAACTCGTTGGTGCAATTGCTTGACGAAATCAGCTTTACGCTTTCCATCTACATGCACAAATTGGTTAGAAGGCAATGGCATTAAATCTAATGGTGTTAACGGATTGAAACCATAAACGATTTCAAAAGGAGAAAATTTGGTAGCTGAGTGAATAGCTCTATTATACGCAAACTCCACATGTGGTAAACATTCTTCCCAAGCCTTCAAATTTTCCGGATGATAGCTCGAAGCAATGTAGACAAAATCCGATTGACCACTTCGGTTTGGCCGTCCGTTTGCGGATGGCAAGTGGTTGAAAACAGCAACTTCGTTCCAAGGCGCCCCCATAGTGTCCTCCAAAAATGGCTAAGAAACTTCGCATCTCGGTCAGACACAATCGTCCTAGGCATGCCATGCAACCTGACCACTTCTTTGAAAAATAAATTAGCAATATTCACGGCATCATCAGTTTTATAACAGGCTATAAAATGAGCCATTTTTGAGAACCTATCTACAACCACAAATATTGAATCTCGGCCATTTTTACTCCTCGGTAAACCTAGCACGAAATCCATTGAGATATCAGACCAAGGGGTTTCGGGAATAGGCAATGGCTTATACAAACCATGGGGCTTAATTCGTGACTTAGCCCGTTTGCATGCAATGCATCGATTACAAAACCGTTCGACATCTCGTCGCATCTTAGGCCAAAAGAATGTTCGTTGAGCATGGCTAGCGTCTTGCAACTCCGAAGTGCCCCATTAATCCTCCACTATGAGATTCTTCGATCAACACTTCTCGTACGGAACCTTGGGGTATACAAAGCTTTCCTTCTCGGAACAAGTACCCATCATGTCGATAGTACTTCTCGTAAGCTCCCTTTGCGCATAACCTAAAGAATTCACTAAAGTCAGCATCGTTGATATATAAATCTTTAAGAAATACAAACCCCATTAACTTAGCATCCAAAATATTAACAACGCATACCTTCGAGATAGTGCATCAGCCACTAGTTTTCCTTACCTTTTTTATATTTAATAACATATGGAAAAGATTCGAGAAATTCTACCCACTTAGCATGCCGCTTATTCAACTTGTGTTGACCCTTTAAGTACTTCAAGGATTCGTGATCGGTATGTATGACGAATTCTTTGGGCCAAAGATAGTGTTGCCACGTCTCTAAGGCTCGAATCAACGAATAGAGCTCCTTGTCATAAGTCGGATAGTTTAAGACGGCACCATTGAGTTTCTCGCTAAAATAGGCAATAGGCCGTCCATCTTGCATCAACACAGCTCCAATGCCTAAACCTGAGGCATCACATTCTAACTCGAAGGTTTTATCAAAATTAGGCAAAGTAATAACGGTGCATGAGTTAGACAATCTTTAATTTTCAAAAAGGATTTTTCTTGTTCCTCTCCCCAAACGAAGTTGGAATTCTTACGAATAACTCCAGTCAAGGGTGCGGCTAAGGTGCTGAAGTTTGGCACGAATCGACGGTAAAAACTTGCTAATCCATGGAAACTTCGGACTTGGGAGACATTCGTCGGACGGGGCCATTCTTGGATCGCCTTGACCTTCTCTTGATCGACTTCAAAGCCCTCCGAACTAACAACGAAACCTAAAAACACAACCTTGTTAGTGCAAAATTCACATTTCTTTAAATTAGCATACAAAGTTTCTTTCCTCAATACTTCCAAAACAGCCTTCAAATGTAAAACATGATCATCTAAATTTTACTATAAACTAATATATCATCGAAGTATACGACGCAAAATCTACCAATAAAAGGTCTTAGAACGTGATTCATAAGCCTCATGAACGTGCTTGGGCATTCGTTAAGCCAAATGGCATAACGAGCCATTCGTAAAGCCATGCTTCGTTTTAAACGCAGTCTTCCATTCATCACCCTCACGCATCCGTATTTGGTGATAACCACTCTTAAGATCAATTTTTGAAAACAGACTTGCGCCACTTAGCTCGTCAAGCATATCATCCAATCGTGGTATAAGATGACGATACTGATAGTTATCTTGTTTATAGCACGGCAGTCCACGCACATCCTCCACGTTCCATCCTTTTTCGGGACAAGCAAAACAGGCACGGCGCATGGACTAAGGCTTTCGCGCACATAGCCCTTTTCAAGGAGTTCATTTACTTGCTTTTGTAATTCTTTCGTCTCTTCAGGATTGCTCCGGTAAGCAGGTCGGTTTGGAATCGCAGCTCCCGGCACAAGATCTATTTGGTGTTCGATTCCACGAATAGGTGGTAACCCACTCGGGATTTCTTCCGGGAATACGTCTCGAAATTCCTGCAACACAGACAAAATAGAAGAGGGCAACTTATCATCAAATTCGTTAGTGCCAAGCAAGCTCTCCTTGTACAAAAGAACCAATAATGGTTGTTTCAATAACATCGATTTTCGAACTTCTCTCTCTTTTACAAACAAATTCTTTTTTTCATTTTCATCACTCGTTTCTTTTTCTTTTGAATCACTCTCTCTTTTTTTATCACTCATCTTTTTGTTTTTCTTCTTTTCTTCACTCTTTTCTTTATTCTTTTCATTTTTTTGCTCTCTCTCGATTTCTTTTGATTTTTCAATCGAACTCCTCATTTTGAGTTGAACTTCATACACTTGTTTCGGTGATAATGGAGCTAACGTCACCATTCGTCCCATGTGTTTGAAAGAGTATCGGTTTGTATATCCGTCATGAATCGCTCGCTTGTCGAATTGCCAAGGCCTCCCCAAAAGAAGATGCCCCGCATGCATTGGTACGACGTCACACATAACTTCATCTTGATACTTCCCAATTGTAAACGAAATCAACACTTGCTTCGTTACCTTCAATTCTCCACCATCGTTAAGCCATTGGAGTTTATACGGATGGGGATGTTTAATGGTGGCCAATCCGAGTTTCTCCACCATCATTGAACTTGCCACATTTGTACAACTTCCCCCATCAATTATAACGCAACAAATCTTACCTTGCACTTGACATCGCGTATGAAAAATGTTTTCGCGTTGTTGATCGTTTTCGGCACCTTGCAAAGTAAGGCTTCTCTTCACCACCAATATTTCTCCATTTTCGGCTTGTTCAACATCTTCTTCATCTTCGGTTTGTTCAATGGCCTCCTTCTCTTGTTCACTTTCAGATTCAATCTCGCCATCGTCTCGAACAAACATCACATTCCGATTTGGACATTGGCTCGCGATGTGGCCCCTTCCAAGGCATTTGAAACATTTTATGTCTCAAGATCGACTTGGTTGGGCTTCCATCTTTCCTTTACTCGTTTCGGCAATCGGTTTGTTGAACTTGGTGGCACCACTTACTTCTTTGTTTCGGCTTGGTATGTCACGTTTGTTGGTCCCTTGCCCCCACCTAGGCATAGAAGAAGTGTTAGAGAAAGTTCGTGACGTACCTTTTCTTTTTAGTTGTTTTTCGACCTTTATGGCCATATGGACCATATCAATAACCTCAACATAGTGGTGTAGTTCGACGATATTTGCGATATCTCGGTTAAGGCCGGCGAGAAATCGAGCCATGGTGGCTTCTCGATCTTCCTCCACATCGGCGCGGATCATGGCCACTTCCATTTCTTTGTAATAATCCTCCACGCTTCGTTGGCCTTGAGTTAAGCTTTGGAGCTTTTGATACAACTCCCGGTGATAGTAAGCAGGAATAAAACGCTTTCTCATTATTGCTTTCATTTCCGCCCATGTAGACACGGGACGTTCTCCATTGCGTCTTCGGCTCAACGTGAGTTGATCCCACCATATTATGGCATAGTCGGAGAATTCTATAGCAGCTAACTTCACCTTTTTGCTTTCCGAGTAATTGTGGCACTCGAAAACTAATTCCACCTTCTTCTCCCATTCAAGATAGGCCTCGGGATCCGATCTTCCTTGAAAAGTAGGAATCGCCATTTTAATATTCTTTAAATCATCATCGGGCCTCTTCGATCTCTTTGTTCTCGTGCTCGATGACCTCGTCTCCTTGCACTTTGTCATGAACCTCGATCACTTTCATCGTCACTTTGTTCATATAGATCATTTGCATGTTGCCATGGACGTTCTCGCTCTCTTCTCGAATAGGAGGGGTGTTCGCACGTTGGCTTTGTTCCTCCATTTGTTCCATTCGTTCATTGAGAGAATCGAATTGAGGTTGGAACAGACGAGAGATTTCTCGTACGATTGCTTGGACTTGGAGATCGGGCACTCCACCTCCGGGAACGTTTCTCCTCGGTTGAAGGTTTACTCCTCCACCAGCAGCATTCGAAGCTCCTCCACTTGTTGCTCGACGATCCGGACTCCTAGACATGTTTAAAATAAGAACAAAATATTTCCTCACCACAAAAACCTCACAAATTCGCTCACAAGAAAAAAAAATTCACTCCTCTCATGTTTCACTCTATTTTCGGCTTTTATCTTGATGTACTCTCTTGCCTTTTACCTCTCAAATCCAACTCTCGATATTCTAAAAAGCTACCTTAGACTTATCCCACTTGTGGGTCGGCTTCAAAAGCTAAACAAAGGAAAATCGTATGGTTTAGGGTAGGCTCGAAAGAAAGAAAGGTTTAAAGATGTGGCGTATAAAATGAATTCACGAATTGAAATTTTTTTTTTAATAGTGTGAAATTTCACTCAAAGGGGTATAAAAGGGTGTATAATATGATTTCGGAAAAATTTTTGTTGAAGTGTTTCCAGACTCTTTTTTTTTTTTTACGGATATTTCACGTTCTTTTCGTACGCACCTAGACCGTATGCAATTTTTTTTTGCAATTTTTTTTTCCTTCTTTTTTTTTCGGATTTTTTTTTCGAAACTTTTTTTTTAACTTTTTTTTTTCGAAGCTACGATTTACGTACCTAATTTAGCTAGCTCTGATACCAACTGATACGAGCTCGTTTCGGATGTAAAGACGAGTCGTAATCTTTCCCGATCGAAATTAGGTAGTATCGGAATTGAATCAAATTCAAGTCTTGGTGTTTGAAGTTGGATGGCTTTAGGAACAAAGGAGTTTAATGGGTTGTTGTTTGCTGGGTAATTCGATGAAACAAGATCGAACCCTTATTATCAAATAAGGACCCGGGCTTAAGGTTTCAAAGAAAGAAATGGAAATAGGATAAAAATCGAGACCCTCTATTTAGCAAAATAGGAACCTACGGTATGAAGAACGCCACACCAATGGGTGATAAGTTCGAACAAAGTCAGATTGACGCCACTCGTTGAAGATAAGTCAATTTGAGCTTTGGAGAATAAAGAGAGTGAATTTCTCACTAAAATTATATTTCATTCAGAAATTTGGCAAAAAGTCCTTTTACAAGAAATTCAAGAACTATTTATAGCTTAAGTGACTAGTAGCCGAATAGTCAAGTTCAATACTTAAAAACTAAGTAAACATTGAACTAATTTTGAGCTAAGATCCATGAATGGTCTTGAATCAATGTTCGGCTGAATATAGACCAAGGAAGAGCTTCAACGAACTTGGAAAATTGGCAGCAGCTACATTCGGCCAATGGAGTTTAATAAGGTCAATAATGAAGCAACTCTTGCTGAAAAATTACCATCATTAATTAGCAACTTGAACAGTCATTTGGAAGTGTGAATGGACGGTTTTGAATGACCATAAGGTGTGAACATCATGAACCGAATAGCCACAATGTACCCAGCAATGTGAAGGAAATAAATGGCAGCTTTGGAGAATGGAAAATCATCTCTTTTGGCCGAATGGTCACTTAGAGAACTTCAACAATCAGCACACCATCTTTAATATAGTCCATGCATGTATCATTTGGTGCATTGAACCCAACATGCATGCATCTTCACATCCATTGAATCTTCATGCATGAATCTGCCCAATGAATCTTCAAATTCGGCTGTACCTAAAAACACACATGAACTTAATTAATTTCAATCAAATTAAGCTGAACTAAGTAAATACATAATGTGAACATCCTAATTTAACATTGAAACAACTTAAATATTAATAAAGCATGACACAAATTCGGTTGAACAGATTTAAGACATGTAATAATTTAGACAAACTAAATGAAATCAAGACATCTTTAATGTAACTAAATTAAGACATATTAAACACTTATATTAAATAAAAACATATTAATAAGCTGTAATAAGACTTAATTAAATGCTTATTTAAATGGTTTAAAATCCAGCAGCAATTTAATTAGCTAGAACGAATTTCAACTTCAAAGAAGTTGAAAATATTCAGCTCGTCTTTAAGCTCTTTGCTTTCATTTTCCTCAATCCGTTCCACCAATGCTAAAATAGCAACTTTAAATCGTTTAGCTCTAGCTCGCGTTATTGGACCAATGGGCAGCTTAATAGCTTCTTGTTCGTTCTCCATTTGGTTCGTAGGCAAGCTCACATCACTTTGCATCATTTACATTGAAATTATGTTTGCTTGAAGTTCGAATTTTTGATAAGAAGGTGAAATTCAATGATTTGGGTTTCAATTTTGATTCATTTATTAATCACCTTGTTTGGCCACATTTGAAATTTTCGTTTCATTTCGAGAAGGTAAGGCCAACCTATGTTTTTGGAATTGAATCAAATTTCCATGGTAACTTTCCTTTTCCATTTAAGTCCATAGTTTTCGATAATACTAACCCGTCTTATTTTTGTGAATTCCACCCCTCGAGGAGCAAGACATGTCATGGTGCGTCACCACCTATTCAAATTTATCGAAGTAATAGGTTTGTCTTACGTTATCTATCCAAAGAGAGAAGATTCATTTTGACTGAGAAAGGTAAACCAAATCCTCAATTGTCTTCTCTTCATATTCGTCAAGGTAAGTCATCTGAAAAATTTCAAATATCTTTGCTCAATTCGATTGAAGTTGAAAATTCCATTGATTGGTTGTTTGGAAATTATTTATACTTTGATGTGATTATTAAGTTGGAATTTGGAGACTCCCCTCATGTTGTTAAAAAACGAAAGGAAGAGTTAGCATACCTTTGGCCATGGCATACCTTGCATGAGCAAGACAAAGGACCAAATGAGTTACTATATTCGATTAAAGAAATTAAAATGTTTTGGATGAGGAATAATGTGTTTAAGTGCCTACCATCGTTTTTAACCAATTATCCCTTGATCCAACTTAGTTTTCATGTTTGTAACGATGGTCTAATGAAACTCTTTGATAAATTTATGTATGCTTGCTTTGTCCAATTGAGATTTTTGGCATATGTTCGATTGAATGAATATTTTATGAACTATCGAACACATTTGAATTTGACTCCTTTGAGTTTCTTTTTATTGGCTGTGGTAAGAATTTTTCAGGTTTGTGTGACATCTTCCATCCCATTTGACCGAGGAAAACCATGCATGAGTCAAAGTTCTCCCATGGACAAACGGCTCGACTTGAGGACAAGTCGCCTAAAAGAGGGGGGGAATGATACGAGCTTGCCCCGCGAACTTCATCGAACAAGTCTGTCAAGCCGAGCATTGACATGTTGGCAAGCCGATCCCAGCTCGTTTCCAGCTCCACGAGCTCCGTCTAGCTCAAATCCAGCTTATTCAAGCTCGATCCAACTTGCCTGAGCTAAACCGAGCTCACTCCTAGCTCATATTTAGCTCACGAGCTAAACCTTAGCTCAACTTCAGCTTAGGAGTTTAGCCTCAGTTCAACTTTAGCTCACGAGCTAAAGCTTAGCTCATTTTAGTTTAAACTCGGTTTTGTCTTTAATACATTAAATAAAAATTTGCACATATTCATTTAAGCATTAAACTTGTCTTATATTAATATTTGTTATTAATATGTCATTGTCATTATATAAATTGATTATGTTCACATAGCCGAATTAATGCATGACATTAATGTGTTCACATCATGCCGAATTTATGAGTGTTCATGAGATGTCTTAATGACTTGTTTATTTCATGTAGGTACATTCCTTTGGACGGTACAATGTATGAATGAAGAAACATCTCTTTTGGGCATTCCACACTCATGAATGAAGAAGTATTAAATGCTGGTGCATGTACGGCTAGATGCAATGTTTCTACAAATTCATGCATGTGTCGAATGCATGTATGGACATTAAAGGCTAGTCCATGAATGGATCAAATGCATGGGATGATAGAATGGATGAATGGCTTAAGTGCATGTATGGTGGCTGTCTCTTAACTTTCCAAGGCACTTATTCGGCCAAGAAGTAGCTGCTAACTAATTCTATGTTGACCATAGAGCTCCTTGAACATGTTCACACTTTGAATTGACCTATAGGCTACTACACATGCATGGATGGGTTCAAGAACGTCCAAGGGAAGGAATTAACTCAATAATTCAACACATTGATTGAATTAAGTGCATGCACAAAGGGGAGAACGAATTTACTAGGTTCGTGCTACCATTTATGAACTTACATGCCATTAAAGTGTTTAATTATGAAGATACATGGTCCATACAAGTGCATGAACGTCCCAAGGAGATGAATGCAACCTTTTGGTGCACATACAAGTCACTTGAAGCCTTTCTTTATGACTAAGCATTCATGCACAAACTAAGGGGGAAGAAAGTGTCCATTCAGCTAGTGCATGAATCTGCCAAATTTATGAACTATTTTAATACATTAGTGTGAACGTTTTTATTATTGTGTGAACACCTAGATGCCGAATTTGAATGGTCATCTATGTGCCTATAAATATTTGTTTTCTTTCATTTGTAAAGGACTTTTGACTTTTGATCATTTGAATGAACTTTGTTCAAAGAGTGAGTTTTCTCCTCTCTAAATTCGTACGAGTTTCGATCTGACTTATCTAGCGTGCTTGTGGCGTCTATCGTTCTCTTTTGAACTTATCACCTTGCTTTGGTGTGGCGTTCAACCTTCTACAATTCCGCAATCCCACCTTGAACCGAATAGAAATCGGGGTGACACTTTTAGTGTTGAATCGTTTCTGGTGTTTAAGCTCATTTATCCATTCCACCGACTATCCTAGATTTTACCCAACTTTAATATCTTTTTACAAAACCGAGCCTTCATTTATCAACTTCCATTTTTCTTATTTTTATACTTAAATCGAGCCTACTACCCTTATAAATTTACCATCACCTTAGCCAACTTTTAAAACCATTTGAAAGCTTCCGCATCTTTAGCCTTATTTCATCCTATTTCCGAAACTCAACTATTCCTCGTCGACGATCGGGCAATCAAGTGAATCGACTCAATCAACCGAGCCGGATCACATCAATTTCCGTTGGGTCGAAAAACGCTCCTTACGCATATGAATCCAAACCCATTCTCCGGGTTCAAAAACTACTCATTTTCGGCCTTTGTTTGCATTACGCACATAGGACTCAGTCTTAGCCTCGATATTGGCTGATACGAACCGCCTCGGGGAGAGTCGAGTCGTATGCGAGTTTGCCCGATCGTCTATGAGAAAGTATCGTCCGGTTTGTTCAAAAAGGATATTTCTAAATAAATTATGCGGAAGCTATTCAAGGGGTTCAAATAAAGGGTTTAAAATATGAATATTAAGGTTTGGTTTAAAGTAAATGAAAGAATGGAAAGAAGGAACTCAAAAGCAAGCACGAACCAATATTAGAAAATATCGACCCAAATGCTTATAGGCTTTCAAGGCGAAAATGAAAATAATAGAACCTCGACCCGCTACTTAGCAAAGTAGGAACCTCAGTATAAGGGTGAAAGAAACAGGGTTGACGCCACTACTAGGTAGAAAGTCAACAAAGTCTCAAACAAAGTTTAGAGAAGAAAATTCTCACAAGATTAAATTCAATAAAAAATTTGGCAAAAAGTCCCTTACAATTGAAAGAAAAAAATACTTATAGGCACATAGATGACCATTCAAATTCGGCATCTAGGTGTTCACACAATAATAAAAACGTTCACACTAATGTATTAAAATAGTTCAAAAATTCGGCAGATTCATGAACTAGTTGAATGGACACTTTCTTCCCCTAAGTGTGTGCATGAATGCTTAATCATAAAGAAAGGCTTCAAGTGACTTGTATGTGCACCAAAGGTTGCATTCATCTCCTTGGGACGTTCATGCACTTGTATGGAACATGTATCCTCATAATTAAACTCTTTAATAGCATGTAGGTTCATAAATGGCAGCATGAACCTAGTAAATTCGTTCTCCCCTTTGTGCATACACTTAATTCAATCAATGTGTTGAATTATTGAGTTAATTCCTTCCTTTGGACGTTCTTGAACCCATCCATGCATGTGTAGTAGCTTATAGGTCAATTCAAAGTGTGAACAGCTACTTCTTGGCCAAATAAGTGCCTTGGAAAGTTAGGAGACAGCCACCATACATGCACTTAAGCCATTCATGCATTCTATCATTCCATGTATTTGATCCATTCATGGACCAGCCTTTAATGTCCATACATGCATTCGACACATGCATGAATTTGTAGAAACCTTGCATCTAGCCGTAAATGCACCAGCATTTAATACTTCTTCATTCATGAGTGTGGAATGCCCAAAAGAGATGTTTCTTCATCCATACATTGTACCGTCCAAAGGGATGTACCTACATGAAATAAACAAGTCATTAAGATATCTCATGGACACTCATAAATTCGGCATGATGTGAACACATTAATGTCATGCATTAATTCAACTATGTGAACATAATCAATTTATGTAATGACTATGGCATATTAATAACAAATATTAATATAAGACAAGTTTAATGCTTAAACAAATATGTGCAAATTTTTATTTAATGCATTAAAGACAAAACCGAGTTTAAACTAAAATGAGCTAAGCTTTAGCTCGTGAGCTAAAGTTGAGCTGAGGCTAAACTCCTAAGCTGAAGTTGAGCTAAGGTTTAGCTCGTAAATTGAAAGTGAGCTAGGAGTGAGCTCGGTTTAGCTCAGGCAAGATGGATTGAGCTCGAATAAGCTGGATTTGAGCTGGACGGAGCTCGTGGAGCTGGAAACGAGCTTGGATCAGCTTGCCAACATGTCACTGCTCGGCTTGACAGACTTGCTCGATAAAGTTCACGGGGCGTGCTCGTATCATTGGCCCGCACCTTGCTATGTAAATCCTTGACAAAATCTGCCTTTTTCTTCGTATCTACATGGACAAACTGATCAGTAGGTAAAGGCGATAGATCTAAAGGAGTCAAGGGATTAAAACCGTAAACAATTTCAAATGGGGAGAATTTAGTCGCAGAATGGACAGAAAGATTATACGCAAACTCAATATGGGGTAGACAATCCTCCCACGTCTTCAAATTCTTTCGAACGATGGCCCGAAGCAAAGTAGATAGAACTCTATTGACAACTTCCGTTTGGCCATCGGTTTGGGGGTGGCAGGTGGTCGAAAACAAAAGTTTGGTCCCTAATTTACCCCACAAAGACCTCCAAAAGTGACTTAAAAATTTTGCATCTCGGTCTGACACGATCGTACGAGGAATGCCATGTAGTCTAACGATATCCCTGAAAAATAAGTTTGCAACATGAACGGCATCGTCAGTCTTAGTATAGGCAATAAAATGAGACATTTTTGAAAATCTATCAACAACAACAAAAATAGAATCCTTCCCCGTTTTTGTGCGCGGAAGTCCGAGAACAAAATCCATGGAGATGTCAATCCATGGTGCTTCAGGAATGGGCAATGGTGTGTACAAGCCATGGGGTTGAACCTTTGATTTAGCCTTTTTTGCAGACTATACACCTTTCGCAAACTCGCTCCACGTCTTTTCGCATCCGCGGCCAATAAAAATGTTCGTGGAGAGTGGCTAGCGTCTTATTGATCCCGAAGTGTCCCATAAGCCCGCCACTATGCGCCTCATGCACTAATAGGTCTCGGACAGATCCACAAGGAATGCATAATTTACCTTCTCGGAAAAGATAGCTCTCGTACCTATAAAAATTTTCAAAAGGACCTTTCTCACAAGAAACAAATATCTCTCCAAAATCGGAATCGTTTACATAGGAATCTTTTAATAATGTAAAACCAAGAATCTTAGAATCCAAATATGATAACAGAGTATACCTTCTTGAAAGCGCATCAGCCACGATATTATCTTTACCTTTCTTATATTTGATGACATACGGAAACGACTCAAGGTATTCAACCCACTTCGCGTGGCGTCGGTTCAACTTATGTTGGCCTTTGATGTGCTTCAAGGCTTCGTGATCAGAGTGAATAATGAATTCCTTAGGCCACAAGTAATGTTGCCATGTCTCAAGGGCTCGTATGAGCGCGTACATCTCTTTATCATACACCGGATAGTTGAGTACGGCTCCATTGAGTTTTTCACTAAAGTAAGCCACAGGACGTCCGTCTTGTGTCAACACGGCCCCGATTCCAAGGCTCGAAGCATCGCACTCGATCTCAAAAGTCTTCGAGAAATCTAGAAGGGCAAGCAAAGGAGCGTTAGTGAGACAATCTTTGATTTTTATAAATGATTTCTCTTGTTCATCGTTCCAAATAAAAGAAGAATTTTTCTTAATAACACTCGTAAGTGGAGCAGCAATAGTGCTGAAATTCGAAACGAATCGTCGGTAAAAACTTGCTAGGCCATGGAAACTTCGAACTTGCGTAACGCTCGTAGGCCTTGGCCAATCTCGTATGGCCTTAATCTTCTCTTGGTCTACCTCGAGACCATCCGCACTAACCACAAATCCTAGAAAAATAGTTTTGTTAGAACAAAAAGAGAATTTCTTTAAATTAGCATATAAGGTCTCTTTTCGCAAAACTTCTAAAACAGATTTGAGATGACTTACATGTTCTTCCATAGATTTGCTGTAAATCAATATATCGTCGAAATATACCACACAAAACTTACCAATGAAAGGCCTTAAGACATGGTTCATTAGTCTCATGAACGTACTTGGAGCGTTGGTAAGGCCAAAAGGCATAACCAACCATTCGTATAGTCCATGCTTGGTCTTGAATGCTGTTTTCCATTCGTCTCCTTCTCGCATTCGAATTTGGTGGTAGCCACTCTTTAAATCGATTTTTGAGAACACTTTGGCCCCACTAAGCTCATCTAACATGTCATCTAAGCGAGGAATGGGATGACGGTATTTGATTGTTATCTTGTTAACGGCTTGGCAATCCATGCACATGCGCCATGTTCCGTCCTTTTTCGGTACCAATAATACGGGAATAGCACAGGGACTTAGGCTCTCGCGAATGTAGCCTTTTTTCATCAGTTCATTGACTTGTCTTTGCAACTCCTTGGTCTCCTCCGGATTGGCTCGGTAAGCAGGTCGATTTGGAATAACCGCTCCAGGCACAAAATCAATTTGATGCTCGATTCCACGAAGTGGTGGAAGACCACTTGGGGTTTCTTCCGGAAAAACGTCTTGGAAATCCTGCAACAAAGACAAAATAGGAGGGGGCGGGGTATCAGGTAAATCGTTAGTAAAAATTAATGCTTCCTTGTACAAAAGTACAAGAACAGTTCGATTCATCACCAAAGCCTTCCTCACATCACTAACTCTTGCAAAAACACTCATTTTCTCGATTTTCTTTTCTTTTTCTTCTTTTTCTTGGATATTTTTCTTGTCACTCTCTTTTGTTTTTTTTCTTATTTTTCTCTTCCTTTATTTTTTTACAACTTTCTTTTTCTTTTTCTCTCATTTGCCCAACAGAAGCTTTTAGCTTGATTTGGTCTTCATACACTTGTTTGGGAGTCAACGGCGCCAACGTCACATTCTTTCCCATGAATTTGAATGTATACTGGTTGGTATACCCGTCGTGTTGAACTCGTCTATCATATTGCCACGGTCGGCCAAGTAACAAATGCCCTGCATGCATCGGTACAACGTCACAAAGAACTTCATCCGAATACTTGCCGATGTTAAAAGAGACAAGTACTTGTTTCGTTACCTTAAGCTCTCCTCTGTCATTGAGCCATTGAAGTTTGTAGGGGCTCGGATGCTTGGTAGTAGGCAAACCAAGTGATACGAGTCACAAAGGCCCAACCCAAGCTTAAGAAGGTGATGGGCTCAAATCAAGAAAATCAAGATTCACTTTCTTGTTTTCAAGAAAATCAAGAAATCGAATCTTGGCCCAATTTTGCTGTTCGGAGCGATTTCAAGAATCAAGAGATTTCAAATCTTGGAAATCTTGGTCCAAGAAACCGAATCTTGCAGCCAAAGCGCGTTGGATCTCCATTACGAGCGTCAACAACCCAATTTCGGTAGGAGATGGATCACAAGCCCAAATTCTTAAAGGCGAGGCCCAATAAGCAAATTTCCAGCCCAATCAAGAAATCCATACATATTTAGTTGAAAATCAGGCCAAAATGTCAAAGGGCCCAATTTGTAAACATTTTAGTTGTTTAAGTTAATTTTTAAGTTTTAGGAATATCACATGTTAAATTCGGCCCAAAACAGCCCAATAGGATGCATGGCCGAATTTTCCTTTGGTTTTTTTAATTAAGTTTAAATTTTTTAAGTTTTCTAATTAGATTAGGATTTGTTGGAGGCCTATATAAGCATTGGCCAGCCACCCTTTGTAAACATCTTATTATCATTCAATACATTACATTTCAGTTTGTTAGAGTGCAGAATTTTCTTTGGGGTTTTCTCCAAGAATTCTCTCTTGAGTTTTCTTTAGAAGTTGTTTTAACAATCTTTTGATTGTGGGAGCCATCTTCAACCTTCTTCTTGCCATCAATATTCTTTGGAGGGGAGATTAGAGCCGTTTGAAGAGATTTGTGAAATCTTTCGGGATTTCAAGGATCTTTAGGACTTCAATTTACTTTCTTGCTGTTCATTCTTTTCTTTTAAATTCTGTTTATGCCGATTCTTTTGATCTAACTTGTTTATTCTTCTTGTGAATTTCCAGCCATCTTTATTACTCAAAAAGATTGATCGGTACTCATTCTTGGTAGCCAAATTCGACTAAACTTATCTTTTCCAATTAATCTTGTCGAATTCTTCTTGTCAAAACTGACTGTTTTAGGTTGCTGGAATTTGGGGCTTTATTCATCGGTTTAGTTCTTGGACAGATTTGGCTTGTTGAAAATCAATCTTGGAGATCGATTTCGTGTTTTTGCATTCCGAAAACATCTATTCATAAGATCTTTGATTCTTGGCTATTCTTGATTGTTTTGGGGATCTTAATTTCCAGATCTGATTTGTTTTTAATCTTATTCTTTGTTTTGATTTCAGATCTGTTCGATTAGAGCTTTTGTAGGAGTTTCCCGTGACTTGGCAACTCGATCTTGGTCCGCGCGTAACCCCGTATCATTTGGTATCAGATTTTGGGCGTTTTGGGTGTTCTTGGTTGATTTCTAAACTGATCTCTATTTTTTAAAGCATAAACAGCAGTTTTACCCAGAAAAATTGTTCAAAAAAAATTCATTTGAGTGGGTAAACGTTGTCTGATTGATCTGAAATTTTACATACATGTTTTTGGCACTGTGATTGAATATAAAAAAATTATTCCCGCAAAAAAATCAGTCAAAAAAGTCAAAAAAATCAAAAAATACGAAATTCAATAAAAATTTTAAAAAAGATACAGCGGGTTGAATTTGGTGCCCAAAATTTCCAGATCAAAAATTCAATATATAAGGACACTCAAGATTTAATTTCGTGATTTTTGGAGATCAGGAACACCTCGAACGAAGTTGTCAAGTTACTCCGCAGTTTTTCGGGTTTTCTATTTTCAGCAATTTTTATTGATTCTTAGCTGTAGGTTTTCATTTGTTTACCTTTATTCTTCCTTTACGTTATCTAACACCTTCTTGTTTCTTGTGTTAGTAGGATTTAAACGTGTGCACAACTTCTTCCTCGGTGCAACACGAATCAATTGGTGTCTCGTCAGTTTCTGGCATCCTAGTGCAAATTAGGATTCTTTGGTAGTTTGGTTCACACTCTCTAATTGGTTGATATAAACTCTGATAAAGAACTCACAAGATTGAATTCGACCTCATTGAGAATTTGATTTTTTTCTTTTTGAGTGATTAACGGTGAGGTTTGATAGCTTTTATTTTTGAGTGTTGAGTGTTTTGCAGGTTTAAAAAAAATGTCTACAGGTGATAATAATAGTGACATATTTAAAAAATTCCAACAACAGTTGGATGAACAGGCTGCTGCTCTTCGAGCTTTGACTGCTACCATCAATGAGGTGCAATTGAATCAAGAACCTCAATAACGAGATCCAATCAAAGAAGATAGGGATAACCAACCCCAGAGGCGCGGCCCTCGACGTGTCCCTAGAATGGATGATGATTTTCATGATCGTGGACAATCATCTTTGGCAAAACCAAAGAGCGAGCAGCAACGAGAACATCTCTTTCATACTCGCTGCCATGTACAAGGTAAGCTTTGTAGAGTTATTATTGATGGTGAAAGTTGCTCGAACATAGCCAGCACGACGATGGTGGAAAAGCTTTACTTAACCACTACCAAGCATCCACAACCTTATCAACTACAAGGGCTTAGCAACAAAGGCCAATTTAGGGTCACTCAACAAGTGCGCATCGCCTTTTCTATCGGTAAGTATCAAGACGAAGTTGTGTGTGACGTAATGCCTATTCAGGCCTGCCATTTGTTGCTAGGAGAACCATTGTAACTGGATCGAAAAGTCACTCACGATGGTCATACCAATAGGTATTCTTTCAAGCATCAAGGAAAGAAACTCACCTTAGTGCCGCTCACTCCGGAACAAGTCCATGAGGACCAAATCAAACTAAAAAATTATGTTAAAACAAGTGAGGAAAAAGAAAAAGAGAATGAAAAAGAGCAAAAAGAGATTGAGAGTGAAAAAGAAATTGAATAAAGAAGAGAAAATGAATTAGAAAAAAACAAAAGAAAAAGACGTGGAAAGGGTAGTGAGGAATGTTTCCACTAACCAAGATATGAATTTTTCTTGTGTTGCTACTTTTCAGGTTCCCGAAAGATCGAAAGATAACTTTCAACTTCAATACCTCTCAAATGAAAGACGCTTTCATACGATCAACTTAGGCAAAGATGAAATCACACTACATGATCCCGAAGGTAAGCGAGGTAAGGAAATTTTAGAAACCGAGTCCAGTGCAGATTTGAAAATTATTGATCAAACTTTTGGTGACTTAGTTCTTAAAAGATGATACGACCACGCCTCGGGCACACTTTTGGACCAGCTCCCTAAGCATTGTTTGCAAATCCATGCGAGCTGAATTAGTTCAATTCCTTCTCGTTGAGATCCGTTTAGCTCGTTTCCAGCTCACTTGAGCTTCTTTTCCTTTCCGAGAGATTGTGAGGTTTTGTGGTGAGGTTTACGTTAACAACGTTTTAATGTCACAAGAGTCAGATCACAACGTGGAAGATCGTCTAGCAAGACAACCCATTTGCAACATCCCCGACTTAAACATGCAAGCCTTATTAAGAGAAATGGAGCGACTCCTAGATCGAAGGCTCAATCCCATCGAAGATCGTTTGTTCCAAGTTGAGACGAATGGCCAACGTGAAAGAGCACCCAAGGGGGTTAGACCAAGACAGGAGAGGCCAAATCAGAATCGGGGAAGACGAAGGGTCCAAGACGATGAAGCAAATGACCTTAGTGATCTTGAAAGTGAACAAGAGTCTAATGCTAGTGATCGACGTAGGCAACACCGACAACGAGATCGAAGACGCGAAGATGATGATCTCAAGAACATTAAACTGTCTATTCCACCGTTTCAAGGTAGATCGGATCCAGAGGCCTATCTTGAGTGGGAAAAAAAGATAGAGTTGGTGTTCGATTGTCACAATTACTCCGAGAATAAAAAGGTGAAACTAGTAGCAATAGAGTTTTCAGACTAAGCCATGATTTGGTGGGAACAACTAACCACTAGTCGGAGGCGTAACGGTGAACGTCCTATCTCTACATGGATCAAAATGAAGGCGGTGATGAGGCGACGATTTATCCTTGCGTACTACCACCGGGAGTTGCACCAAAAACTCCAAAATCTCACGCAAGGGTCCAAAAGTGTCGAGGATTACTACAAAGAGATGGAAATCGCGATGATCCGAGCGGATGTCCAAGAAGTCCCGAAGCAACGATGGCGCGATTCCTGGCTGGTCTAAATCGAGATATAGCAAACGTAGTGGAATTACAACACTACATTGAAGTGGCTGATATGGTCCATATGGCCATCAAGGTGGAAAGACAACTTAAGAGAAAAGGCCCAAGTCGAGGGTTTCCCACTTCCAACCCTTCAAAGTAGAGCCAAGGATCAAGTAAAGGACCTGCCAATCCTCGAGGGAAGGAGACCACGGTACCTCCAAAAACCAACAAGCCCATCGCCGAAGTAAACAAAGGCAAGGCACCCGAATTGTCATACAATCGAAATCGGGATATTAAGTGTTTTAAGTGTCTCGGAAGAGGCCACATAGCAAGCCAATGCCCAAATCGAAGGACAATGGTATTGCGAGCCGACGGCGAGATCGAAATGGAGGATGAGGAGGAGAAAGAATCTGAATCGGCTTCCGAAGTTGAGGAGGACGTAGAACAACCCATGGAAGGAGAACTACTTGTTGTAAAATGAAGTCTAAGTCTCCAAGGCACGGAGAATAATCTCCAACGAGAGAATATCTTCCACACTCGGTGCCAAGTAGGAGGCAAAGTCTGTAGCGTCATTATCGACGGAGGCAGCTGTACCAATGTAGCAAGTACCATGATGGTTGAAAGACTTGCTGATACGGAGTTGCGTGCAGACCAAGATCGAGTTGCCAAGTCACGGGAAACTCCTACGAAAGCTCTAATCGAATAGATCTGAAATCAAAACAAAGAATAAGATTAAAAACAAATCAGATCTGGAAATTAAGATCCCCAAAACAATCAAGAACAGCCAAGAATCAAAGATCTTATGAATAGATGTTTTCAGAATGCAAAAACACGAAATCGATCTCCAAGATTGATTTTCAACAAGCCGAATCTGTCCAAGAACTAAACCGATGAATAAAGCCCCAAATTCCAGCAACTTGATTTTTCCCAAAATTCCAGCAACCTAAAACAGTCAGTTTTGACAAGAAAAATTCGACAAGATTAATTGGAAAAGATAAGTTTAGTCGAATTTGGCTACCAAGAATGAGTACCGATCGATCTTTTTGAGTAATAAAGATGGCTGGAAATTCACAAGAAGAATAAACAAGTTAGATCAAAAGAATCGGCATAAACAGAATTTAAAAGAAAAGAATGAAAGCAAGAAAGTAAATTAAAGTCCTAAAGATCCTTGAAATCCCGAAAAATTTCACAAATCTCTTTAAACGGCTCTAATCTCCCCTTCAAAGAATATCGATGGCAAGAAGAAGGTTGAAGATGGCTCCCACAATCAAAAGATTGTTAAAACAACTTCTAAAGAAAACTCAAGAGAGAATTCTTGGAGAAAACCCCAAAGAAAATTCTGCACTCTAACAAACTGAAATGTAATGTATTGAATGATAATAAGATGTTTACAAAGGGTGGCTGGCCAATGCTTATATAGGCCTCCAACAAATCCTAATCTAATTAGAAAACTTAAAAAATTTAAACTTAATTAAAAAAAACAAAGGAAAATTCGGCCATGCATCCTATTGGGCTGTTTTGGGCCGAATTTAACATGTGATATTCCTAAAACTTAAAAATTAACTTAAACAACTAAAATGTTTACAAATTGGGCCCTTTGACATTTTGGCATGATTTTCAACTAAATATGTATGGATTTCTTGATTGGGCTGGGAATTTGCTTATTGGGCCTCGCCTTTAAGAATTTGGGCTTGTGATCCATCTCCTACCGAAATTGGGTTGTTGACGCTCATAATGGAGATCCAACGTGCTTTGGCTGCAAGATTCGGTTTCTTGGACCAAGATTTCCAAGATTTGAAATCTTGATTTTCTTGATTCTTGAAATTGCTCCGAATAGCAAAATTGGGCCAAGATTCGATTTCTTGATTTTCTTGAAAACAAGAAAGTGAATCTTGATTTTCTTGATTTGAGCCCATCACCTTCTTAAGCTTGGGTTGGGCCTTTGTGACTCGTATCATTCCCCCCTTCCTCAAAAAGATTCGTCCTTGAATCTAAAAAATCAAATGAACTCGACTTTCCTCAATCGAACGGGACTAATGGCAATTGAGTCCACTAAAAAGAATAGCCAGGAAATAGTAAATAGCAACGCAAACAAGCTTGTAGTCCAATTATAAGCATAATAGAACAGATATAACGCATGTGAATGGACAGATTCAGATTACCATGCATTAATCGATGGTTTATAGATTCACTCACACATGCATTATCAAAAACAAGAATCTTTTTATCAACCATCAAAATAGATTTATCATCAATAAATAAAATAGGACAGTCAAGCACGTTTCGATCTAAGTGTTCATCAACACGATCTTTGTCACTATCCGAGGAGTACAAAAGTGTTTCAAAGGTTTCAAGCACCTTACCTTGATAAGCAAAAGAATAAGGGTCGATTTTACCTTTTTCATTTAAAACAAACCTTCGCTCATCGGGGGCATAGTGTAGTCGAATCTCCGTTGTTGAGTTAACCTTTGTCAAATGGAACTCAAACTTCATGTACAACCACATAAACTGTTTAAGGCACGAATATAAATTGAAAACAAATTTGGAAAATTTCGTTACCTTATTCTCCAAAACAGATTTGGACAAATTCGAGGATTTTACACAAGGTAAATCAAGAGAATAACAAATCACGCTTCTTTTCGTAATGACTTTATCAACCACAATCGAAGAGTAACAATTAATCGGATCAAAATGAGGGGATCTTTTTGATGTGATCCGGCCCAGGTTAATCAAGTCATTTCACAAAGTTTGCCCGATCGTCGACGAGAAGTTTGTTCGATTTTGTAGATAGATGGAGTTAGATAATTTTTTATAGCGGAAGTTGAGAAAATGGGTTTAAAAGATGGTTTGGATAGATGTTTGATAGGCTCGGTGAAATAAAGAAATATTGTTTATAATTTAATAGTTAAAATGGAATGGAAAAATAGAACTCAAGCGAAGAACGATTCAATACTATATGAAGTATTGCCCCGGGACTTATATTGCTCAAGGTGGATTAAATGGATTGTCGAAGATGGACCTTGACCCGTTACCTATAGAGAGGTAGGAACCAAAGGTATAAAAAGGTGGATGAACGCCACACCAGGACGGTGATAAGTTCAAGAAGTCGGGTTGACGCCACTAGCGAGCTAGATAAGTCAGAACGAGACTCGTACGAAATAAGATAGGAGGAAACCTCACAATCAAGTTTTCAATAATCAAATTCTGTGTAACCTTTTACAATAAATAAGTAAGCTATTTATAGGCAAAGACTAAGCTAGCCGAATGGGCAACTTAATGGCTAAGAATTCAGCCATGAATATGCTAGAAATTTCTAGAAAGAAATCATTAATTTGTTGTAGCTGAATTCAGCTGAATGTGCATGAACGAAGCATTAAAAATTCGATTCATGTTTGGAGATGATGCATGGATTGACCGAATCATCATGTTGCTTCACTTGATGCATTCATGCATCCTTAACCTTGAAGAATCTCCATAATTCCATGAATGTGCAGCCCTTTAATGATCCTACATCTCCCTTGGCTGAATAAGGCATTAATGTGCCTAAAATACTTGAATGGTCATCTTGAAAATGCATGAATCATGCATGAAACGTCCCATGTACTTTCCCACATAAATATGATCCATGAATCTTCAAATACATGAACTTTCAGCAACTCCCTCTTGCATGAACGTCCCAAATGCATGTGCTACTTTAAATGCCATCCATTGAACCTCAATTGTGATACGACCATGCCCTAGGCACACTTTTGGATCAGCTCCCTAAGCATTGTTTGCAAATCCATGCGAGCTGAATTAGTTCAATTTCATTTCGTTAAGCTCCGTTTAGCTCGTTTCCAGCTCACTCGAGCTTAAGTCAACTCACTCAAGCTCAATTCAGCTCAATCTTAACCCAATGAGCTTATTTTTAGCTTTCTTTAGCTTGCATTTATTTTGCTGAAATAGACCATTTAATTTGTCATTAGTTAAATTAGTTGTTTATCTTAAGTTAGTTAATTTGTTAAAATCTGGACAAATAATTAATTAAGTGTTTTAATTATATCTAAATTAAATACTTAATTAATTATGATGTTTTAAATATGTCTAAAATTGTTAATATGTATGGCCAAATTTAATGTGCAAATTATTGAGTTCATATGCTGCTAATTTAATGTGTTTGAAATGCATTTAACTTGCTGATTTAATTTGCTGCAGGTTCATGAACGGATTGGTGCAATGTATGGGAGTGTGCATGCACAATTGAGGTTCAATGGATGGCATTTAAAGGAGCACAGGCATTTAGGACGTTCATGCAAGAGGGAGTTGCTGAAAGTTCATGTATTTGAAGATTCATGGATCATATTTATGGGGGAAAATACATGGGACGTTTCATGCATGATTCATGCATTTTCAAGATGACCATTCAAGTATTTTAGGCACATTAATGCCTCATTCAGCCAAGGGAGATGTAGGATCATTAAAGAGCTGCACATTCATGGAATTATGGAGATTCTTCAAGGCTAAGGATGCATGAATGCATCAAGTGAAGCATCATGATGGTTCGGCCAATTCATGTACCATCTTCAAGCATGAACTGGATTTTAATGCTATTTGTGTGAACATGTTAAATACCTGTGTGAACAGAATTTAAGTTAGTGTGAACAACATAGATGCCGAATATCAATAGGCATTTTAGGCTTATAAATAGCTTACTTGTTTATTGTAAAAGGTTACAGAATTTGATTATTGAAAACTTGATTGTGAGGTTTCCTCCTATCCTATTTTGTACGAGTCTCGTTCTGACTTATCTAGCTCGCTAGTGGCGTCAACCCGACTTCTTGAACTTATCACCATCCTGGTGTGGCATTCATCCACCTTTTTATACCTTTGGTTCCTACCTCTCTATAGGTAACAGGTCAAGGTCCATCTTCGACAATCCATTAAAACCACCTTAAGCAATATAAGTCCCGGGGCAATACTTCATATAGTATTGAATCGTTCTTCGCTTGAGTTCTATTTTTCCATTCCATTTTAACTATTAAATTATAAACAATATTTCTTTATTTCACCGAGCCTATCAAACATCTATCCAAACCATCTTTTGAACCCATTTTCTCAACTTCCGCTATAAAAAATCATCTAACTCCATCTATCTACAAAATCGAACAAACTTCTCGTTGACGATCGGGCAATCAAGTGAATCGACTCAATCAACCGAGCCGGATCACATCAAATTGTGCATGCACACTCCCATACATTGCACCAATCCGTTCATGAACCTGCAGGAAATAACATCAGCAAGTTAAATGCATTTCAGACACATTAAATTAGCAGCATATGAACTCAATAATTTGCACATTAAATTCGGCCATACATATTAACAAATTCAGACATATTGAAAACATCATAATTAATTAAGTATTTAATTTAGATATAATTAAAACACTTAATTAATTATTTGTCCAAATTTTAACAAATTAATTAACTTAAAATAAACAACTAATTCAACTAAAGACAAATTAAATGGTTTATTTCAGCAAAATAAATGCAAACTAAAGAAAGCTAAAAATAAGCTCATTGGGTTAAGATTGAGCTGAATTGAGCTCGAATGAGCTGACTTGAGCTCAAGTGAGCTGGAAACGAGCTAAACGGATCTCAACGAGAAGGAATTGAACTAATTCAGCTCGCATGGATTTGCAAACAATGCTTAGGGAGCTGGTCCAAAAGTGTGCCCGAGGCGTGGTCGTATCATCCCCTCCCTCTTTAAAGCGATTTGTCCCTAAATCGGGCCATTTACTTGTGAAAAATCGTTCAAGATTTTGAAAGCCACAAATAGCTTGGATCGAAAGAAGCTCATTCGCGTGCCCTCCCTCTTTAGAAGGGTACCGCCTCACATCATTACCTATAAAAGAATAAAATGAATTAGTAACACGATGAAGGTTAAGCACAAAGGAACTTTCTGAAATTTGATTCACAATTCGAACAAATAAACTAATACCAGGGTCAAAAATAGAAATTGTTCTTACCATTTTTTTTATAGAAACAAACCTAAATTACAAAACAATCGAAAGGCAAAATCTCGAAGGTCAGAATTACAAAATCCAAGCCGTTTTAACAAGAACAAAGAATAATAATCTCCGGGGTCAAAAACAAAATTTTCTCTTGCCATTTCAATTTGATTTGGCAATTTCATGACAGACTTCATAGAAAGAACACTAAGCAACTCAAAATCATTATCATGCAAAACATGTTCGGATCTTTTAGACCACAGTTGAGAACAACCTTCGGAAATAAAATTTTGATTTTGACTTAACAAACCAACAAGATTCACATGTCTCATTTTCAAACTTAAAGACAAAGCATCATACAAACAAAGATTGTTTACACATTCATTCAAACAAAATTACGATGCTTGCTTTCTTTCATGGATGATTCATAATAACAAACTCCAGGATTAAACACATGATTTTGACTACTCGTTCCAAATGGCAACGAGGGTGTTAGCATACTCAAATTCAAACAAGCAAACCCTTTAAATTTCGTTCGAAAAGATTTACGAAAACATGGAAATTTCACACCACAAATTAGATAATTCACATGATAAACACAACCAAACAGATGATATGTCGACTTTTGATCACACAATTCCATATTTTGTTGGTGCTGTTTTATTCGTTCTTCATCAAAAATCTTGCTGATGCCATACTCATCAATACATTTCCACTCCTTTTCAACAGGATCAGTTAGAATGAACAAATTATACGGACTTTCATCTCGAGCATCCAAAACATGCATTCCATTGCAAGTTAAAGATAAACAACCAATACCATCAAGAAAATAATATTTTTCAAAAACAAGAATCTTCTTATCATCAGACAAAACAAATGGATCATCATCAATCAAAGAATGACAAGTAGCCACGTCAAAGTTTAGATTTTTTCTAAAGACCAAATCATCAACAATGTGTCCACCAACAATCGAATAAGGCAGAGGTTGATACGGAGGCGCGCGCAGACTAAGATCGAGTTGCCAAGTCACGGGAAACTCCTACGAAAGATCCTAAACGAACAGATCTGAAATCAAAAACAAAGATTAAGATTAAACCGAATCAGATTTGAATTTAAAATTCCCAAATTCAATTAAAAGAGCAGCAAGAAGAAAAGAAATAGAATCGATGAATCAAACGAAATTGAGAAGAAAGAAAAGATGCGAATCTGCCAAGGAATTGATTCGGCCAAGAATGCCCAATTTCCAGCAATCAATTGATTCCCAAATTGAAAGAAATCCAATCGGCCAAACCCTAGGAATTGGGGATTTTTGGGTTCGAATGGGTGCTGCCAATAGGAGAACAACTTAAACGATGAGATCTTGAGTTTAATCAATGCTGAAACACAAACAAGAACAGCAAAATATTAGATGAGAAATCGGCACAAGTATAAGCAAATAAAAGTAAAGAAAGAAATCGAAAACAGCAAGAATTAAAGGATAAGTCCTAAAGATCCTTGAAATCCTGAAAGATTTCACAAATCTCTTCAAACGGCTCTAATCTCCCCTCCAAAGAATATCGATGGCAAGAAGAAGGTTGAAGATGGCTCCCACAATCAAAAGATTGTTAAAACAACTTCTAAAGAAAACTCAAGAGAGAATTCTTGAAGAAAACCCCAAAGAAAATTCTGCACTCAACAAATCTGAAATTTGATAGAAAAAATAATAATAAGATGTTTTTACAAAGGGTGGCTGGCCAATGCTTATATAGGCCTCCAACAAATCCTAATCTCACAAGTAACTAATAAAAATTAAACATAATTAATAAAATAACAAGGTAAATTCGGCCATGCACTTATATGGGCTGTTTTGGGCCAAATTTTACATGTAATGCTCCTAAAGATTAAAAAATTAAATTAAACAAGTAAGATGTTTACAAATTGGGCCCTTTGACATTTTGGCCTGATTTTTCAAGTAAGTATGAAGAAATTTCTTGATTGGGCTGGATTTTGGTTATTGGGCCTCGCCTTCAAGAATTTGGGCTCGTGATCCATCTCCTACCAAAATTGGGTCGTTGACGCTCGTAATGGAGATCCAATGCGTTTTGGCTGCAAGATTTGGTTTCTTGGACCAAGATTTCCAAGATTTGAAATCTTGATTTTCTTGATTCTTGAAATCTCTTCGAACAGCAAAATTGGGCCAAGATTCGATTTCTTGATTTTCTTGAAAACAAGAAAGTGAATCTTGATTTTCTTGTTCTCTCGTGTATGAATCTAAGGCCTTGCTAACAAGCTCTTGAATGGTCCCATTTAGTTTGGACCGCATTTGTCGGGCCTTTGATCTCGTTATTGGGCCTTGTGGAAATTTGAGCCCATCACGTTCTTGAACTTGGATTGAGCCTTTATGACTCGTATCATTCCCCCCTTTCTCAAAAAGATTCGTCCTCGAATCTAAAAAATCAAATGAACTCGACTTTCCTCGATCGAACGGGACTAATGGCAATTGAGTCCACTGAAAAGAATAGCCATGAAATAGTAAATAGCAACGCAAACAAGTTTGTAGTCCAATTATAAGCATAATAGAACAGGTATAACGCATGTGAATGGACAGATTCAGATTACCATGCCTAATCGACGGTCTATAGATTCACTCACACATGCATTATCAAAAACAAGAATCTTTTTATCAACCATGAAAATAGATTTATCATCAATAAATAAAATAGGACAGTCAAGCACGTTTCGATCTAAGTGTTCATCAACACAATCTTTGTTGCTATCCGAGGAGTACAAAAGTGTTTCAAAGGTTTCAAGCATCTTACCTTGATAAGCAAAGAATAAGGGTCGATTTTACCTTTTTCATTTAAAACAAACCTTCGTTCATCGGGGGCATAGTGTAGTCGAATCTCCGTTGTTGAGTTAACCTTTGTCAAATGGAACTCAAACTTCATGTACAACCACATAAACTGTTTAAGGCACGAATATAAATTGAAAACAAATTTGGAAAATTTTGTTACCTTATTCTCCAAAACAGATTTGGACAAATTCGAGGATTTTACACAAGGTAAATCAAGAGAATAACAAATCACGCTTCTTTTCGTAATGACTTTATCAACCACAATCGAAGAGTAACAATTAATCAGATCAAAATGAGGGGATCTTTTAAGAACTAAGTCACCAAAAGTTTGATCAATAATTTTCAAATCTGCACTGGACTCGGTTTCTAAAATTTCCTTACCTCGCTTACCTTCGGGATCATGTAGTGTGATTTCATCTTTGCCTAAGTTGATCGTATGAAAGTGTGTTTCATTTGAGAGGTATTGAAGTTGAAAGTTATCTTTCGATCTTTCGGGAACCTGAAAAGTAGCAACACAAGAAAAATTCATATCTTGGTTAGTGGAAACATTCCTCACTACCCTTTCCACGTCTTTTTCTTTTGTTTCTTTTTCTAATTCATTTTCTCTTCTTTCTTCAATTTCTTTTTCACTCTCAATCTCTTTTGCTCTTTTTCATTCTCTTTTTCTTTTTCCTCACTTGTTTTAACAGAATTTTTCAGTTTGATTTGGTCCTCATGGACTTGTCCCGGAGTGAGCGGCACTAAGGTGAGTTTCTTTCCTTGATGCTTGAAAGAATACCTATTGGTACGACCATCGTGAGTGACTTTTCGATCCAGTTGCCATGGTTCTCCTAGCAACAAACGGCAGGCCTGAATAGGCATTACGTCACACACAACTTCGTCTTGATACTTACCGATAGAAAAGGCGATGCGCACTTGTTGAGTGACCCTAAATTGGCCTTTGTTGCTAAGCCCTTGTAGTTGATAAGGTTGTGGATGCTTGGTAGTGGTTAAGCAAAGCTTTTCCACCATCGTCGTGCTGGCTATGTTCGAGCAACTTTCACCATCAATAATAACTCTACAAAGCTTACCTTGTACATGGCAGCGAGTATGAAAGAGATGTTCTCGTTGCTGCTCGCTCTTTGGTTTTGCCAAAGATGATTGTCCACGATCATGAAATCATCATCCATTCTAGGGACACGTTGAGGGCTGCACCTATAGGGCTGGTTATCCCTATCTTCCTTAATTGGATCTCGATATTGATGTTTTTGATTCACTCGTACCTCATTCAAAGTAGTATTCAATGCTTGAAGTGTAGCATTTATTTGTGTGATTGCAGCAGTATGTTCGTCTAACTGTTGTTGGACTTTCATAAGTGCATCATTATTATCACCTTTAGACATCTTCAAAACCTGTAAAAATAAACACTCAACACTCAAAAATAAAAGTTAGCAAACCTCACCATTAATCACTCAAAAAGAAAAATCAAATTCTCAATGAGGGCGAATTCAATCTTGTGAGTTCTTTATCAGAGTTTATATCAACCAATTAGAGAGTGTGAACCAAACTACCAAAGAATCCTAATTTGCACTAGGATGCCAAAAACTGACGAGACACCAATTGATTCGTGTTGCACCGAGGAAGAAGTTGTGCACACGTTTAAATCCTACTAACACAAGAAACAAGAAGGTGTTAGATAACGTAAAGGAAGAATAAAGGTAAACAAATGAAAACCTACAGCTAAGAATCAATAAAATTGCTGAAAATAGAAAACCCGAAAAACTGCGGAGTAACTTGACAACTTCGTTTGAGGTGTTCCCGATCTCCAAAAATCACGAAATTAAATCTGGAGTGTCCTTATATATTGAATTTTTGATCTGGAAATTTTGGGCACCAAATTCAACCCTCTGAATCTTTTTTTAAATTTTTATTGAATTTCGTATTTTTTGATTTTTTTGACTTTTTTGACTGATTTTTTTGCGGAAATAATTTTTTATATTCAATCACAGTGCCAAAAACATGTATGTAAAATTTCAGATCAATCAGACAACGTTTACCCACTCAAATGAATTTTTTTGAACAATTTTTCTGGGTAAAACTGCTGTTTATGCTTTAAAAATAGAGATCAGTTTAGAAATCAACCAAGAACACCCAAAACACCCAAAATCTGATACCAAATGATACGGAGGCGCGCGCGGACCAAGATCGAGTTGCCAAGTCACAGGAAACTCCTACGAAAGATCCTAAACGAACAGATCTGAAATCAAAAACAAAGATTAAGATTAAACCGAATCAGATTTGAATTTAAAATTCCCAAATTCAATTAAAAGAGCAGCAAGAAGAAAGAAATAGAATCGATGAATCAAACAAAATTGAGAAGAAAGAAAAGATGTGAATCTGCCAAGGAATTGATTCGGCCAAGAATGCCCAATTTCCAGCAATCAATTGATTCCCAAATTGAAAGAAATCCAATCGGCCAAACCCTAGGAATTGGGGATTTTTGGGTTCGAATGGGTGCTGCCAATAGGAGAACAACTTAAACGATGAGATCTTGAGTTTAATCAATGCTGGAAAACAAACAAGAACAGCAAAATGTTAGATGAGAAATCGGCACAAGTATAAGCAAAGAAAAGTAAAGAAAGAAATCGAAAACAGCAAGAATTAAAGGATAAGTGATGTGATCCGGCCCAGGTTAATTGAGTCGTTTCACAAAGTTGCCCGATCGTCGACGAGAAGTTCGTTCGAAATTGTTTTAAGATGAAGATTGTTTTCAGTTTAAGCGGAAGACTTTTAAAAGGGTTCAAAAGATAGGCTAAATTCGGATATTTTGTAGGTTCGGTTTAATAAGAAAAGAAATAAAGTTTATATTTAATAAATAGGATGGAGATGAAAAAAATGAACTTAAGTATTAAGAACGATTCAATACTATGTAAAGTATTGCCCCGGGACTTATATTGCTTAAGGTGAAATTTGTGGAAGGATAGAAGCGAACCTTGACCCAATACCTATATAGAGGTAAGAACCAAAGGTATAAAAATATGGTTGAACGCCACACCGATTCGGTGATAAGTTCAATGGAGTTCGGATTGACACCACTAGCAAGCTAGATAAGTCGCTTCGAGACTCGAACGAAAGAAGAGAGGAGGTAACCTCACAAGAACAATAATTCATTCAAAAGTTTGACAAAAAGTCCTCTCACAAAATGAAATAGCAAACTATTTATAGACTAAGTACTAGCTAGCCGAATGGTCATCTTCATGGCTAAGCAAATTAAGCTAGAAAATTCTAGAATTGAAGCATTAAGTTGTTGTAGCTAAATTCAGCTGATTGAAGTCCAATAGGCAGCTTCTTGACTAAGCAAATGAACTTGGAATGCTTGGAAAGGTGCATGGCAGTAGCTAGGTTCGGCCAATGAGCTTAAATGAGCTCATTAAGATGCAACTCTTGGCTGAAAAAATACCAGCATTAAAGGAGAACGTGAATGGCCAAAATAAGTGTGAAAAGTCAGCCTTGAAGAGTCCTTTAGGTGTGAACATGGCCAACTGAATAGACATGGGTGTGAACTCCAAGTGTGAACGGCATTATGCTGTTTTGGGGAATGAATTCGGTCAGCTGAACATTCACTTGAAGATCCATGTATGTGTCATCAAGTTCATTGAATCTGATGTGAATGCACCTTGCTAAATGTCTCTTCCAAATTCGGCTCACTTGAGGGCTGATGAATGCATGGGATGCCAATAGCTTTGTCTAGATTCGGCCAAGGTGTGAATGGACACTTCAAAAGATATCTTTTGGCCGAATAGGTGCATAGGAAATTCAATGGTCAGCCACCGATGCATGTAGGTGGATATTCATGCACTCTTCCATTCATTGTATTGAATCATTCATGCAACATCTTTAAGGCAACCATTCGTTGTAGGTAGTCATGCATGTACCCGAACATACATTGAACCAGAAATGTTCATGAATCCTCATTAATTGTGTTCCCACATGTGGATGTACCTACAAAAGATATAAACAAATTAGATTCAAGGTACATTCAGCTTAAATTAAATAATATCAAGACATATTTAACAAATTAAAATAAAGACATAAAGAAAATATAATTAATAATAAATTCGGCTAGCTCAATGATAGTCAAAATTCTTGATGAGCTGAATTGAGCTAGAAAATTTAGTTATGAGCTGTAGTAAAAATAATTAAAATAAAACTATCACTCAAATTATTCAAATAATAAAATTAACGAGCTGGAAAGAAGCTAAATTGAGCTCGATTGAGCTGACTTGAGCTCGAGTGAGCTGGAAACGAGCTAAACGGAGCTCAACGAAAAGGAATTGAACTATTTCAGCTTGCATGGATTTGCAAGCAATGCTTAGGGAGCTGGTCCAAAAGTGTGCCCGAGGCGTGGCCGTATCATCCCCTCCCTCTTTAAAGCGATTTGTCCCCAAATCGAGCCATTGGTTCACTCGATTGCAGCAACTTTTACTTAGCTTTCCTCGGTCGAACGGGATGGATTGGAATTGGGACAACTGAAAGGAATAACCATGAGTTAACAAAAATGGTTTCAAATAAATTTGTAATCCAAATGCAAGCAAAATAGAATAAGAAAATCCCATGGGAGTGGACGGATGCAAAACAACATGTTCACAACCATGCAAACAAACTAATGTACTCGTTAATGCCTCGTCAATTATTCGAAACGAAAATGAACATGTTCTAAGGCATTCAAATGTCTCAAATCGTTTCCACAAGTCATAACCAATATGTGAATAACGAATCAAATCAACAAAACAATCTTTGGCACCACCTAAAGAGAACAACGATGTTTCAAAAAGTTCATGAGCCTTACCTTTAAAAGTAGTAAAACAAAGATCATTTTTAAATAAAGCTGAACAGTTAAACACATCACAATTTAAATTCCTTGCAACAACCAATTCTTCAACAAAAATTTTATTACCAACCGAATAGGGCAGAGAAATTTTAAAGTTATCGTAAATCATACCTTGTTTACCTCGAGGGATGGAAAAACAAGGATCATTTTTACCTTTGTCAATCATCATAAATCTTCTCTCCTCGGAAATGTAGTCTAGTCGAATCTCTGTGGCTGAATTAACCTTAACGAAATGAAATGCGAACTTCAAATACAACCACAAAAATGGATTAAGGAATGAATTTAAATTGAAATCAAATTTTTCATACCTCAGTTCCTTATTCAACACCCAATTATCAAAACAATAGAAATTGTTCACACAAAATTGATGAAGCTTGACTTTCCCATAAAACGAACCAAAATAGATTCCGGGTTTAAAAACTTGATTTTGAGTATTCATGCCAAAATGTAGCAAAAATTTCATTAAACCAAACACGTTAAACCAATGGGATTTTTGCATACACAGGGACAAACAATTAAAACTTTTTACATTCATCAATTCATACTTGCACAAATTCATGGATTTTCCACAAAGCGTTAATTGGTGCACAAAATTGTCACAAATGAAGAATTTAATCGCCTTTCGTGAAATACCGTCATCATGCAAAACCAAATCTTTAGTTTGTCGTTCGTACCGAACAACATCAACCACATTCAAAGAATAGAAATTAATCGAATGAAAATAAGAGAATTTTTTTAAAACAAAGTCATTTTCAACAACTTTCAAACTTGATGGCCATGACTCGGTTTTTAAAACTTCCTTACCTCGCTTACCTTCAAGCTCGTGTGGTTTGATTTCAACTTCATCCTTACCTTTTTTGGTCATGCAAAATCGTCGCTCGTTAGGAAGATATTGAAGTTGATATTCGTCACAAAGATTTGTCGGAACCTGAAAAGAAGGAACAGAACAAAAACAAACATCACGGGGGTTAGTTAAAATTTCGTTCTCCTTTTCTTGTTCTCGCTCACTATCTTCATTTTCTCTCGTTTCTTCTTCAACATCTTTTTCTTTTTCAATTTTTTTCTCAATCTCAATTTCTTTTTCAATTTTCTTTTCTTCATTTTCTTTTTCACTCACTATTTTGATTTCTTTTTCTTTTTCACTACAATGTGCGGATGACACGAAAGAATCAAAGAGATAATCATTTGGCTCAAAGAAAGAGAAAATATTTTCATAAGCTTCTCGTCCATTTCTTCGAGAACAATCCTTTAGGAAGGACTTCTTTGAAGCATACGAGGAATAGCTCGTCCTTTCTCGCTCATCTCGAGTGATTTTTGACTTGAAGTTTTCTTCTCGCGGTCTCGAAAGCCTTGTTGAATAGGAGTCTTGATATGTGTCTCTTCTCGAATAATGTCGTTGTGATGAACTTAACTCTATTTCTCGACTCGGTGTAGTTTGCTTCCGTCGGGCTTTTTCCTCCACTCGGTCCAAACGACTTTTTAATGGGCTTAGTTTTTCCTCCAATATTCGACCCATCTCGTTCACCAAGTATTGAAATTCATCGGTAGAGAATTCTTCTTGAGACATGATTCAAGAAAATGTTAGAAAATCGAAAGATAGAATAAATAGTAAATGAACCTCACTAATTCAAAATCCTCACCAATCTCTCACAAAGAAATAATGATTTTCACTCGCACTCGTGTTTACACTCTTCTAGGCTTTTTCTTTGATGTAAAAACACACGTGCCTTTTACCTCTCGACCTCGTCTCACAATTTCGTAATTCGTCTCGATAGACTTAATTTGCTGCTTGAGGGTCGGTTTCAAAATAGGTTACAAAGGAATGATGTGGGTGTAGGGTAGGCTAAACAAAATAAAATCAAGGCTAAGTGTGGCGTTGGGATGGGTAAATAATGCTAGGAAGGGAAACTTGATGATCGGAGCAAATAAGAGAGAAAAAAATAAAAACTCGCAAGACTTTTCACTTTTTTTTAACTTGATTTTTTTTTGGTCACCTCTTTTTTTTTCTGAATTTTTTTTTCAATCAATTTTTTTTTTCGAATTTTTTTTTGATTTTTTTTTGTTACTCCAATACAATAGTAAGCTAAATACAAGGAAAAAAAATTTAAATTACAACTCAAACTTTTTTTTTTGATTTTTTTTTCACGTTTCGAACCTACTTACGGCCTTATTACGAACGTCGGCGCTCCTCGTTTTAGTAGCTCTGATACCAAATGATGTGATCCGGCCCAGGTTAATTGAGTCGTTTCACAAAGTTGCCCGATCGTCGACGAGAAGTTCGTTCGAAATTGTTTTAAGATGAAGATTGTTTTCAGTTTAAGCGGAAGACTTTTAAAAGGGTTCAAAAGATAGGCTAAATTCGGATATTTTGTAGGTTCGGTTTAATAAGAAAAGAAATAAAGTTTATATTTAATAAATAGGATGGAGATGAAAAAAATGAACTTAAGTATTAAGAACGATTCAATACTATGTAAAGTATTGCCCCGGGACTTATATTGCTTAAGGTGAAATTTGTGGAAGGATAGAAGCGAACCTTGACCCAATACCTATATAGAGGTAAGAACCAAAGGTATAAAAATATGGTTGAACGCCACACCGATTCGGTGATAAGTTCAATGGAGTTCGGATTGACACCACTAGCAAGCTAGATAAGTCGCTTCGAGACTCGAACGAAAGAAGAGAGGAGGTAACCTCACAAGAACAATAGTTCATTCAAAAGTTTGACAAAAAGTCCTCTCACAAAATGAAATAGCAAACTATTTATAGACTAAGTACTAGCTAGCCGAATGGTCATCTTCATGGCTAAGCAAATTAAGCTAGAAAATTCTAGAATTGAAGCATTAAGTTGTTGTAGCTAAATTCAGCTGATTGAAGTCCAATAGGCAGCTTCTTGACTAAGCAAATGAACTTGGAATGCTTGGAAAGGTGCATGGCAGTAGCTAGGTTCGGCCAATGAGCTTAAATGAGCTCATTAAGATGCAACTCTTGGCTGAAAAAATACCAGCATTAAAGGAGAACGTGAATGGCCAAAATAAGTGTGAAAAGTCAGCCTTGAAGAGTCCTTTAGGTGTGAACATGGCCAACTGAATAGACATGGGTGTGAACTCCAAGTGTGAACGGCATTATGCTGTTTTGGGGAATGAATTCGGTCAGCTGAACATTCACTTGAAGATCCATGTATGTGTCATCAAGTTCATTGAATCTGATGTGAATGCACCTTGCTAAATGTCTCTTCCAAATTCGGCTCACTTGAGGGCTGATGAATGCATGGGATGCCAATAGCTTTGTCTAGATTCGGCCAAGGTGTGAATGGACACTTCAAAAGATATCTTTTGGCCGAATAGGTGCATAGGAAATTCAATGGTCAGCCACCGATGCATGTAGGTGGATATTCATGCACTCTTCCATTCATTGTATTGAATCATTCATGCAACATCTTTAAGGCAACCATTCGTTGTAGGTAGTCATGCATGTACCCGAACATACATTGAACCAGAAATGTTCATGAATCCTCATTAATTGTGTTCCCACATGTGGATGTACCTACAAAAGATATAAACAAATTAGATTCAAGGTACATTCAGCTTAAATTAAATAATATCAAGACATATTTAACAAATTAAAATAAAGACATAAAGAAAATATAATTAATAATAAATTCGGCTAGCTCAATGATAGTCAAAATTCTTGATGAGCTGAATTGAGCTAGAAAATTCAGTTATGAGCTGTAGTAAAATAATTAAAATAAAACTATCACTCAAATTATTCAAATAATAAAATTAACGAGCTGGAAAGAAGCTAAATTGAGCTCGATTGAGCTGACTTGAGCTCGAGTGAGCTGGAAACGAGCTAAACGGAGCTCAACGAAAAGGAATTGAACTATTTCAGCTTGCATGGATTTGCAAGCAATGCTTAGGGAGCTGGTCCAAAAGTGTGCCCGAGGCGTGGCCGTATCAATAAGTCCTAAAGATCCTTGAAATCCCGAAAGATTTCACAAATCTCTTCAAACGGCTCTAATCTCCCCTCCAAAGAATATCGATGGCAAGAAGAAGGTTGAAGATGGCTCCCACAATCAAAAGATTGTTAAAACAACTTCTAAAGAAAACTCAAGAGAGAATTCTTGAAGAAAACCCCAAAGAAAATTCTACACTCAACAAATCTGAAATTTGATAGAAAAAATAATAATAAGATGTTTTTACAAAGGGTGGCTGGCCAATGCTTATATAGGCCTCCAACAAATCCTAATCTCACAAGTAACTAATAAAAATTAAACCTAATTAATAAAATAACAAGGTAAATTCGGCCATGCACTTATATGGGCTGTTTTGGGCCGAATTTTACATGTAATGCTCCTAAAGATTAAAAAATTAAATTAAACAAGTAAGATGTTAACAAATTGGGCCCTTTGACATTTTGGCCTGATTTTTCAAGTAAGTATGAAGAAATTTCTTGATTGGGCTGGATTTTGGTTATTGGGCCTCGCCTTCAAGAATTTGGGCTCGTGATCCATCTCCTACCAAAATTGGGTCGTTGACGCTCGTAATGGAGATCCAATGCGTTTTGGCTGCAAGATTTGGTTTCTTGGACCAAGATTTCCAAGATTTGAAATCTTGATTTTCTTGATTCTTGAAATCTCTTCGAACAGCAAAATTGGGCCAAGATTCGATTTCTTGATTTTCTTGAAAATAAGAAAGTGAATCTTGATTTTCTTGTTCTCTCGTGTATGAATCTAAGGCCTTGCTAACAAGCTCTTGAATGGTCCCATTTAGTTTGGACCGCATTTGTCGGGCCTTTGATCTCGTTATTGGGCCTTGTGGCAATTTGAGCCCATCACGTTCTTGAACTTGGATTGAGCCTTTATGACTCGTATCAGAGGTGCTTTAAAATTTTCAACATTCATACCTTGCTTACCTTGAAACATTGGAAGAATGATATCTTGCAATTGATCGTGATGGAAATCAATAGGAAACAAATGATGATTAGAGCATTGCAAGACTCTTTTCAAGGAAAAATCAACATTTCGATCCAAGGTTAAACAACAAAACAAATGTTTGAATGGGATTTCTCTAAGACCAACAAAATGGCTGAATTGATCGATAGAAAACAAATCACAATCAGAATGAAGACCAAAAAGATTCTTACCTGACTTACCTTCGAAAGTTTGAAAATTATTCACAACATCCAACTTACTTTTTTCAATTAATTGAAAACGTCGTATGTCAGAAAGATAATGAAGTTGGAACCAGTCCGTGGGTGAAATTTTGCAAACCTGAAACGAAGAAGAATCAAAAGGCAAACTCAAACAGGGGTTAGCAAAAATTTTCCTTACTTTTTCTTGCTTGCTTTCTTCACTCGTTTCTTTTGCGAACTCTTTTTCTTTTCCACTCGATTTCTTTTCAAGCTCTCTTTCAATTTCTTTTTCCACTCTTTCTTTTTCTTCTCTTTCAATTTCTTTTTCAATCTCTTTTTGCTTTTCACTCTCTTTTGTTTTTGAAATCTCATTTTCACATTTTTCTTTTTCATTTCTTTCATTTTCATTTTCTTTATTCTTTTCTCGCTCAAAATCTTTTACAACCAAATTTTTCAATTTGATTTGGTCCTCATGGACTTGTTCCGGTGTGAGCGTTGCTAAGGTGATTTTCCTTCCTTGATGCTTGAAGGAATACCTATTGGTACGTTCATCGTGAGTGACCTTGTGATCCAATTGCCATGGTGCTCCCAGCAACAAATGGCAAGCTTGAATAGGTACCACATCACAAACGACTTCGTCTTGGTATCTACCGATGGAATATGCAACACGCACTTGTTGAGTAACTTCAAATTCACCTTTGTCGTTAAACCATAGCAGCTTATAAGGTTGGGGATGCTCGGTAACGAGTAAGCCAAGTTTTTCCACCATTCTAGTGCTGGCCACATTTGAACTAATGTCACCATTAACAATGATGCAACAAATTTTATCGTGGACACGGCATCGAGTATGAAACAGATTCTTATGTTGCGGTTCGTTCTCCAATTGTTGAAGACTTGAACTCATTTTGATGTCAACGTTAACAGGTGTCAAATCTTCTTTATCTTTGTCGGATAGTACTTGGAGTTCTCCTTTTTGTATTTGTCGAAATTCAGATCGCATTATCCTTTGCATTTCTCGCTTCCATACTTGGAATTCACATTCAGAAAATTCTTCGGACATGTTTCAACAAAATGTTAGAAAACACAAGATAAATTAGAAAGAAAAATAATCCTCACCACAAAATCTCACAAGTTCTCTCGCAAAGAAAATAATAAATGGCACACCACTCGTGTTTCACTCTTATTTGGCTTTTCTTCTCTCGAATGAACTCACACTCTCTTGCCTTTTACCACTCGACCTCGTCTCACAAATTCGTAATTCGTCTCGGTAGACTTAATTTACTGCTTGAGGGTCGGTTTCAAAATGGGTTACAAGGGATAATGTCAGGTGTAAGGTAGGCTGAATAAAGAAAAAACTTGGTTTAAAGTGTGGCGTTGGGATGGGTAAATAATGGTAGGAAGGGAAACTTGATGATCGGAGTAATAAGAGATGAAAATAAAACTCGCAAGACTTTTCACTTTTTTTCTTCTTTTTTTTACTTTTTTTTCTTTTTTGCTCACTTCTTTTTTTCTTTTTTTTCGAATTTTTTTTTTGAATTTCGATTTTTTTGTGATACTCCAATACAATAGTAAGGTAAATACAATAAAGAAAAGAGAAAATAAAATAAAATTACAACTCAATTTTTTTTGATTTTTTTTACTTTTTTTTACAAACCTATCTTTCGAGATAGCTACGAACGTCGGTGCTCCTCATTTTGCAAGCTCTGATACCAAATGATGTGATCCGGCCCAGGTTAATCGAGTCGTTTCACAAAGTTTGCCCGATCGTCGACGAGAAGTTTGTTCGATTTTGTAGATAGATGGAGTTAGATGATTTTTTTATAGCGGAAGTTGAGAAAATGGGTTCAAAAGATGGTTTGGATAGATGTTTGATAGGCTCGGTGAAATAAAGAAATATTGTTTATAATTTAATAGTTAAAATGGAATGGAAAAATAGAACTCAAGCGAAGAACGATTCAATACTATATGAAGTATTGCCCCGGGACTTATATTGCTCAAGGTGGATTAAATGGATTGTCGAAGATGGACCTTGACCCGTTACCTATAGAGAGGTAGGAACCAAAGGTATAAAAAGGTGGATGAACGCCACACCAGGATGGTGATAAGTTCAAGAAGTCGGGTTGACGCCACTAGCGAGCTAGATAAGTCAGAACGAGACTCGTACGAAATAGGATAGGAGGAAACCTCACAATCAAGTTTTCAATAATCAAATTATGTGTAACCTTTTACAATAAACAAGTAAGCTATTTATAGGCAAAGACTAAGCTAGCCGAATGGGCAACTTAATGGCTAAGAATTCAGCCATGAATATGCTAGAAATTTCTAGAAAGAAATCATTAATTTGTTGTAGCTGAATTCAGCTGAATGTGCATGAATGAAGCATTAAAAATTCGATTCATGTTTGGAGATGATGCATGGATTGACCGAATCATCATGTTGCTTCACTTGATGCATTCATGCATCCTTAACCTTGAAGAATCTCCATAATTCCATGAATGTGCAGCCCTTTAATGATCCTACATCTCCCTTGGCTGAATGAGGCATTAATATGCCTAAAATACTTGAATGGTCATCTTGAAAATGCATGAATCATGCATGAAACGTCCCATGTACTTTCCCACATAAATATGATCCATGAATCTTCAAATACATGAACTTTCAGCAACTCCCTCTTGCATGAACGTCCCAAATGCATGTGCTACTTTAAATGCCATCCATTGAACCTCAATTGTGCATGCACACTCCCATACATTGCACCAATCCGTTCATGAACCTGCAGCAAATAACATCAGCAAGTTAAATGCATTTCAGACACATTAAATTAGCAGCATATGAACTCAATAATTTGCACATTAAATTCGGCCATACATATTAACAAATTCAGACATATTGAAAACATCATAATTAATTAAGTATTTAATCTAGATATAATTAAAACACTTAATTAATTATTTGTCCAAATTTTAACAAATTAATTAACTTAAAATAAACAACTAATTCAACTAAAGACAAATTAAATGGTTTATTTCAGCAAAATAAATGCAAACTAAAGAAAGCTAAAAATAAGCTCATTGGGTTAAGATTGAGCTGAATTGAGCTCGAATGAGCTGACTTGAACATCTCTCACACTCGTGTTTACACTCGAAATTAGGCTTTTACCTCCACTCTATTGCACTCACAACTCTCGTGCCTTTTACCTCTCTAAACCTTTTCTCGTGATTTCGTAAGCAGATTCGTTAAGGATTAGTCCTTGGTTTAGGTGGTCGATTCAAAAGGGGTAACAAGTGATTGATGTATTCGGTTTCGGGTAGGCTGAAAGAATAGGGAATTGGGTTAAAAGTGTGGCGTATTAGGACGAGTAGGATAGAGGATGGATCGGAAACTATATCAAATCAAAGCTTGACGATCAACTAACAATTGAATTGTATAAATCACTTTTTTTCTTTTTTTTTGATTTTTTTTTCGGATTTTTTTTAAACTTGTATAACTTTTTTTCTTGTACTATATCAGCAAACTAAATACAATAGAAGTACTTTTGTACGTGATTTTTTTTTCTCGGCTGCGTAGATTTTTGCTTTTATAATAACAGCAACAAACCAATCAAAATGAGAAAACTTTGGTATACGAATTTTTTTTTTCTTTTTTTTTTGAACCTACCTCGGGAATGCTCCGCTTTCGCTTCGAACGTCTAAGCTTCTCGTTTTAGGTAGCTCTGATACCAGATGATACGATCTGCCTCGGAAGAGTCGAGCCATATTAGTGTGCCTGATCGTCAACAAGAAGTTACGTTGGGTTTAATTGAAAAGGTCGGATGAAGGAAGGAAGGATATTGGTTTTGGGTTCGAATTAGAATAGGTAAGAAGAATTTGAAAGTTCAGGTTTGGAGTCCGAATAGGTATGGATGAAGGAATTGGTTCAATTAGGCAAGGGGGAATTGAAGAAATGGAATAGTCGGTTTAGGTACAATTGGTAAATGGAGAAATGGGGTTGAACAAAAAGTGCAAACAAGAACCAATACCGATTTGGTATCGACCCGTTGTTTATAAGCTCTTTTAGTTCGGTTTGGAATTGGTAAATAAAAACCTCGACCCACTATCTAACAAGATAGGAACCTCGGTATGTTTGAACGCCACACTACGAGTAGTGATAAGTTCGGTTTCGACAAAGAACAACGGTTGACACACTAGACGCTAGGAAGCCAATCGAATCTTTGAACGAAATTTGAGAAAAAGTTTTGCCTAACAAATTCGGCAGCATAATATTAACAAAGTCTCAAAAGTTCTTTAGATGAAAAAAATAACAAGTATTTATAAGCCTAAAGTCTAGGTAGCCGAATGGCTTTTCTGGCTTACAAATTAAGTAAAAGAAAATTCTAGAAAATTAATCCTTAATGTGCATGACTAGATTCTGCTATGGAACATGAATTGTGAATGCTTCATGTTTAAGAAATGACAAGTGAATGAATGAAGCTCCAAGGGACACTTGCTAGGTTCGGCCTCCCTTGTTTAATGAAGCAATTAAGTGGCAACCTTTAGCCAAAAATCATGAATTAAATGGTGTAACTCCAAGGGCCAAAATAGGTGTGAATGCCGTAACCTGAAGAGTCCATAGGTGTGAACATGGTGAACCAAAAGGACTTGTTGTGTGAACACAATGTGAACGGAATGTAGAGGTTCATGGAGGAAGTCATTCGGCCAACCATCTCATACATGTATTATGTCCCTTTGACCGAATAGTCACTTGTGTAGATGAAGAGGTAGCACAACATTCATGGCTCTTGGTCATTCATGACCCTTTGGAATTAATGTACCTTGCCATTCATGCATTCCACCGATTCATGCATCTTGAGTATCCATGCACCTTAGCCGTCCATGCACCCTCCAAAAGACATGTTGCTTCAAGCTCCATACATCCATTGAGTTTCTACAAGAAAATGTGAACAGAATTAATTCAAGCTAATGTGAACACAAATGTAAACATTAAATTCGGTTATGACAATTTAATTAATATCAATAAACACTTTTAAGACATATTTAATAAAACAAATGTGAACTAAATTTAATATGTGGTTTATTAATTAACTAATTAATGAACTTGTTAAATAAAAATTTAATACCAGTCAAATGAAGTCAAAGTAGTCTTCATGAGCTAGAATTCAACTCATGAGCTAAAATCGAGCTGGACTTGGACCCATGAGCTGGTAGTGAGCTGGACCCGAGCTGGGGAACTGGAAGTGAGCTAGTGGCGAGCTCGATGAGTTGAGCTGGACTTGCAGGTAGTTGCATGGTGAGTTCAAGGAATTGGAATCAGCTTTCTCGGAGCGTCCTAATGGCATTTCCATCCAAAGTTGAGCTACAAAAGCTGTGATGGACTCCTTAAATGATACGAGCTCGATTATGGATGTCTCGAGTCGTATGTATTGCCCAATCGTGAATTCGAGTAAGAAGTTGCTTGTTCTAGAGTAGCTTAGTTTTGGTAGCAAAAATAATTACTAAATCGAATGGAAAGGTTTTCAAATGAAAGTTGAAAGATGAATAATGGGATGGGTAGATAAAATTTAGGCTAAGGCCAAAGAAAGAACCAACAATATAGAAATTGTTGACCCGAATCTTAATAGGACACTTAGGTAAAACTTTGGTTTGAATTGGAAGATTAACCTTGACCCTCTACCAAGAATGATAGGAACCAGAGGTATAGGAACGCCACACCAATAAAGGTGATAAGTTCGGTTTCAAGGAAAAGAATTGACGCCACAAGAAAGTTGATAAGTCGATTCAGTTCCAGAAAAGAACAAGGAGAATTGGATAATCTCTCAAGTCTCAAATTTAACATAAATTTTCGCCCAAAAAAAAAAAGTCCCTCCAACAAGCCATTTACAACATATTTATAGTCTATAATGTGCCCAACCGAATGGTCACAAAAATTCAGATTAAATGAGCAAATTTAATGAACTAAAATAGCTTAAGAGCTAAGTTCACTCCTTTGAAGAATCCTAGACCTTGGGGACGGCAATGGCATCAAAAATCTTTAATATCCTTCAATAATCAGCCTTGGAAATTCGGATGGCCAGCAGCAGCTTTAAATGACGTCTTGGGCACACAAATAGCTCCTAAATACTTTCCTTCAACTTAAATGAGCTGAACTAAATTTGTAAGTCCTTTGGTGTGTTCAAGACAACAATAAGCATCAGCTTTGGAACCTGAAGACGGCCTTTAATGCTCTTTGGAAGCATGAAACGTCAGCCTTGGTTTAAACAGCAAGCAACAAACATGTTTTGGCCGAATGGCCACTTGGAAATTCCCCAAACAACAGCTCTTTGCTGTACCCGAAGCAATACCAGCTTTAATGGCATTCAAAAACGTCCCCCTTTTGCATGCTTTGATTAATGCCGTCCATGCATGGGAACATCTCATTAAATCCATGTCTTTGCTTCCTTTAAATGCCGTTCCATGCATGGGAACATCTCCCTTGCTGCTCATTAAATTCGGCCATGCATGCAAGCTCCAGCAACTAATTAATGCCGTCCATGCATGGGAACATCTCCTTAAATGCATGTCTCCTTAGCCATTAAGTAGCCGAATTTAATGACCTGCAAACACAAATTAAATTTGGTCAAATAATGCATCTAAAGACAATTAATTTCGGCTGGACTTCAAACACATTAAGTCAACAATGAGACATAATAAATTCGGCTGAAACATAGACAAATTAAATGCATGCCTTAACCTATGACAAATGAATGTGTACTAATTGAAAACATAATTATATCATATACTAAATAAAGAAAATTTAATATAAAAATTATTAGACCCAAATTAAATCATGTGCATGCTGAAATTAATAAACTAACTAATGAACTTAATTTATTCCAGCAACTATTTAAAAGCATAAGTTAAAATAAATTGAAGTTCAAATTTAATGAGCTGAAATTAGCTCGAATTTGAGCTCCATTGAACTGAAACAATCTCGATCAACTTGCAAGAATTTGCGATTGTCGCCTGATGAACTGAACCAAGGATGTTTTCGGGGCAGGGTCGTATCATTAAACTTCTTGGCTCGAGCTCGAGTAACAGGACCTTGTGGTAGCACCATAGAATCCTCGCTCGAACTAGTTGAACCATGGGGCGCGATCACATCACTCCTTAACATATTCAGCCTTTTTTTCGGTGTCTACATGAATAAATTGATCGTTAGGTAAAGCCACTAAGTCTAACAGAGTTAACAGATTAAATCCATAAATAATCTCAAAAGGAGAAAATTTTGTCGCCAAATGGACTGATCGATTGTACACGAACTCAATATGAGGTAAGCAGTCTTCCCATGACTTTAAGTTCTTCCGGATGATGGCCCGCAACAAGGTAGACAATACTTGATTAACCACCTCCGTTTGTCCATTTGTTTGGGGGTGACAAGTGGTTGAAAATAGGAGCTGAGTTCCGAGCTTCCCCCACAATGATCTCCAAAAGTGACTCAAGAACTTTGCATAGTGATCGGACATGATCGTTCCATGTATTCGAACGATTTTCCTAAAGAAAAGATTAGCAATGTGAACAATATCGTTAGTTTTTGTACATGCTATAAAATGTGACATCTTAGAAAATCTATCAACTACAACATAGATAGAGTCCTTCCCCGTTTTTGTTCACGATAATCCAAGGACAAAGTCCATGGATATATCCATCCAAGGAGCTTCAGGTATGGGTACTGGAGTGTATAAGCTGTGTGCTTGAACCTTAGACTTAGCCTTCTTACATGTTATGCGTCGCTCGCAAACTCCTTCCACATCCCTTCTCATCCCAGGTCAATAAAAGTGTTCTTGGAGCATTGGTAAGGTCTTTACCTATACCAAAATGTCCCATAAGGCCTCCGCTTTGCGCCTCTTGCACAAGTAAGTCCCGAATGGAACTTTGTGGAATGCACAATTTTCCTTCCTTGAAAAGGTAGCCTTTGTACCTATAAAATTTCTCAACAGCAACGTTCTCACAAGTAGTAAAGATTTCATCAAAATCGACATCATTAGCGTACAAATCTTTCAAGGAGAATCCAAGCAGTTTAGAATCAAGAGTCGATAATAAAGCATACCTTTTTATACTTGATAACATAAGGAACAGATTCGAGGTATTCGACCTATTTTGAATGACGCTTATTCAACTTTTCCTGGCCTTTAATGTGTTTCAGCGATTCGTGATCAGAATGAATCATGAACTCCTTTGGCCATAGATAGTGTTGACATGTCTCGAGAGCTCGAATAAGTGCATACATTTCTTTGTGGTAGACGGGATAATTGAGTGCGGCTCATTGAGCTTCTCACTGAAATACGCAACATGCCTTCCATTTTGAGTAAGCACAGCCTTGATTCCAACACCTGAAGCATCACATTCAATTTCAAATGTTTTAGTTAAATCTGGTAATGCAAGTAAAGTGGCTTTAGTAAGAAAAACTTTAATTAAAACAAAAGCTTTTTCTTGTTATTCGGTCCAATGGAAAACTGAATTCTTTTTAATCATGCTTGTTAAAGGCATGGCCAAAGTGCTGAGGTTGGCCACAAATCACCAATAGAAGCTTGCCAAGCCATGGAAGCTTCAAACTTGGTTGATATTCGTTGGTCTCAGCCACTCTTGAATTGCTTTTATCTTCTCTTGGTCCACTTCTAGACCTTTCGAGCTGACCACGAAACACAGAAAACTAACCTTGTTAGAACAAAAAGTACACTTATTAAGATTAGCATAAAGGGTCTCCTTTCGAAGAACCTCCAAAACAGTCTTGAGGTGTATTATATGCTCTTCCAATGATTTGCTACATATGAGAATATCATCAAAATACACAACAACAAACTTACCAATGAATGATCTTAAAACATAGTTCATTAACCTCATAAAAGTGCTAGGAGCATTGGTTAGGCCAAATGGCATGACCAACCATTCATACAAACCGTGCTTAGTTTTGAAGTGATACGATCGCGACCTGGAGTGCATCAAGTTCGAGCAAGGACTCAATGGTGCTGCCTCAAGGACCAATTACGCGAGCTCGAGCTAAGCAATTCAAGGAGGCCATTTCGGCCTTAGTTAATCAAGTGTGGGGCGAGGCTTTGGTTGGAGAAATAGATCGAGTTGGGACCAGCTTAATAAAGTGTCCTTGCAACATTTTGCAAACTAATTTAAGCTCAATTTCCGCTCCTTGAACCCTTCCAACTAAATTGAACTTTTATTTATTTCTTTTAGCTTTGCATTTAGTTTGCATTTTAATACTTGCATTTAAGCCTCTTAGTTTAATAAATGAGTTGCTGGTCATTAATACAACTCATCTTAGTTTAATTAAATGAGTTTATTTGATGAATTTAATTTAATGAGTTGCTTCTTCAATTAATCTAGTTACTAGGTTAATTTATTGGTGCATGAGTTAAAGTTCATTAAATACTTCTTTTAATTAACTAGTTGTTGGAATAAATGATGCATAAGTGTGTGTTCATTTATTTACGTAGTTGTTAATTTGTTTAAAGCTTAATAATTGAATAAATGTGACGGTTACATATGTTTTAATTGCAGGTGACTTTTCAATTCACAAAGGCTGTTACGCATTCAATAAAGGAGACTTTTCAAGTTATTTTGGTTACAAAAGAGGGGGCTGTTATAAAGGAAGCATTAAGCATCATTAAAAGAGAGTTTAAAGGAGCATTTCATGTCCTTTAAAATCTGGTAGCAGCTTGTTCAAATACCCCAACGTTTTTTTACTACTTTTTGGACATTTTTGAATGATATTCTGCCAAATTTGTGAGGCAAACTTTTCTCTGTTTTCGTTCAAAGATTTGTTGGCTACCTAGTGTTCTAGTTGTGTCATCCATTTTCTTTGTTGAAAACTGAACTTATCACTACTCGTAGTGTGGCGTTCAAACATACCAAGGTTCCTACTTTGCTAAGTAGCGGGTCGAGGTTCTCATATTCTCCATTCGACCACCTTGAAAACTTATAAACATTTGGGTCAATATTTTCTAATATTGGTTCGTGTCTGTTTTCGAGATCATTTTCATTTCCATTCCAATCCATCTTTTCGTTTCATTATAACCAAACCTACAAAAACTTTATATCCATAAATCCATCTACATAAACTTCATATCCATAAACCCATCTTTGAATCCTTTTACATAGCTTCCGCCATTATTTACGTTACAACATCCTTTTGAACAAATCGAACGCTACTTCTTCGTAGACGATCGGGCAAACTCACATACGACTCGACTCACCCCAAGGCGGATCGTATCATGAAGGCCGTCTTCCACTCGTCGCCTTCTCGCATATGAATCTGGTGGTGACCTGATATGATCACGGCTTCCCATAAGTCAAAGTCCAAGCCGAGATCCGATGGTGCTACCTCAAGGGCCGATCATGATACGAGCACGCCCCACGAACTTCATCGAACAAGCCTATCAAGCCGAGCATTGACATGTTGGCAAGCTGATCCAAGCTCGTTTCCAGCTCCACGAGCTCCGTCCAGCTCAAATCCAGCTTATTCGAGCTCAATCCAACTTGCCTGAGCTAAACCGAGCTCACTCCTAGCTCATATTCAGCTTACGAGCTAAACCTTAGCTCAGCTTCAGCTTAGGAGTTTAATCTCAGCTCAACTTTAGCTCACGAGCTAAAGCTTAGCTCATTTTAGTTTAACTCGATTTTTTCTTTAATGCATTAAATAAAATTTGCACATATTTATTTAAGCATTAAACTTGTCTTATATTAATATTTGTTATTAATATGTCATAGATATCACATAACTTAAATGTGTTCACATTGTGCTGAATTTATGTGTGTTCACATGATGTCTTTTGAATTGTTTTATTTCTTGTAGGTACAATGCTCATGGACGGCGCAATGAATGCTTGAAGAAACATCTCTTTTGGACATCCCACATACATGAATGAACAACATTTAATTAGGTGTATGTATGACCAGATTCAAGGTGTTTACAAGTTCATGTATTTGTCAAATACATGAATGCACAAAATACATGAATGTTTGGGTTCAAATGCATATTTGGTTACATGAATGATGAAGATTCATGAATGAATGTATCTAGAAGATCCAATCCCTTTGGACGGCACACATGCATGCATGGAAGGAAATTAATGCAAGTTCATGTAGGGCTTGGTGCAATGTATGAAGAGGTGCATGTAGAATTGAGGTTCAATGGACAGCATTTAAGGGAGTACATGTACTGGAGACGTTCATGCAAGTAGGGGCTATTTAATGTTCATGTTTTTGAAGGTTCATGGACCGAATTTATGGAGGAACATACATTGGGACGTTTCATGCATGATCCATGCATTTTCAAGCTAACCATTCAAGTATTCAAGGTGCATTAAAGCTTCATTCGGCCAAGGGGGATGATGGAACATTAAAGGGCTGCACATTCATGGATATTCATGATTTTTCTTATAGAATTATCTAGGTGTTTATGGCCAAATTTCTTAGCTTCTAAGCTTGTCCATTCAGCTACTTTTATTTAGGCTATAAATATATGTTATTTCATTTGTAAGAGGTTAGACTTTTCACTTAATGAAACTTTGTTAAACTTTTATGGAATTTGTGAGATTTCTTTCTCTCATATTTCGTTAAGGACTTCGTTGGCTTATCTAGGAAGCCTAGTGGCGTCAACCCTGTTCTTCACTATCCCGAACTTATCACTATCAAATAGTGTGGCGTTCACCCATATACCGAGGTTCCTACTTTGCTAAGTAGCGGGTCGAGGTTTATCACTTTCATCCTCCACCTTGAAAGCCTATAATAAGCATTTGGGTCGATATTTTGTAATATTGGTTCGATCTTGCTTTTAAGAACCCTTTCTTCCATATCCATCATTAAACCATTATACATAGCTTCCGTCCTATTTTTCCATCAACTTCATTTCCAAAGTGAATTGAACGATACTTTCTCATAGATGATCGGGCAAACTCGCATATGACTCGACTCTTCCCGAGGTGATTCGTATCAGATCACAAGGGCTCGTGCAAAACAATTTAAAGAAGCTGTTATAGCTTTAGTTCAGCATGTGTGGGATGATGTCAATGCTAGACCTATCGAACCAGTTAGTGGCCATTTTGGAAATCCATGCCGAACTTTTCTACAAGTTCAGTTCAGCTCACCGAGCTCACCTTCAGTTCAAGTTAGCTCCCATGTAGCTCCACACCAGCTCATTAGCTCGGGACCAGCTCATTATCAGCTCACGAGTTTAAGCCCAGCTCGGGTTTAGCTCATGAATTAACCATCAGCTCGTGGAGTTCACTTTGAATTCATTTGACTACTATTGACTTTTTAATTAATAAGTTCAATAATTAGTTAATTAATATCCTACATATTAAATTTAGTTCACATTAGTTATATTAAGTATGTCTTAAAAGTGTTTATTGATGATAATTAAATTTGTCATAACCGAATTTAATGTTGATATTTGTGTTCACATTAGTTTGAATTAATTTTGTTCACATTTCTTGTAGAAACGCAATGGACATATGGAGATTAAAAGCAAGCATGAATTTTGAAGGTGCATGGACGGTTGGGGGACTTGAATCTCTTAGGTGCATGTTCGGCCAAGTACATGTATGACCATATTCAATGTCTTTAAGGTTCATGAATGTTTCCATTCATGTATGGTGTGCTATCTCTTCATTCTCCAAGGTGATCATCCGGCCAAAGGACACTCACACATGCATGAAGATAGGTTGGCCAATTAGCTTCCCCATGACTCTCCTTAATTCGTTCACACCTATGTTCACATGGCAAGACTATTCGGTTCACCTTGTTCACACTAGAAGACTCTTCAACATTCGGTTTTCACACACATGATGGCCCTTGGAGTGTCCACAATTAATTCATACTTTTTGGCAAAACATTACTTCATTTAACAAGGTTGGCCAAACCTCACAAGTGACCATTGGACATCATGCATTCACTTAGTGTTTTCTTAAGCATGAAGATTCATTCATTTCCTATTACCATAGCCGAATCTAGACATGCACATTAAGGGTCATTTTTCTAGAATTTTCTTTAATTAATGTGTAAGCATGAAAGGCCAATCGGCTACCTAGACTTAGGCCTATAAATACTTGCTCAATTTCCATGTAAAGGACTTTTTGGAAAACTTTTGTTAATGTTATGCTGCCGAAATTGTGAGGCAAACTTTTCTTATATTTCGTTCAAAGATTAGTTTGGCGTTCCTAGCGTTCTAGTTGTGTCAACCGTGTTCTTTGTCAAACTCGAACTTATCACTATTCGTAGTGTGGCGTTCAACATACCGAGGTTCCTATCTTGTTAGATAGTGGGTCGAGGTTTTCCCTTACCAAACCTATAACCGAACTCAAAAGGTTTAATAAACGGGTTGATACCATTTCGGTATTGGTTCTTGAAAGTACCTTTAGTAGTTCCAAACCCGTTCTATTCTTTACTTAATCGATCCTAAACCGACCAATTTGTTCATATCCTTTTGTTCCTACCCTTTCGTTCCTACCATTCCATTCATACCCCTCTTTCTACTTTGACCATACCTTCAACTCAACTAAACCTAACGTAACTTCTCGTAGACGATCGGGCAATCTACATACGACTTGACTGTTCCCGAGACGGTTCGTATCATGACCACTCTTCAAATCGATCTTCAAAAATAGTTTGGCACCACTTAGTTCATCAAGCATGTAATCTAAGAGAGGTATCGGATGCCGGTACTTAATGCTAATTTGGTTCATGGCTTGGCAATCAACACACATTCGCCACGTTTCGTCTTTCTTTGACACCAGTAAGATGGGCACGGCACAAGGACTAAGGCTTTCGCGAATGTAGCCTTTCTCCATCAACTCGTTGACTTGCAATTGTAGTTCCTTAGTCTCTTTGAGATTTGTTCTATGGGCTGGTTGGTTCAGAATGACAGCTCTGGGCACGAAATCAATTTGATGCTCAATTCAGCGAAGGGGTGGGAACCCACTTGGAGTTTCTTCGGGGAACACATCTTGCAATTCCTGCAAAAGAGACACAATAGACGGAATGTTTCAACATCAAGGCCTTCATACATCACTTGAAATTTTAGGGTTTCGAGTAATTCATTAGTAGAAAACAAGTTCTCTTTGTACATGAGCACAAGGACGGAATGTTTCAACATCAAGGCCTTTCATACATCACTTGATTTTGCCAACACACTTATTTTCTCACATTCTTTTTCTTTTTCATCTTTTTCTTTTCTTATTTTCCTTTCACTTTATTTTATTACTTTTCCTCTCTTTTTCTCATTTTTCTTTTCTTTTACATTTTCATTCTTTTCTTTTTCTCTCATTTGATCTACAGAATTTTTCAATTTTATTTGATCCTCGTATACTTGCTTTGGCGTCAATGGTGCTAATGTCATGCTTTTTCCCATATGTTTGAATGTATACCTATTCATATACTTGTCATGGAGGACTCGCCTATCAAACTACCACTGGTGTCCAAGTAACAAATGGCTCGCATGCATAGGCACAATGTCACAAAGAACTTCGTCGGAATATTTTCCTATGGAGAAAGAGACAAGTACTTGCTTAGTTACCTTTAACTCGCCACCATCATTGAGCCATTGAAGTTTGCAGGGGCTCGGGTGGTTGGTGGTCAACAAACCTAGTTTCTCCACCATGAGAGTGCTCGCCACATTCGTGCAACTCCCGCCGTCTATGATGACGCTATAGATCTTTCCTTGGACTTGGCATCGAGTATGGAAGATGTTTTCCCTTTGTTGCTCGTCTATCTCTTCCTGATACAAGTCACAAAAGCCCAAATTCTTGAAGGCGAGGCCCAATAAGCAAATTCCCAGCCCAATCAAGAAATCCATCCATACTTAGTTGAAAATCAGGCCAAATTGTCAAAGTGGCCCAAGTTGTAAAGTTTTATTTTTATTTTTATTTATTTACTTATTTATTTACTTAGTTTAAATTTTTATGTTAATATTCAGTCCAAGAGTCCCAGATAAAATGACCTTTGACCGAATTTCCATATTAAAATAATTAGGAGTTTTTTTTATTTTAGTTTTCTAATTAGATTAGGACTAGTTATAAGGCCTATTTAAAGGCATGGCTGTCCACCTTGTTAAACACTTATCATTATTATTAAAATTTCAGATTTGTTGAGAGCAGAATTTTCTTTGAGTTTTCTCCAAGATTTCTCTCTTGAGTTTTCTTTAGAAGTTGTTTTAACAATCTTTTGATTGTGGGAGCCATCTTCAACCTTCTTCTTGCCATTGATATTCTTTGGAGGGGAGATTAGAGCCGTTTGAAGGGAGTTGTGAGATCTTTCGAGATTTCAAGGCTTCTTAGGACTTATCTTTTAATTTCTTACTGTCAATTCTTTCTTTATTTCTACTTGTGCTGAATCATTATCTAATCTATTTTCTGTTCTTATTGTGTTTTCAGCCTTTTTCTATCTTAAGGAATCAGCCCAAAAATCCCCAATTTCTAGGGTTTTTCCATACTCTTTTTGGGTGAAATTAGATTGTTGAAATTTGGGGAAAACTATCTTGGTGTTCAATTGGGCAGAATCACAATCTCCTTGAGGGTTTCAAGAACCCTAACACTTATTTCTATTCTCAATTTGATTCTTTGCTGATTTGGGGATTTTATTTCAGATCTGAAAATTCAAAAATCTAATCTTTTAATTTTCTGTTTCGTTTCAGATCTAATTGTTTAGGGTTCTCGTAGGAGTTTCTCGTGACTTGGCAACTCGATCTTGGTCCGCGCGCAACCCCGTGTCACTTCCTCTTTGTCGGATGATGTTTCGGATTCATTTTCAACTTCTTCCTTCGACTCAATTTTGCCATTCGCGTGCATCACCATGGTGCTTCGATTCGGGCATTGACTTGCAGTATGCCCGCTTCTGAGGCATTTGAAGCACCTGATGTCCTTCGAACGGTTGGAGGAACTCTCGATTGCTTTTGCCTTTGCTTGATTCAACTATGGCCTTATTCAATTTTGCTGGCACTGTTGGATCTTTGGCTCGATTTGGTGGAGTGTTTTTGCCAATGCCTTGGCTCCATTTTGAAGTATTCATGGTAGAGTAGCCTCAGGCAGTGCCTTGGCATTTTAGGTGCTTCTCCACTTTGATGGCCATGTGCACCATGTCCACCACCTCGACATAGTGTTGCAACTCCACAATATTGGCAATGTCTTGGTTGAGACCATCCAAGAAGCATGCCATGGTTGCTTCACCATCTTCTTGCATGTCTACTCTTATCATCGCGATCTCTATTTCTTTGTAATAATCTTCCATGCTCCTCGAACCTTGGGTAAGGTTTTGGAGCTTTTGATAAAGCTCGCGATGGCAATAAGATGAAATAAATCTCTAGTGCATCACCGCCTTCATTTCGGCCCATGTACATATTGGTGGTTCTCCATTCCTTCTACGGCTTGTGGATAATTGGTCCCACCAGATCATCGTGTAGTCCAAAAACTCTATTGTGGCTAACTTTACCTTTTTGTTCTCAAAATAGTTATGGCACTCGAACACTAGTTTGATCTTCTTCTCCCACTAAAGATAGGCTTCCGAATCTGATCGGCCTTGGAATGGTGGAATTGGCAATTTAGTATTTTTAAGGTCGTCATCGATCGGCCCACATTCTCTTTGGCCACGGTTTCTTCCCCCCTCCGCTGATCACTTACGTTGGACCGTTGGTCACTGATAAAGGGTTGCGCGCGGACCAAGATCGAGTTGCCAAGTCACGAGAAACTCCTACGAAAGATCCTAGACGAACAGATCTGAAATCGAAAACAAAGATTAAGATTAAAAGCAAATCTGAATTGAATTGAAATTCCCCAAATTCAATTAAATGAGCAGCAAGAAGAAAGAAATAGAATCGATGAATCAAACGAAATTGGAAGTATAGAAAGATTGCGAATCGGTCAACAAATTGATTCGGCCAAGAATGCCCAATTTCCAGCAATCAATTGATTCCCAAATTGAAAGAAATCCAATCGGCCAAACCCTAGGAATTGGGGATTTTTGGGTTCGAATGGGTACTGCCAATAGGAGAACAACTTAAACGATGAGATCTTGAGTTTAATCAATGCTGAAAAACAAACAAGAACAGCAAAATATTAGATGAGAAATCGGCACAAGTATAAGCAAAGAAAAGTAAAGAAAGAAATCGAAAACAACAAGAATTAAAGGATAAGTCCTAAAGATCCTTGAAATCCCGAAAGATTTCAGAAATCTCTTCAAACGGCTCTAATCTCCCCTCCAAAGAATATCGATGGCAAGAAGAAGGTTGAAGATGGCTCCCATAATCAAAAGATTGTTAAAACAACTTCTAAAAAAAGCTCAAGAGAGAATTCTTGGAGAAAACCCCAAAGAAAATTCTGCACTCTAACAAACTGAAATTTAATATATTGAATGATAATAAGATGTTTTTACAAAGGGTGGCTGGCCAATGCTTATATAGGCCTCCAACAAATCCTAATCTCACAAGTAACTAATAAAAAATTAAACCTAATTAATAAAATAACAAGGTAAATTCGGCCATGCACTTATATGGGCTGTTTTGGGCCGAATTTTACATGTAATGCTCCTAAAGATTAAAAAATTAAATTAAACAAGTAAGATGTTTACAAATTGGGCCCTTTGACATTTTGGCCTGATTTTCAACTAAGTATGAAGAAATTTCTTGATTGGGCTGGATTTTGGTTATTGGGCCTCGCCTTCAAGAATTTGAGCTCGTGATCCATCTCCTACCAAAATTGGGTCGTTGACGCTCGTAATGGAGATCCAATGCGTTTTGGCTGCAAGATTTGGTTTCTTGGACCAAGATTTCCAAGATTTGAAATCTTGATTTTCTTGATTCTTGAAATCTCTTCGAACAGCAAAATTGGGCCAAGATTCGATTTCTTGATTTTCTTGTTCTCTCGTGTATGCATCTAAGGCCTTGCTAACAAGCTCTTGAATGGTCCCATTTAGTTTGGACCGCATTTGTCGGGCCTTTGATCTCGTTATTGGGCCTTGTGGCAATTTGAGCCCAGCACGTTCTTGAACTTGGATTGGGCCTTTATGACTCGTATCATTCCCCCCTTCCTCAAAAAGATTCGTCCTCGAATCTAAAAAATCAAATGAACTCGACTTTCCTCGATCGAACGGGACTAATTGTAATTGAGTCCACTGAAAAGAATAGCCATGCAATAGTAAATAGCAACGCAAACAAGCTTGTAGTCCAATTATAAGCATAATAGAACAGGTATAACGCATGTGAATGGATAGATTCAGATTACCATGCATTAATCGACGGTCTATAGATTCACTCACACATGCATTATCAAAAACAAGAATCTTTTTATCAACCATCAAAATAGATTTATCATCAATAAATAAAATAGGACAGTCAAGCACGTTTCGATCTAAGTGTTCATCAACATGATCTTTGTCGCTATCCGAGGAGTACAAAAGTGTTTCAAAGGTTTCAAGCATCTTACCTTGATAAGCAAAAGAATAATGGTCGATTTTACCTTTTTCATTTAAAACAAACCTTCGCTTATCGGGGGCTAGTGTAGTCGAATCTTCGTTGTTGAGTTAACCTTTGTCAAATGGAACTCAAACTTCATGTACAACCACATAAACTGTTTAAGGCACGAATATAAATTGAAAACAAATTTGGAAAATTTCGTTACCTTATTCTCCAAAGCAGATTTGGACAAATTCGAGGATTTTACACAAGGTAAATCAAGAGAATAACAAATCACGCTTCTTTTCATAATGACTTTATCAACCACAATCGAAGAGTAACAATTAATCGGATCAAAATGAGGGGATCTTTTAAGAACTAAGTCACCAAAAGTTTTATTAATAATTTTCAAATCTGCACTGGACTCGGTTTCTAAAATTTCCTTACCTCGCTTACCTTCGGGATCATGTAGTGTGATTTCATCTTTGCCTAAGTTGATCGTATGAAAGCATCTTTCATTTGAGAAGTATTGAAGTTGAAAGTTATCTTTCGATCTTTCGGGAACCTGAAAAGTAGCAACACAAGAAAAATTCATATCTTGGTTAGTGGAAACATTCCTCACTAGCCTTTCCTCGTCTTTTTCTTTTGTTTCTTTTTCTAACTCATTTTCTCTTCTTTCTTCAACTTCTTTTTCAATTTTCTTTTCTGTTTCACATTCCTTTTCACTCTCAATCTCTTTTTGCTCTTTTTCATTCTCTTTTTCTTTTTCTTCACTTGTTTTAACAGAATTTCTCAGTTTAGTTTGGTCCTCATGGACTTGTTCCGGAGTGAGCGGCACTAAGGTAAGTTTCTTTCCTTGATGCTTGAAAGAATACCTATTGGTACGACCATCGTGAGTGACTTTTCGATCCAGTTGCCATGGTTCTTGATACGAGTCACAAAGGCCCAACCCAAGCTTAAGAAGGTGATGGGCTCAAATCAAGAAAATCAAGATTCAGTTTCTTGTTTTCAAGAAAATCAAGAAATCGAATCTTGGCTGATGTGAGCTTGCCTACGAACCAAATGGAGAACGAACAAGAAGCTATTAAGCTGCCCATTAGTCCAATAACGCGAGCTAGAGCTAAACGATTTAAAGTTGCTATTTTAGCATTGGTGGAACGGATTGAGGAAAATGAAAGCAAAGAGCTTAAAGACGAGCTGAATATTTTCAACTTCTTTGAAGTTGAAATTCGTTCTAGCTAATTAAATTGCTGCTGGATTTTAAACCATTTAAATAAGCATTTAATTAAGTCTTATTACAGCTTATTAATATGTTTTTATTTAATATAAGTGTTTAATATGTCTTAATTTAGTTACATTAAAGATGTCTTGATTTCATTTAGTTTGTCTAAATTATTACATGTCTTAAATCTGTTCAACCGAATTTGTGTCATGCTTTATTAATATTTAAGTTGTTTCAATGTTAAATTAGGATGTTCACATTATGTATTTACTTAGTTCAGCTTAATTTGATTGAAATTAATTAAGTTCATGTGTGTTTTTAGGTACAGCCGAATTTGAAGATTCATTGGGCAGATTCATGCATGAAGATTCAATGGATGTGAAGATGCATGCATGTTGGGTTCAATGCACCAAATGATACATGCATGGACTATATTAAAGATGGTGTGCTGATTGTTGAAGTTCTCTAAGTGACCATTCGGCCAAAAGAGATGATTTTCCATTCTCCAAAGCTGCCATTTATTTCCTTCACATTGCTGGGTACATTGTGGCTAATCGGTTCATGATGTTCACACCTTATGGTCATTCAAAACCGTCCATTCACACTTCCAAATGACTGTTCAAGTTGCTAATTAATGATGGTAATTTTTCAGCAAGAGTTGCTTCATTATTGACCTTATTAAACTCCATTGGCCGAATGTAGCTGCTGCCAATTTTCCAAGTTCGTTGAAGCTCTTCCTTGGTCTATATTCAGCCGAACATTGATTCAAGACCATTCATGGATCTTAGCTCAAAATTAGTTCAATGTTTACTTAGTTTTTAAGTATTGAACTTGACTATTCGGCTACTAGTCACTTAAGCTATAAATAGTTCTTGAATTTCTTGTAAAAGGACTTTTTGCCAAATTTCTGAATGAAATATAATTTTAGTGAGAAATTCACTCTCTTTATTCTCCAAAGCTCAAATTGACTTATCTTCAACGAGTGGCGTCAATCTGACTTTGTTCGAACTTATCACCCATTGGTGTGGCGTTCTTCATACCGTAGGTTCCTATTTTGCTAAATAGAGGGTCTCGGTTTTTATCCTATTTCCATTTCTTTCTTTGAAACCTTAAGCTCGGGTCCTTATTTGATAATAAGGGTTCGACCTTGTTTCATCGAATTACCCAGCAAACAACAACCCATCAAACTCCTTTGTTCCTAAAGCCATCCAACTTCAAACACCAAGACTTGAATTTGATTCAATTCCGACACTACCTAATTTCGATCGGGAAAGATTACGACTCGTCTTTACATCCGAAACGAGCTCGTATCATTGGCCCAATTTTGCTGTTCGGAGTGATTTCAAGAATCAAGAAAATCAAGATTTCAAATCTTGGAAATCTTGGTCCAAGAAACTGAATCTTGCAGCCAAAGCGCGTTGGATCTCCATTACGAGCGTCAACGACCCAATTTCGGTAGGAGATGGATCACAAGCCCAAATTCTTAAAGGCGAGGCCCAATAAGCAAATTCCTAGCCCAATCAAGAAATCCATACATATTTAGTTGAAAATTAGGCCAAAATGTCAAAGGGCCCAATTTGTAAACATTTTAGTTGTTTAAGTTAATTTTTTAAGTTTTAGGAATATTACATGTTAAATTCGGCCCAAAACAGCCCAATAAGATGCATGGCCGAATTTTCCTTTGTTTTTTTAATTAAGTTTAAATTTTTTAAGTTTTCTAATTAGATTAGGATTTGTTAAAGGCCTATATAAGCATTGGCCGGCCACCCTTTGTAAACATCTCATTATTATTTTTTCTATCAAATTTCAGATTTGTTGAGTGCAGAATTTTCTTTGGGGTTTTCTCCAAGAATTCTCTCTTGAGTTTTCTTTAGAAGTTGTTTTAACAATCTTTTGATTGTGGGAGCCATCTTCAACCTTCTTCTTGCCATCGATATTCTTTGGAGGGGAGATTAGAGCCGTTTGAAGAGATTTGTGAAATCTTTCGGGATTTCAAGGATCTTTAGGACTTCAATTTACTTTCTTGCTGTTCATTCTTTTCTTTTAAATTCTGTTTATGCCGATTCTTTTGATCTAACTTGTTTATTCTTCTTGTGAATTTCCAGCCATCTTTATTACTCAAAAAGATCGATCGGTACTCATTCTTGGTAGCCAAATTCGACTAAACTTATCTTTTCCAATTAATCTTGTCGAATTCTTCTTGTCAAAACTGACTGTTTTAGGTTGCTGGAATTTTGGGAAAAATCAAGTTGCTAGAATTTGGGGCTTTATTCATCGGTTTAGTTCTTGGACAGATTCGGCTTGTTGAAAATCAATCTTGGAGATCGATTTCGTGTTTTTGCATTCCGAAAATATCTATTCATAAGATCTTTGATTCTTGGCTGTTCTTGATTGTTTTGGGGATTTTAATTTCAGGTCTGATTAGTTTAATCTTGTTATTTGTTTTAATTTTTAGATCTGTTTGTTTAGAGCTTTCATAAGAGTTTCCCGTGACTTGGCAACTCGATCTTGGTCTACGCGCAACCCCGTATCAGTTCTCCTAGCAACAAATGGCAGGCTTGAATAGGCATTACGTCGCACACAACTTCGTCTTGATACTTACCGATAGAAAAGGCAATGCGCACTTGTTGAGTGACCCTAAATTGGCCTTCGTTGCTAAGCCCTTGTAGTTGATAAGGTTGTGGATGCTTGGTAGTGGTTAAGCAAAGCTTTTCCACCATCGTCGTGCTGGCTATGTTCGAGCAACTTTCACCATCAATAATAACTCTACAAAGCTTACCTTGTACATGGCAGCGAGTATGAAAGAGATGTTCTCGTTGCTGCTCGCTCTTTGGTTTTGCCAAAGATGATTGTCCACGATCATGAAAATCATCATCCATTCTAGGGACACGTTGAGGCCGCGCCTATGGGGCTGGTTATTCCTATCTTCCCTGATTGGATCTCGATATTGAAGTTCTTGATTCATTCATACCTCATTCAAAGTAGTATTCAATGCTTGAAGGGTAGCATTTATTTGTGTGATTGCAGCAGCGTGTCCTTCTAACTGTTGTTGGACTTCCATAAGTGTATCATTATAGTCATCTTTAGACATCTTCCAAAAAAGCTGCAAAAATAAACACTCAACACTCAAAAATAAAAGTTATCAAACCTCACCGTTAATCACTCAAAAAGAAAAAATCAAATTCTCAATGAGGTCGAATTCAATCTTGTGAGTTCTTTATCAGAGTTTATATCAACCAATTAGAGAGTGTGAACCAAACTACCAAAGAATCCTAATTTGCACTAGGATGCCAAAAACTGACGAGACACCAATTGAATCGTGTTGCACCGAGGAATAAGTTGTGCACACGTTTAAATCCTACTAACACAAGAAACAAGAAGATGTTAGATAACGTAAAGGAAGAATAAAGGTAAACAAATGAAAACCTACAGCTAAGAATCAATAAAAATTGCTGAAAACAGAAAACCTGAAAAACTACAGAGTAACTTGACAACTTCGTTTGAGGTGTTCCCGATCTCCAAAAATCACGAAATTAAATCTGGAGTGTCCTTATATATTGAATTTTTCATCTGGAAATTTTGGGCACCAAATTCAACCCGCTGAATCTTTTTTTAAATTTTTATTGAATTTCGTATTTTTTGATTTTTTGACTTTTTTGACTGATTTTTTTGAGGGAATAATTTTTTTATATTCAATAACAGTGCCAGAAACATGTATGTAAAATTTCAGATCAATCGGACAACGTTTACCCACTCAAATAAATTTTTTTTGAACAATTTTTCTGGGTAAAACTGCTGTTTATGCTTTAAAAAATAGAGATCAGTTTAGAAATCAACCAAGAACACCCAAAACGCCCAAAATCTGATACCAAATGATAAAGGGTTGCGCGCGGACCAAGATCGAGTTGCCAAGTCACGGGAAACTCCTACGAAAGATCCTAGACGAACAGATCTGAAATCAAAAACAAAGATTAAGATTAAAAGCAAATCTGAATTGAATTGAAATTCCCCAAATTCAATTAAATGAGCAGCAAGAAGAAAGAAATAGAATCGATGAATCAAACGAAATTGGAAGTATAGAAAGATTGCGAATCGGTCAACAAATTGATTCGGCCAAGAATGCCCAATTTCCAGCAATCAATTGATTCCCAAATTGAAAGAAATCCAATCGGCCAAACCCTAGGAATTGGGGATTTTTGGGTTCGAATGGGTGCTGCCAATAGGAGAACAACTTAAACGACGAGATCTTGAGTTTAATCAATGCTGGAAAACAAACAAGAACAGCAAAATATTAGATGAGAAATCGGCACAAGTATAAGCAAAGAAAAGTAAAGAAAGAAATCGAAAACAGCAAGAATTAAAGGATAAGTCCTAAAGATCCTTGAAATCCCGAAAGATTTCAGAAATCTCTTCAAACGGCTCTAATCTCCCCTCCAAAGAATATCGATGGCAAGAAGAAGGTTGAAGATGGCTCCCACAATCAAAAGATTGTTAAAACAACTTCTAAAGAAAGCTCAAGAGAGAATTCTTGGAGAAAACCCCAAAGAAAATTCTGCACTCTAACAAACTGAAATTTAATATATTGAATGATAATAAGATGTTTTTACAAAGGGTGGCTGGCCAATACTTATATAGGCCTCCAACAAATCCTAATCTCACAAGTAACTAATAAAAAATTAAACCTAATTAATAAAATAACAAGGTAAATTCGGCCATGCACTTATATGGGCTGTTTTGGGCCGAATTTTACATGTAATGCTCCTAAAGATTAAAAAATTAAATTAAACAAGTAAGATGTTTACAAATTGGGCCCTTTGACATTTTGGCCTGATTTTCAACTAAGTATGAAGAAATTTCTTGATTGGGCTGGATTTTGGTTATTGGGCCTCGCCTTCAAGAATTTGGGCTCGTGATCCATCTCCTACCAAAATTGGGTCGTTGACGCTCGTAATGGAGATCCAATGCGTTTTGGCTGCAAGATTTGGTTTCTTGGACCAAGATTTCCAAGATTTGAAATCTTGATTTTCTTGATTCTTGAAATCTCTTCGAACAGCAAAATTGGGCCAAGATTCGATTTCTTGATTTTCTTGAAAACAAGAAAGTGAATCTTGATTTTCTTGTTCTCTCGTGTATGCATCTAAGGCCTTGCTAACAAGCTCTTGAATGGTCCCATTTAGTTTGGACCGCATTTTTCGGGCCTTTGATCTCGTTATTTGGCCTTGTGGCAATTTGAGCCCAGCACGTTCTTGAACTTGGATTGGGCCTTTATGACTCGTATCAGTCACTCTCAGCATCGCTAGGGTCGAACAACTCATCTTCGTGGACTCATTGCCAGCCTCAGTTCCTCGGTGGACTTTGGGGCGTCCTCTCCCGTTGGGCTCTTCCCTCGACCTGATCAAGCCTTTCTTGGATAGGCTCAAGCTTCTGATCGAATAAACACTCCACTTTGTGCAATAAGGCTTGGAGATTTAAATTTGGTACATTTTGATACGAGCACACCCCACGAACTTTATCGAGCAGTCTGTCAAGCCGAGCAATGACATGTTGGCAAGCTGATCCCAGCTCGTTTCCAGCTCCACAAGCTCCGTCCAGCTCAAATCCAACTTATTCGAGCTTAATCCATCTTGCCTGAGCTAAACCGAGCTCACTCCTAGCTCACTTTCAACTCACGAGCTAAACCTTAGCTCAACTTCAGCTTAGGAGTTTAATCTCAGCTCAACTTTAGCTCACGAGCTAAAGCTTAGCTCATTTTAGTTTAACTCAGTTTTGTCTTTAATGCATTAAATAAAATTTGCACATATTTATTTAAGCATTAAACTTGTCTTATATTAATATTTGTTATTAATATGTCATAGTCATTACATAAATTGATTATGTTCACATAGCTGAATTAATGCATGACATTAATGTGTTCACATCATGCCGAATTTATGAGTGTTCATGAGATATCTTAATGACTTGTTTATTTCATGTAGGTACATCCCTTTGGACGGTACAATGTATGGATGAAGAAACATCTCTTTTGGGCATTCCACACTCATGAATGAAGAAGTATTAAATGTTGGTGCATGTACGGCTAGATGCAAGGTTTCTACAAATTCATGCATGTGTCGAATGCATGTATGGGCATTAAAGGCTAGTCCATGAATGGATCAAATGCATGGGATGATAGAATGCATGAATGGCTTAAGTGCATGTATGGTGGCTGTCTCCTAACTTTAAGGCACTTATTCGGCCAAGAAGTAGCTGTTCACACTTTGAATTGACCTATAAGCTACTACACATGCATGGATGGGTTCAAGAACGTCCAAAGGAAGGAATTAACTCAATAATTCAACACATTGATTGAATTAAGTGTATGCACAAAGGGGAGAACGAATTTACTAGGTTCATGCTGCCATTTATGAACCTACATGCTATTAAAGAGTTTAATTATGAGGATACATGTTCCATACAAGTGCATGAACGTCCCAAAGAGATGAATGCAACCTTTGGTGCACATACAAGTCACTTGAAGCCTTTCTTTAAGATTAAGCATTCATGCACACACTTAGGGGGAAGAAAGTGTCCATTCAACTAGTTCATGAATCTGCCGAATTTATGAACTATTTTAATACATTAGTGTGAACGTTTTTATTGTTGTGTGAACACCTAGATGCCGAATTTGAATGGTCATCTATGTGCCTATAAGTATTTGTTTTCTTTCAATTGTAAGGAACTTTTTGCCAAAATTTTTATTGAATTTAATCTTGTGAGAATTTTCTTCTCTAAACTTTGTTTGAGACTTTGTTGACTTATCTACGTAGTAGTGGTGTCAACCCTGTTTCGTTCACCTATATACCGAGGTTCCTACTTTGTTAAGTAGTGGGTCGAGGTTCTATCATTTTCATTTTCGCCTTGAAAGCCTATAAGCATTTGGGTCGATATTTTCTAATATTAGTTCGTGATTGCTTTTGAGTTCCTTCTTTCCATTCTTTCATTTACTTTAAACCGAACCTTAATATTCATATTTTAAACCCTTCATTTGAACCCCTTGAATAGCTTCCGCATAATTTATTTTGAAACATTTTTTTTGAACAAACCGAACGATACTTTCTCGACTCTCCCTGAGGCGGTTCGTATCACATTTCGAATTGGTTCCCTTTCGGCTCTTTCCACCATGTTTCGTTTTGGACTTCTTGACACTGAAAAAAATTTAAACCTCACCAAAAACCTCATGTTTCACTCGGAAAGAAAAGTGATAGTGGCACTCACAATCGTGTTTACACTTGTTAATTGGCTTTTTCTTCCCTTTATTGTTGATACGACCACACCTCCCGATTTGCAAGCTGCCAATGTAGATCCTCTTGAGTTGCCTGTAGGACCGATTACCCGAGCTCAGCAAAGAGATTCAAAGACGCAACAACAGCATTAGTTGATAGAGTTTGGGGTGAAACCGATGCTGGACTTATCGAAAGCTTTTGGATCAGCAAGCCGAGCGACCCACGCATTCTCCTTCAAGCTCAAATAAGCTCAACTTAGCTTAAGAGCCTATTTTCTGCTTATTTTATTTTTTTACATTTAATTTGCTGGAATAAAATCATTTAATTTGCTGTTTGTTAAATTAGTTAATTAGGTCTTAATAATTATTTTGTGATACGAGCACGCCCCGCGAACTTCATCGAACAAGTCTGTCAAGCCTAGCATTGACATGTTGGCAAGCTGATCCCAGCTCGTTTCCAACTCCACGAACTACGTCCAGCTCAAATCCAGCTTATTCGAGCTCAATCCAACTTGCCTGAGCTAAACCGAGCTCACTCCTAGCTCACATTCAGCTCACGAGCTAAACCTTAGCTCAACTTCAGCTTAGGTGATACGAACCGTCTCGAGAAGAGTCGAGTCGTATGTAGATTGCCCGATCGTCTACGAGAAGTTACGTTAGGAGTAGTTGAGTTGTAAGTATAGTCAGAGTAGAAAGAGGGGTACGAATGGAATGGTAGGAACGGAAGGGTAGGAACAAAATGGTATGAACAAATTGGTCGGTTTAGGTTCGATTAGGTAAAGAAGAAAGAACGGGTTTGAACTACTAAAGGTACTTTCAAGAACCAAATACCGAAATGGTATCAACCCGTTGATTTAGCCTTTTGAGTTCGGTTATAGGTTTGGTAAAGGAAACCTCGACCCACTATCTAACAAGATAGGAACCTCGGTATGTTGAACGCCACACTATGAATAGTGATAAGTTCGGGTAGTGAAGAACAGGGTTGACGCCACTAGGCTTCCTAGATAAGCCAACGAAGTCCTCAACGAAATATGAGAGAAAGAAATCTCACAAATTCCATGAAAGTTTAACAAAGTTTCATTAAGTGAAAAGTCTTCTTCTTACAAATGAAATAACATATATTTATAGCCTAAATAAAAGTAGCTGAATGGACAAGCTTAGAAGCTAAGAAATTCGGCCATAAACACCTAGATAATTCTAGAAGAAAAATCATGAATATCCATGAATGTGCAGCCCTTTAATGTTCCATCATCCCCCTTGGCTGAATGAAGCTTTAATGCACCTTGAATACTTGAATGGTTAGCTTGAAAATATATGGATCATGCATGAAACGTCCCAATGTATGTTCCCCCATAAATTCGGTCCATGAACCTTCAAAAACATGAACATTAAATAGCTCCTACTTGCATGAACGTCTCCAATACATGTACTCCCTTAAATGCCGTCCATTGAACCTCAATTCTACATGCACCTCTTCATACATTGCACCAAGCCCTACATGAACTTGCATTAATGTCCTTCCATGCATGCATGTGTGCCGTCCAAAGGGATTGGATCTTCTAGATACATTCATGCATGAATCTTCATCATTCATGTAACCGAATGTGCATTTGAACCCAACATTCATGTATTTTGTGCATTCATGTATTTGACAAATACATGAACTTGTAAACACCTTGAATCTGGTCATACATGCACCTAATTAAATGTGGTTCATTCATGCATGTGGGATGTCCAAAAGAGATGTTTCTTCAAGCATTCATTGCACCGTCCATGAGCATTGTACCTACAAGAAATAAAACAATTCATAAGACATCATGTGAACACATATAAATTCAGCACAATGTGAACACATTTAAGTTATGTGATATCTATGACATATTAATAACAAATATTAATATAAGACAAGTTTAATGCTTAAATAAATATGTGCAAATTTTATTTAATGCATTAAAGACAAAACCGAGTTAAACTAAAATGAGCTAAGCTTTAGCTCGTGAGCTAAAGTTGAGCTGAGATTAAACTCCTAAGCTGAAGTTGAGCTAAGGTTTAGCTCGTGAGCTGAATATGAGCTAGGAGTGAGCTCGATTTAGCTCAGGCAAGTTGGATTGAGCTCGAATAAGCTGGATTTGAGCTGGATGGAGCTCGTGGAGCTGGAAACGAGCTAGGATCATCTTGCCAACATGTCAATGCTCGGCTTGACAGACTTGTTCGATGAAGTTTGCGGGGCGTGCTCGTATCATCCCCCCCTCTTTTAGGCGACTTATCCTCAAGTCGAGCTGTTTGTCCGTGGGAGAACTTTGACTCGTGCATGGCTTTCCTCAATCAAATGGGATGGAAGATGTCACACAAACCTGAAAAACACAAAAACCTAAAAAATTCTTACCACAGCCGGTAAAAAGAAACTCAAAGGAGTCAAATTCAAATGTGTTCGATAGTTCATAAAGTATTCATTCAATCGAACATATGCCAAAAATCTCAATTGGACAAAGCAAGCATACGTAAATTTATCAAAGAGTTTCGTTAGACCATCGTTACAAACATGAAAACTAAGTTGGATCAAGGGATAATTAGTTGAAAATGATGGTAGGCACATAAACACATTATTCCTCATCCAAAACATTTTAACGAATATAGTAACTCATTTGGTCCATTGTCTTGCTCATGCAAGGTATGCCATGGCCACAGGTATGCTAACTCTTTCTTTCGTTTTTGAACAACATGAGGGTTGTCTCCAAATTCCAACATAATAATCACATCATTACAACGCAAAAAGGAAAAATCCATCACATCACAGTATAAATAGTTTCCAAACAACAAATCAATGGAATTTTCAACTTCAATCGAATTGAGCAAAGATATTTGAAAATTTTCAGATGACTTACCTTGACGAATATGAAGAGAAGACAATTGAGGATTGGGTTTACCTTTCTCGATCAAAATGAATCTTCTCTCTTTGGATTGATAACGTAAGTCAAACCTATTACATGTCATGCTCCTCGAGGGGTGAAATTCACAAAAATGAGAATGGTTAGTATTAACAAAAACTATGGATTTAAATGGAAAAGGAAAGTTACCATGGAAATTTCATTCAATTCCAAAAACATAGGTTGGTCTTACCTTCTCGAAATGAAACGAAAATTCCAGATGTGGCCAAGCAAGGTGATTAGCAAACGAATCAAAATTGAAACCCAAATCATTGAATTTCACCTTCTTATCAAAAGTTCGAACATCAAGCAAACATAATTTGAATGTAAATGATGCAAAGCGCTTAATGTTTCCATAAAATGAATTCATGTAGCAAATACCAGGCTTGAACACACGAACTTGATCATTTGATTTAGCAGGCAACATGTTAAATAAGGAAAATATAATCAACTCATCGCATGATTCAAATTTCACTCGTTTAATCAGACTTGAAAAGTTGGCACAACCAAGCATATTCATTTTATCACCAAAGAAACGATACAACATGTTATCATGCAAGTAAATCAAAGGAGACTTAAACATGCAAACACTCGAACAATCTTGCATCGTAATTTCTACTCGAACAGATAGATCAAAGCATGGAAATCTCGCATAAAATTTCAGAGATTTATCTTGAAGAACAAAGTCAAACAGATCAATTATTTCATGCAAAAATCTTTTAATGCATATATCGAGCAAAGAAGTTGTGTTCATGCAACCTTTCAGAAATTCAAATCCATCACAAATCATTTGAGTAGGCACGTTTAAACAGAAAGATGAATTCAAAGAATTTTTATAATCAAACAAATCAAAACGTGAAAAACTGCTATCACACACATTCACAATTTGCACAGGACGAACCAGTCCAATAGAATCAACAGAATTGTCGTTACAAAACATGTCATAAGACGGAATCTTCATGACATCTTTTGAAACAACATCGTTAACATTAATATGTGAACAGTAATTAACCAAATCAAAATATGGAAGATTTTCAAAAATAAGGCCATAAAAATCTATATGAGTAACTTTGTATTCAAACGGCCTCGAATCAATAAATAAGGAATCCTTACCTTTCTTACCTTCAATTGCAAGTGGGTGGCTGTCATTCGTGAACTTACCTTTTTTGAACAACCTAAAACACCTCTCGTTGGGAAGGTAATGTAGATGAAATTGGTCGCACAAACTTCTAGGAACCTGAAAAGTTAACTCACAAGAAGATCGAACAGGTGAGTTAGTAGAAATAATCCTCACTTGCTCACTTGTTTTCTCACTCGATTCTTTTGTTTCAATTTCTTTTTCATCTTCTTTTTCACTCTCAAATTTATTTTCGTTCTCTTTTTCAATCTCATTTTCTTTTTGCTTTTCAAAGGCCTTTTCAAAGGATTTTTCAAGTTCTCTCAAGATTCGCTCATTTTCTCTCTTACTTGCCTCTTGCCTCTATTTTCTTTTTATTTCGTTTTCTTTTTCTTCTTTTGCCTTTTCTTTTCTTTTCTTTGTTTTCTCTTTACAAGAATGTACAAAAGAACGATGAGAATACAAATCTTGTTCGAAAGATGAAGAACTATTTGCATATGATTCACAATCAAAACTTCGTGAAGAATACTTCGAGTAAGATTTCCTTGGAGATCTAGTAGGAGTATGTCTTTCTCCTCGAACGCCATCTTAGAACGAATCAAAATCGTAATCGGCTTCTCGTCTTCTCGAATTTCTTGATGAAAATGAGTCATAGTATGAATCTCTTTGTCTCGACGTAGATGGCGAAAAGGAATCACGATTGGAACTTTTTTTCAGGTAGTAGTCAGGGGTATATCTCCGTGGGGTTCTTGGTTCCATTTTACGACTTGAAGAAACTCGATCACTTTGGTCTCGTTTAGTCGCCATTCTTCGCATTTCTTGAACCAAGTATTGGTATTCTGATTCGGTGAACTCTTCGCGTGACATGATTTTTGTTGCTAAAAAGAAAACGTTAGATCACAAAACAAAATAAAAAAATTAAGTACCTCACCACAAACCTCACAATTTCGCTCGGAAAGAAGAAGGAAAAGGTGTCACTCCTGCTCGTGTTTACACTCGTTTGGCTTTTACATCCACTCGAATGATCTCACTCGCTCGTGCCTTTTACCTCTCAATCTTTTCTCTCGCAACTTCGTAGTCGGACTTGCCAAGGCTTTATCGTAGGCTTAGGGGTCAGTTTCAATAGGGTAACAAGGGAGATGCGTATAGTGGTACGGAGGCGCGCGCGAACCAAGATCGAGTTGCCAAGTCACAAGAAACTCCTACGAAAGCTCTAAACGAACAGTTCTGAAATCAAACAAAGAACGAGATTAAATCTGGAAAAATTAAAATCTGGAATAAGAACCCTAAAAATCAGCAAGATCTAATCAAGGAACGAAACACTTATGAAAGAGGTTTCTTGAAACCAAGAACACGAAATTGATTCCCAAGAATGAACTCCCACAAGCTGAATCTGCCAAGAACACCAAAACAATAAGTAGATTAAAACAATCAGATTTTTAATTGGAAGATTAGGGATTTGGGCGGCAAAAAAAAGAAAAGAAAGAAATAGGTGAAATTAAACAATTCAAGAAGTGAATTTAAGTTGCGATTCGGTCCAATTGAACACCCAATATGAATTGCCCAAATTTCAGCAGCCGAATTTCACCCAACAAGAAGAAATAGAAAACGGCAAGAACCCTAAATTTTGGGGAATTTTGAGTCGATTATATGTGGCCAATAAAAGAACCGATTAAATGAAGAGTTCTTGGAGTTTGAATGATACGGGGTTGCGCGCAGACCAAGATCGAGTTGCCAAGTCACGAGAAACTCCTAATTATTTTAATATGGAAATTCGGTCAAAGGTCATTTTATCTGGGACTCTTGGACTGAATATTGACATAAAAATTTAAACTAAGTAAATAAATAAATAAATAAATAAAAATAAAAATAAAACTTTACAACTTGGGCCACTTTGACAATTTGGCCTGATTTCAACTAAGTATGGATGGATTTCTTGATTGGGCTGGGAATTTGCTTATTGGGCCTCGCCTTCAAGAATTTGGGCTTTTGTGACTCGTATCATTCCCCCTTCCTCAAAAAATTCGTCCTCGAATCTGAAAAATCAAATGAACTCGACTTTCCTCTATCGAACGGGACTAATGGCAATTGAGTCCACTGAAAAGAATAGCCATGAGATAGTAAATAGCAACGGAAACAAGCTTGTAGTCCAATCATAAGCATAACAGAACAGGTATAACACATGTGAATGGACAGATTCAGATTACCATGCAAACAATCTAATTTACTCACCACTGCGTCGTCAAATATTTGAAACAAAGATGGACATGTTTTAAGGCATTCAGTCGTCTCACATTGTTCCCACAAACCATGAATAAATTGCGAGTAATAAATCAAATGGTAAACATAATCGTCACAAGTAGGTATTTGAAAAGATTCACATGGTTCACAGAGTTGCATAATCATACCATGCATTAATCGACGGTCTATAGATTCACTCACACATGCATTATCAAAAACAAGAATCTTTTTATCAACCATCAAAACAGATAGATCATCAATAAATAAAATAGGACAGTCAAGCACGTTTCGATCTAAGTGTTCATCAACACGATCTTTACCACTATCCGAGGAGTACAAAAGTGTTTCAAAGGTTTCAAGCATCTTACCTCGATAAGCAGAAGAATAAGGGTCGATCTTACCTTTTTCATTTAAAACAAACCTTCGCTCATCGGGGGCATAGTGTAGTCGAATCTTCGTTGTTGAGTTAACGTTTGTCAAATGGAACTCAAACTTCATGTACAACCACATAAACTGTTTAAGGCACGAATATAAATTGAAAACAAATTTGGAAAATTTCGTTACCTTATTCTCCAAACCAGATTTGGACAAATTCAAGGATTTTACACAAGGTAAATCAAGAGAATAACAAATCACGCTTCTTTTCGTAATGACTTTATCAACCACAATCGAAGAGTAACAATTAATCGGATCAAAATGAGGGGATCTTTTAAGAACTAAGTCACCAAAAGTTTGATCAATAATTTTCAAATCTGCACTGGACTCGGTTTGTAAAATTTCCTTACCTCGCTTACCTTTGGGATCATGTAGTGTGATTTCATCTTTGCTTAAGTTGATCGTATGAAAGCGTCTTTCATTTGAGAGGTATTGAAGTTGAAAGTTATCTTTCGATCTTTCGGGAACCTGCAAAGTAGCAACACAAGAAAAATTTATATCTTGGTTAGTGGAAACATTCCTCACTACCCTTTCCACGTCTTTTTCTTTTGTTTCTTTTTCTAATTCATTTTCTCTTCTTTCTTCAATTTCTTTTTCACTCTCAATCTCTTTTTGCTCTTTTTCATTCTCTTTTTCTTTTTCCTCACTTGTTTTAACAGAATTTTTCAGTTTGATTTGGTTCTCATGGACTTGTTCCAGAGTGAGCGGCACTAAGGTGAGTTTCTTTCCTTGATGCTTGAAAGAATACCTATTGGTACGACCATCATGAGTGACTTTTCGATCCAGTTGCCATGGTTCTCCTAGCAACAAATGGCAGGCTTGAATAGGCATTACGTTGCACACGACTTCGTCTTGATACTTACCGATAGAAAAGGCGATGCGCACTTGTTGAGTGACCTTAAATTGGCTTTCGTTGCTAAGCCCTTTTAGTTGATAAGGTTGTGGATGCTTGGTAGTGGTTAAGCAAAGCTTTTCCACCATCGTCGTGCTGGCTATGTTCGAGCAACTTTCACCATCAATAATAACTCTACAAAGCTTACCTTGTACATGGCAGCGAGTATGAAAGAGATGTTCTCGTTGCTGCTCGCTCTTTGGTTTTGCCAAAGATGATTGTCCACGATCATGAAAATCATCATCCATTCTAGTGACATGTCGAGGGCCGCGCCTCTGGGGTTGGTTATCCCTATCTTCTTTGATTGGATTTTGATATTGAGGTTCTTGATTCAATTGCACCTCATTGATGGTAGCAGTCAAAGCTCGAAGAATCCTAATTTGCACTAGGATGCCAAAAACTGACAAGACACCAATTGATTCGTGTTCCACCGAGGAAGAAGTTGTGCACACGTTTAAATCCTACTAACACAAGAACCAAGAAGGTGTTAGACAACGTAAAGGAAGAATAAAGGTAAACAAATGAAAACCTACAGCTAAGAATCAATAAAAATTGCTGAAAACAGAAAACCCGAAAAACTGCGGAGTAACTTGACAACTTCGTTCGAGGTGTTCCCGATCTCCAAAAATCACGAAATTAAATATAGAGTGTCCTTATATATTGAATTTTTGATCTAGAAATTTTGGGCACCAAATTCAACCCGATTAATATTTTTTTTAAATTTTTATTGAATTTAGTCTTTTTGGATTTTTTTGACTTTTTGACTGATTATTTTGGGGGAATAATTTTTTTATATTCAATCACAGTGCCAAAAACATGTATGTAAAATTTCAGATCAATCGGACAACATTTACCCACTCAAATGAATTTTTTTGAACAATTTTTCTGGGTAAAACTGCTGTTTATGCTTTAAAAAATAGAGATCAGTTTAGAAATCAACCAAGAACACCCAAAACGCCCAAAATCTGATACCAAATGATACGGGGTTGCGCGCGGACCAAGATCGAGTTGCCAAGTCATGAGAAACTCCTAATTATTTTAATATGGAAATTCGGTCAAAGGTCATTTTATCTGGGACTCTTGGACTGAATATTGACATAAAAATTTAAACTAAGTAAATAAATAAATAAATAAATAAAAATAAAACTTTACAACTTGGGCCACTTTGACAATTTGGCTTGATTTTCAACTAAGTATGGATGGATTTCTTGATTGGGCTGGGAATTTGCTTATTGGGCCTCGCCTTCAAGAATTTGGGCTTTTGTGACTCGTATCATTGAATCAAGGCTGAAACACAAACAAGAACAGCAAAATATTAGATGATGAATCGGCACAAGTAGGAATAAAGAAACAAATCGAAACAGCAAGAAATAAAGAAAAGTCCTAAGAACCCTTGAATTCCCGAAAGAATTCACAAATTCCTTCAAACGGCTCTAATCTCCCCTCCAAAGAATATCGATGGCAAGAAGAAGGTTGAAGATGGCTCCCACAATCAAAAGATTGTTAAAACAACTTCTAAAGAAAACTCAAGAGAGAAATCTTGGAGAAAACCCCAAAGAAAATTTTGCACTCAACAAATCTGAAATTTGATAGAAAAAAATAATAATAAGATGTTTTTACAAAGGGTGGCTGGCCAATGCTTATATAGGCCTCCAACAAATCCTAATCTCACAAGTAACTAATAAAAAATTAAACCTAATTAATAAAATAACAAGGTAAATTCGGCCATGCACTCATATGGGCTGTTTTGGGCCGAATTTTACATGTAATGCTCCTAAAGATTAAAAAATTAAATTAAACAAGTAAGATGTTTACAAATTGGGCCCTTTGACATTTTGGCCTGATTTTCCTCGAATCTAAAAAATCAAATGAACTCGACTTTCCTCGATCGAACGGGACTAATGGCAATTGAGTCCACTGAAAAGAATAGCCATGAAATAGTAAATAGCAACGCAAACAAGCTTGTAGTCCAATTATAAGCATAATAGAACAGGTATAACGCATGTGAACGGACAGATTCAGATTACCATGCCTTAATCGACGGTCTATAGATTCACTCACACATGCATTATCAAAAACAAGAATCTTTTTATCAACCATCAAAATAGATTTATCATCAATAAATAAAATAGGACAGTCAAACACGTTTCGATCTAAGTGTTCATCAACACGATCTTTGTCGCTATCCGAGGAGTACAAAAGTGTTTCAAAGGTTTCAGGCATCTTACCTTGATAAGCAAAAGAATAAGGGTCGATTTTACCTTTTTCATTTAAAACAAACCTTCGCTCATCGGGGGCATAGTGTAGTCGAATCTTCGTTGTTGAGTTAACCTTTGTCAAATAGAACTCAAACTTCATGTACAACTACATAAACTGTTTAAGGCACGAATATAAATTGAAAACAAATTTGGAAAATTTCGTTACCTTATTCTCCAAAACAGATTTGGACAAATTCGAGGATTTTACACAAGGTAAATCAAGAGAATAACAAATCACGCTTCTTTTCTTAATGACTTTATCAACCACAATCGAAGAGTAACAATTAATTGGATCAAAATGAGGGGATCTTTTAAGAACTAAGTCACCAAAAGTTTTATCAATAATTTTCAAATCTGCACTGGACTCGGTTTCTAAAATTTCCTTACCTCGCTTACCTTCGGGATCATGTAGTGTGATTTCATCTTTGCCTAAGTTGATCGTACGAAAGCGTCTTTCATTTGAGAGGTATTGAAGTTGAAAGTTATCTTTCGATCTTTCAGGAACCTGAAAAGTAGCAACACAAGAAAAATTCATATCTTGGTTAGTGGAAACATTCCTCACTACCCTTTCCACGTCTTTTTCTTTTGTTTCTTTTTCTAATTTATTTTCTCTTCTTTCTTCAATTTCTTTTTCACTCTCAATCTCTTTTTGCTCATTTTCATTCTCTTTTTCTTTTTCCTCACTTGTTTTAACAGAATTTTTCAGTTTGATTTGGTCCTCATGGACTTGTTCCAGAGTGAGCGGCACTAAGGTGAGTTTCTTTCCTTGATGCTTGAAAGAATACCTATTGGTACGACCATCGTGAGTGACTTTTCGATCCAGTTGCCACGGTTCTCCTAGCAACAAATGGCAGGCCTGAATAGGCATTACGTCACACACAACTTCGTCTTGATACTTACCGATAGAAAAGGCGATGCGCACTTGTTGAGTGACCCTAAATTGGCCTTTGTTGCTAAGCCCTTGTAGTTGATAAGGTTGTGGATGCTTGGTAGTGGTTAAGCAAAGCTTTTCCACCATCGTCGTGCTGGCTATGTTCGAGCAACTTTCACCATCAATAATAACTCTACAAAGCTTACCTTGTACATGGCAGTGAGTATGAAAGAGATGTTCTCGTTGCTGCTCACTCTTTGGTTTTGCCAAAGATGATTGTCCACGATCATGAAAATCATCATCCATTCTAGGGACACGTTAAGGGCTGCACCTATAGGGCTGGTTATCCCTATCTTCCTTAATTGGATCTCGATATTGATGTTTTTGATTCACTCGTACCTCATTCAAAGTAGTATTCAATGCTTGAAGTGTAGCATTTATTTGTGTGATTGCAGCAGTATGTCCGTCTAACTGTTGTTGGACTTTCATAAGTGTATCATTATTATCACCTTTAGACATCTTCAAAACCTGTAAAAAATAAACACTCAACACTCAAAATAAAAGTTAGCAAACCTCACCATTAATCACTCAAAAAGAAAAATCAAATTCTCAATGAGGTCGAATTCAATCTTGTGAGTTCTTTATCAGAGTTTATATCAACCAATTAGAGAGTGTGAACCAAACTACCAAAGAATCCTAATTTGCACTAGGATGCCAAAAACTGACGAGACACCAAGTGATTCGTGTTGCACCGAGGAAGGAGTTGTGCACACGTGTAAATCCTACTAACACAAGAAACAAGAAGGTGTTAGATAACGTAACGGAAGAATAAAAGCAAACAAATGAAAACCTACAGCTAAGAATCAATAAAAATTGCTGAAAACAGAAAACCCGAAAAACTGCGGAGTAACTTGACAACTTCATTCGAGGTGTTCCCGATCTCTAAAAATCACGAAATTAAATATGGAATGTCCTTAAATATTTAGTTTTTGATCTGGAAATTTTGGGCACCAAATTCAACCCGCTGAATCTTTTTTTTTAATTTTTATTGAATTTCGTATTTTTTGATTTTTTTGACTTTTTTGACTGATTTTTTTGCGGGAATAATTTTTTTATATTCAATAAAAGTGCCAAAAACATGTATGTAAAATTTCAGATCAATCGGACAACATTTACCCACTCAAATGAATTTTTTTTGAACAATTTTTCTGGGTAAAACTGCTGTTTATGCTTTAAAAAATAGAGATCAGTTTAGAAATCAACCAAGAACACCCAAAACGCCCAAAATCTGATACCAAATGATACCAAATGGTACGGAGGCGTGCGCGGACCAAGATCGAGTTGCCAAGTCACAAGAAACTCCTACGAAAGCTCTAAACGAACAGATCTGAAATGAAACAAAGAACGAGATTAAATCTGGAAAAATTAAAATCTGGAATAAGAACCCTAAAAATCAGCAAGATCTAATCAAGGAGCGAAACACTTATGAAAGAGGTTTCTTGAAACCAAGAACACGAAATTGATTCCCAAGAATGAACTCCCACAAGCCGAATCTGCCAAGAACACCAAAACAGTAAGTAGATTGAAACAATCAGATTTTTAATTGGAAGATTAGGGATTTGGGCGGCAAAAAAAGAAAAGAAAGAAATAGGTGAAATTGAACAGTTCAAGAAGTGAATTTAAGTTGCGATTCGGTCCAATTGAACACCCAATATGAATTGCCCAAATTTCAGCAGCCGAATTTCACCCAACAAGAAGAAATAGAAAACGGAAAGAACCCTAAATTTTGGGAAATTTTGAGTCGATTATATGTGGCCAATAAAAGAACCGATTAAATGAAGAGTTCTTGGAGTTTGAATTAAGGCTGAAACACAAACAAGAACAGCAAAATATTAGATGATGAATCGGCACAAGTAGGAATAAAGAAACAAATCGAAACAGCAAGAAATAAAGAAAAGTCCTAAGAACCCTTGAATTCCCGAAAGAATTCACAAATTCCTTCAAACAGCTCTAATCTACCCTCCAAAGAATATCGATGGCAAGAAGAAGGTTGAAGATGGCTCCCACAATCAAAAGATTGTTAAAACAACTTCTAAAGAAAAATCAAGAGAGAAATCTTGGAGAAAACCCCAAAGAAAATTCTGCACTCAACAAATCTGAAATTTGATAGAAAAAAATAATAATAAGATGTTTTTACAAAGGGTGGCTGGCCAATGCTTATATAGGCCTCCAACAAATACTAATCTCACAAGTAACTAATAAAAAATTAAACCTAATTAATAAAATAACAAGGTAAATTCGGCCATGCACTTATATGGGCTGTTTTGGGCCGAATTTTACATGTAATGCTCCTAAAGATTAAAAAATTAAATTAAACAAGTAAGATGTTTACAAATTGGGCGCTTTGACATTTTGGCCTGATTTTCAACTAAATATGTATGGATTTCTTGATTGGGCTGGGAATTTGCTTATTGGGCCTCGCCTCTAATAATTTGGGCTTGCGATCCATCTCCTACCGAAATTGGGTCGTTGACGCTCGTAATGGAGATCCAACGCGCTTTGGCTGCAAGATTCGGTTTCTTGGACCAAGATTTCCAAGATTTGAAATCTTGATTTTCTTGATTCTTGAAATTGCTCCGAACAGCAAAATTGGGCCAAGATTCGATTTCTTGATTTTCTTGAAAACAAGAAAGTGAATCTTGATTTTCTTGATTTGAGCCCATCACCTTCTTAAGCTTGGGTTGGGCCTTTGTGACTCGTATCATATAGGTTTAAGGTTGGCTGAAAGAACAGGGAATTGGGTAAGAAAGTGTGGCATGCATATGATTAGGGGGTTTAGAATAGAAGATGGATCGGGAAACTATATCAGATCAAGGCTTGACGTTCAAATAGCAAAAAAAATTGCATAAATCACTTTTTTTTCGAATTTTTTTTCGGGTTTTTTTTCAAACTTGTATAACTTTTTTTGTACTATATCAGCAAACTAAATATAATAGAAGCACTTTTGTACACGATTTTTTTCTTCGACTGCGTAGATTTTTGCTTTTATAATAACAGCAACAAGCCAATCAAAATGAGAAAACTTCGATATACGAAAAAAATTTTTCTATACTCTTTTTTTTTCCGGATCCTACTTACTTGCGTACACTTGGACTAGCTTGATACTACCATGCCCCGGGCACACTTTTGGATCAGCTCCCTAAGCATTGTTTACAAATCCATGCGAGCTAAATTAGTTCAATTTCATTTCGTTAAGCTCCGTTTAGCTCGTTTTCAGCTCACTCGAGCTCAAGTCAACTCACTCAAGCTCAATTCAGCTCAATCTTAACCCAATGAGCTTATTTTTAGCTTTCTTTAGCTTGCATTTATTTTGCTGAAATAAACCATTTAATTTGTCATTAGTTAAATTAGTTGTTTATCTTAAGTTAGTTAATTTGTTAAAATCTGGACAAATAATTAATTAAGTGTTTTAATTATATCTAAATTAAATACTTAATTAATTATGATGTTTTAAATATGTCTAAAATTGTTAATATGTATGGACAAATTTAATGTGCAAATTATTGAGTTCATATGCTGCTAATTTAATGTGTTTGAAATGCATTTAACTTGCTGATTTAATTTGCTGCAGGTTCATGAACGGATTGGTGCAATGTATGGGAGTGTGCATGCACAATTGAGGTTCAATGGATGGCATTTAAAGGAGCACATGCATTTGGGACGTTCATGCAAGAGGGAGTTGCTAAAAGTTCATGTGTTTGAAGATTCATGGATCATATTTATGGGGGAAAATACATGGGACGTTTCATGCATGATTCATGCATTTTCAAGATGACCATTCAAGTATTTTAGGCACATTAATGCCTCATTCAGCCAAGGGAGATGTAGGATCATTAAAGAGCTGCACATTCATGGAATTATGGAGATTCTTCAAGGCTAAGGATGCATGAATGCATCAAGTGAAGCATCATGATGGTTCGGCCAATTCATGTACCATCTTCAAGCATGAACTGGATTTTAATGCTATTTGTGTGAACATGTTAAATACCTGTGTGAACAGAATTTAAGTTAGTGTGAACAACATAGATGCCGAATATCAATAGGCATTTTAGGCTTATAAATAGCTTACTTGTTTATTGTAAAAGGTTACAGAATTTGATCAATTAAACTTAATAGAACTTTTGTTCTTGTGAGGTTACCTCCTCTCTTCTTTCGTTCGAGTCTCGAAGCGACTTAACTAGCTTGCTAGTGTCAATCTGAACTCCATTGAACTTATCACCGAATCGGTGTGGTGTTCAACCATCTTCCTATACCTTTGGTTCTTACCTCCATATAGGTAACGGGTCAAGGTCCGCTTCTATCCTTCATCAAAATTCACCTTAAGCAATATAAGACTCGGGCAATACTTTTTAGTATTGAATCATTCTTAAAGTTTGAGTTCTTTATCCATTTCCATTTATCTATCATCTTTGTAACTTAATTCTTTGTTAAACCGAACCTATCTTTCATCAAACCAAAACCCATCCTTTGAACCCATTTTGCCTACCTTCTGCTTATATAAATCATCTAACTCCATCTATCTACAAAATCGAACAAACTTCTCGTTGACGATCGGGCAATCAAGTGAATCGACTCAATCAACCGAGCCGGATCACATCATAGCTCGTGAATGATTTCGTCGCATGAACTTCTCGTTTTAGTAACTCTAATACCAAATGATACGAACCGTCTTGGGAAGATTCGAGTCGTATGTAGATTGCCCAATATCTACGAGAAGTTACGTTAGGAGTAGTTGAGTTCTAAGTATAGTCAGAGTAGAAAGAGGGGTACGAATGGAATGGTAGGAACGAAAGGGTAGGAACAAAATGGTATGAACAAATTGGTCGGTTTAGGTTCGATTAGGTAAAGAAGAAAGAACGGGTTTGAACTACTAAAGGTACTTTCAAGAACCAAATACCGAAATGGTATCGACCCGTTGATTTAGCCTTTTGAGTTCGGTTATAGGTTTGGTAAAGGAAACCTCGACCCACTATCTAACAAGATAGGAACCTCGGTATGTTGAATGCCACACTACGAATAGTGATAAGTTCGGGTAGTGAAGAACAGGGTTGACGCCACTAGGCTTCCTAGATAAGCCAACGAAGTCCTCAATGAAATATGAGAGAAAGAAATCTCAAAAATTCCATGAAAGTTTAACAAAGTTTCATTAAGTGAAAAGTCTTCTTCTTACAAATGAAATAACATATATTTACAGCCTAAATAAAAGTAGCTGAATGGACAAGCTTAGAAGCTAAGAAATTCGGCCATAAACACCTAGATAATTCTAGAAGAAAAATCATGAATATCCATGAATGTGCAGCCCTTTAATGTTCCATCATCCCCCTTGGCTGAATGAAGCTTTAATGCACCTTGAATACTTGAATGGTTAGCTTGAAAATGCATGGATCATGCATGAAACGTCCCAATGTATGTTCCCCCATAAATTCAGTCCATGAACCTTCAAAAACATGAACATTAAATAGCTCCTACTTGCATGAACGTCTCCAATACATGTACTCCCTTAAATGCCGTCCATTGAACCTCAATTCTACATGCACCTCTTCATACATTGCACCAAGCCCTACATGAACTTGCATTAATGTCCTTCCATGCATGCATGTGTGCCGTCCAAAGGGATTGGATCTTCTAGATACATTCATGCATGAATCTTCATCATTCATGTAACCGAATGTGCATTTGAACCCAACATTCATGTATTTTGTGCATTCATGTATTTGACAAATACATGAACTTGTAAACACCTTGAATCTGGTCATACATGCACCTAATTAAATGTGGTTCATTCATGCATGTGGTATGTGCAAAAGAGATGTTTCTTCAAGCATTCATTGCACCGTCCATGAGCATTGTACCTACAAGAAATAAAACAATTCATAAGACATCATGTGAACACATATAAATTCAACACAATGTGAACACATTTAAGTTATGTGATATCTGATACGACCCTGCCCCGAAAACATCATTGGCTCAGTTCATCAGGCGCTATTCGTAAACTTTTGCAAGCTAAACTAGCTTGTTCCAGCTCAATGGAGCTCAATCGAGCTGATTCTAGCTCATTGAGCTTGAACTTCAATTTATTTAATTTTATGCTTTTAGTTTGCTGGAATAAATTTTATTTAAGTTCAGCTCGTTTTTAACTTTCTTAAGTTTACATTATTTTGCTGGAATAAAACAAATAAGTTGCTGATTAGTTAATTAAAATAAGTTAATTAATTTGTTTAAAAATCAGGACATCCTTATTTTAATGTGTCTTAGTTTATTACCTATTAAATAGATGTCTAATAGTTAATTAAGTGTGTCTAAATTTAAGACAAATTTAATTCATGTTTTAAATTAATTTTCCAGACGAATTTAATGTGCAGGTTATTGTGTACTTTGGACGAATTTAATGCTGTCACTTAATGTGTTTTTTCTGCTGTTGTTTAATGTGTCTTAAGTGCTTTAAAGTGCCGAATTTAATGTCTTATTGTTGACTTAATTCATGTCCAGCCGAAATTAATGTGCATGCATTATTTGACCGAATTTAATTACTTGTCTGCAGGTTTAATGGCTTGGACGGCATTAAAGGAGGTAGATGATGCCGAATTTAATATGTACATGGACATGGGACAAGCATTTAAATGAGACATGTTGGCCGAATTTATTGTACAACAAGACATGCATTAAAGATGTTGTTCTACATGCATGGAACGTCAATTAATGAGATGTTCCACATGCAATGGACGACATTTAAATGAGGGAGAGTGATGAGGGCACCATGCGTGAACAGCAAATTAAGAGCCAATTGAAGATGCATGGACAGCAAGATTCAACAAATGGGAAAGTGCATGGATGTCTAGCTACATTAATTTATGCAATGAATCTTTGGCCTCCAAGGTGATTGTTCGGCCAAGAGACACTTATTGGCTAGTACATTCATGCTATAGCCGAACCTAGACAAGGCTGATGGGCTGCCATTCATTCATCTACATTCAAGAGCTATGTTTGCTTAATCAAGAAGGTGTCCATTGATGTTCCATTCAGCCGAATATGGACATGCCTTTAAAGTTCATCTCTCTAGTTTAATTTAACTCATTAATAGCCACATCACTTAGTCATTAAGCTATGTCCATTAGGCTATCAAATGTAGGCTATAAATAGTCTGTTATCACATTTTGTAAAGGACTTTTGACTTTTGATCATTTGAATGAACTTTGTTCAAAGAGTGAGTTTTCTCCTCTCTAAATTCGTACGAGTTTCGATCTGACTTATCTAGCGTGCTAGTGGTGTCTATCGTTCTCTTTTGAACTTATCACATTGCTTTGGTGTGGCGTTCAACCCTTCTACAATTCTGCAATCCCATCTTGAACTGAAAAAAAATCGGGGTGACACTTTTTAGTGTTGAATCGTTTCTGGCGTTTAAGCTCATTTATCCATTCCACCGACTATCCTAGATTTTACCCAACTATAATATCTTTTTACAAAACCGAGCCTTCATTTATCAACTTCCATTTTCTTATTTTTATCCTTAAATCGAGCCTACTACCCTTATAAATTTACCATCACCTTAGCCAACCTTTAAAACCATTTGAAAGCTTCTGCATCTTTAGCCTTATTTCATCCTATTTTCGATAACTCAATTATTCCTCGTCGACGATTGGGCAATTACGTGAAACGACTCAATTAATTCGGGCCGGATCACATCATCTGGTATCAGAGCTACTAAAACGAGGAATGCCGACGTTCGTACCAAGCTCGGAGTAGGTTCGTAACGTGAAAAAAAATTTAGGTTGTAATTTTTTTTCTCTTCTTCCTTTGTATTTCAGCATTTTGTAATTGAAAAAAAATCAAAAAAAAAAGAGAAGAGGAAATTTGAAAAAAAAATTCAAAAAAAAAATTTTTTTGAAGTATAAAAAAAAAGTGAAAAGTCTTGTGAGTTTTATTTTGTTTCTTGTTGCTTCCGAGCATCCATTCATTCTACCATTCCCTCTACCCCCCAAAACGCCACACATACTTTGATTTTTATTTTCTTTGTTTAGCCTACCCTACACCCGACGTTATCCCTTGTAACCCATTTGAAGCTGACCCTCTAAGCCGCAATAAGTCTTCTTGAAACAAAATACGAATTCACGAGAGTGAGACGAGCGGAAAAAGGCACGAGTGGTGAGTACATTAGAGCGAGCAAAAGCCATTAAACAAGTGTAAACACGAGTGGAGTGTTATCCAATTTTCTTTGTGAGTGAAACGTGAGATTTTTGTGGTGAGGTATTTACTTTCTATTTTATTTTAATCATTTTTTTAGCAAAAAAAAAATCATGTCACAAGAATTTTTCGAATCAGATTTCCAATATTTGAAGCAAGAGATACGTAGACTGGTGAAATCAAATTTTGATAAATTGCATGATCGATTGGATCGAGTGGAGGAAAGAGCCAGACGAAAACAAAATCTACCAAATCGAGAAATGGAGTCGAGATCATTGCGGCGATACGCGTCCAAAGACTACTCGCTAAGAGATTCTTATCGGGATTCCTATTCGTCAAGGAATTCAAGACGCGACAGCCTAGAGCTTGCAACTTCTCGACATGACGAACGAGAGAGGACGAGTTATTCATCATATGATTCAAAGAAGTCCTTCCCGGAGGATTGTTCCCGAAGAAATGGACGAGAAGCCAATGAAAATATTTTCTCTTCCTTTGGGGCAAATGATTATATTTTTGATTCTTTCGTGTTGAATGCACATTGTAATGAAATTGAAAAAGTGAGAGAAAAAGAAAATGAAGAGAAAGAATTCGAAAAAGAAATTGAGATTGTACAAGAGTGCGAGCGAGAAAAAGAAATCAAAAGAAAAGAAAAAGAGATTGAAAAAGAAAAAGAAATCAAAAAAAAGAGTGAGGTCGAAAATAAAATTGAAAACGAGAGAGGAAATGAAAAGAGAAAAAAAGAAATTGAGATTAAAAAAGAAACGAGAGAAAAAGAGACATATGAACCAGAAAAAGTGAGGAGCATTCCAACTAATCCATATGAAATTTGTTCTTGTTCTGTTTCTGCTTTTCAGGTATCCAAAAGGCCGAGTGACGATAATTTACAACTCCAATACCTTTCCAAGGAGAGAAGGTTCACCTTGGTTGAAAAAGGTAACGTTCTCAACTATCTTAGTTCACCTATGCCAAAAGAGGAGCAAGGTATGAGTTTTGAAATTCTTAAAGCACCTCTGTTTTATTCGATTGTTGATGGAAACCTTGTTGATGAATTGTCCTTTAGAAGTGATCTAAATTTTGATGTGGTTACTTACCATCCTTTGATTGATGATAATACATTTGCGTGGAATGATGGCAAGAAGAATAACGCTTTTGGAAATTGCGATGCTGATGAGTTTGTTAGTGAAATAATAATTATTCGGCAATTGCAAGATAAGACATATAAGCCATTCCATCGGCTTGATTTGGGTAAAAATATGAACTTGATACGCCCCGGCCTCGGTGATGAGAGTCGAGTCGTTGATGTACCCGATCGTGAATTGGAGTAATATCAAGGTTTGTCGAAGATATGTTAAGAAAGAAGGGATAAAGGCTCAAATTTAGTTCAAAAGGGGTTATGAAGTGTATTGAGGATGATAGGTGAATGAAAACCAAGTATTCAAGTTGAACCAACACAATATAAGTGTGTTAACCCGGGACTTATACGAATACTTAGGAAAGGTTAAATGTTGTATGGATGGAAAATGAATAAAATGGAACCTTGACCCACTATCAAAGATGATAGGAACCTCGGTATAACTTGAACGCCACACTTTGGATGCAAAGTGATAAGTTCGGATAAGAAGAATGGGTTGACGCCACAAGGGTTACTTGATAAGTCAAACGAGTCTTTGGAGAACAATGAGAGTTGTAAACAATCTCACAAAATGTAAAAACATTAATTCCAGGTTCTTCTCCCTTTTTACAATGAAATTTAACACATATTTATAGGCAAAACAAAAGGGTAGCCGAATGGGTAAAATTGGAAGCCAAATTCGGCCATGGTGCTTCCTCAATTTGTTCCTTAAATTATGCATGATGTTGGCCAAATGCTTCCTTAAATTCTTCCATGAATTATGCATGATGTTGGTCAAATGCTTCCTCAAATTCTTCCATGAATTATGCATGATGTTGGTCAAGTGCTTCCTTAATTTGTTCCATAAATTATGCATGATGTTGGTCAAATGCTTCCTTAATTTCATGTCGTTCACCTCCACATTAATTCGGCTTTTATGCTTGTTGCAGTCCACCTCTTCTTTGCCGTCCATGTACATTGTCCTAGCAAATTCAACAAATTTACTTAGCTTAAATCGCACACATTAAATAATTGTAATAAGGCAAACACATTTATGCTAGGTAATAATTAAAACAATTTAAACATGCAATAAATAAACATAATTAAAATGTCCAGATTTCTTAATTAAAAACTTAGTAATTATTTGAGCTAAAATAACTAACTCAACTAATTAATTTATTCCGGTAAATTAAATTAAAAGAGCTAAAGAGGTAATAACGAGCTCAACGAGTTAAATTGAGCTTGAATGAGCTGACTTGAGCACGAATGAGCTAACTTGAGCTCGAATGAGTTGAACCACACGAAAAGAAATTCAAATGAGCTAAAAATTAGCTTCATCTTGCACTTGGGGCCCTCGTGTTTAGGCCAATCTCGACGGCGTTGGGTTGTGACATTACATGATGCGATCAGGATCACATCATACCCTCCCTCTTGAAGACGATTTGTGATACGGAGGCGCGCGCGGACCAAGATCGAGTTGCCAAGCCACGAGAAACTCCTGCGAAAGCTCTAAACGAACAGATCTGAAATCAAACAAAGAACGAGATTAAATCTGGAAAAATTAAAATCTGGAATAAGAACCCTAAAAATCAGCAAGATCTAATCAAGGAACGAAACACTTATGAAAGAGGTTTCCTGAAACCAAGAACACGAAATTGATTCCCAAGAATGAACTCCCACAAGCCGAATCTGCCAAGAACACCAAAACAGTAAGTAGATTGAAACAATCAGATTTTTAATTGGAAGATTAGGGATTTGGGCGGCAAAAAAAAAGAAAAGAAAGAAATAGGTGAAATTGAACAGTTCAAGAAGTGAATTTAAGTTGCGATTCGGTCCAATTGAACACCCAATATGAATTGCCCAAATTTTAGCAGCCGAATTTCACCCAACAAGAAGAAATAGAAAACGGCAAGAACCCTAAATTTTGGGGAATTTTGAGTCGATTATATGTGGCCAATAAAAGAACCGATTAAATGAAGAGTTCTTGGAGTTTGAATCAAGGCTGAAACACAAACAAGAACAGCAAAATATTAGATGATGAATCGGCACAAGTAGGAATAAAGAAACAAATCGAAACAGCAAGAAATAAAGAAAAGTCCTAAGAACCCTTGAATTCCCGAAAGAATTCACAAATTCCTTCAAACGGCTCTAATCTCCCCTCCAAAGAATATCGATGGCAAGAAGAAGGTTGAAGATGGCTCCCACAATCAAAAGATTGTTAAAACAACTTCTAAAGAAAACTCATGATGTGATCCGGCTCGGTTGATTGAGTCGAGTTCACTTAAGTTGCCCGATCGTCGACGAGAAGTTCGTTCGAAATTGTTTTAAGATGAAGATTGTTTTCAGTTTAAGCGGAAGACTTTTTAAAGGGTTCAAAAGATAGGCTAAATTCGGATATTTTGTAGGTTCGGTTTAATAAGAAAAGAAATAAAGTTTATATTTAATAAATAGGATGGAGATGAAAAAAATGAACTTAAGTATTAAGAACGATTCAATACTATGTAAAGTATTGCCCCGGGACTTATATTGCTTAAGGTGGGTTTAATGGAAGTCGAAGATGGACCTTGACTCGTTACCTATAGAGAGGTAGGAACCAAAGGTATAAAAAGGTGGATGAACGCCACACCAGGATGGTGATAAGTTCAAAAGAGAACGATAGACGCCACTAGCACGCTAGATAAGTCAGATCGAAACTCGTACGAATTTAGAGAGGAGAAAACTCACTCTTTGAACAAAGTTCATTCAAATGATCAAAAGTCAAAAGTCCCTTACAAATGAAATCAACAAACTATTTATACTAGTTTCTTATGCTAACCGAATAGTCCATTCATGAACTTAAGGATTAAGTAATGAACCTAAATTAAGACATGAACCTTCTAGAAAAATGACCAATGGTGTCCTTGTCCATGTTCGGCCGAATGGTACTTCAATGGGCAGCTTCATGGCTAAGGAAATGAACTTGAAGGCTTGGTGAATGTATGGGAGAGCAATGGACATGTCTAGGTTCGGCCAAGGTGTGAATGGACACTCCAAGAGATGCCTTTTGGCCGAATAGGTACTTAGGAGATCAATGGACAGCAACCGATGCATGTAAGTGAATATTCATGCATTCTTCCATTCATTGTATTAAATCATTCATGCATCATCCTTACGTTCATTGAACCAGCCCATTCATGAATCATCTTTAATTGTGTTCCCACATCATGCATTGTAAGTAGACGTTCATGCACCTAGCTTGAATGAATCTCCACATTCGGCTGTACCTAAAAACACACATGAACTTAATTAATTTCAAGCAAATTCAGCTAAACTAAATTAAAGTATAATGTGAACATCCTAAATAACATTGAGACAACTTAAATATTAACAAATCATAACACATAAATTCGGCTGGACAAATTTAAAACATGTAATAATTTAGACAAATTAAATGACATCTAGACACCTTTAATTCAGCCAAATCAAGACATATTAAACACTTGTAATAAATTAAGAATATTTAAAAGCTGTAATGAAACTTATTTACATGCTTATTTAAATGGTCTAAAACTCCAGCAAATAAAATTAATTTAGCTAAAAGCTAATAATGAGCTGAATTGAATTTAAACCAAGCTCAAACGAGCTGAATTAAGCTCATGTGAGCTAAAATAAAATTCGGTGAGCTGAACCAAGCTAAATGGAGCTTGAGGAGCTGAATTCAAGCTGAAATCAAGGGCATCCTTGGCCAGGGTCATATCAACTCAAGAGAGAAATTTGGAGAAAACCCCAAAGAAAATTCTGCACTCAACAAATCTGAAATTTGATAGAAAAAATAATAATAAGATGTTGTTTACAAAGGGTGGCTGGCCAATGCTTATATAGGCCTCCAACAAATCCTAATCTCACAAGTAACTAATAAAAATTAAACCTAATTAATAAAATAACAAGGTAAATTCGGCCACGCACTTATATGGGCTGTTTTGGGTCGAATTTTACATGTAATGCTCCTAAAGATTAAAAAATTAAATTAAACAAGTAGGATGTTTACGAATTGGGCCCTTTGACATTTTGGCCTGATTTTCAACTAAGTATGAAGAAATTTCTTGATTGGGCTGGATTTTGGTTATTGGGCCTCGCCTTCAAGAATATGGGCTCGTGATCCATCTCCTACCAAAATTGGGTCGTTGACGCTCGTAATGGAGATCCAATGCGTTTTGGCTGCAAGATTTGGTTTCTTGGACCAAGATTTCCAAGATTTGAAATCTTGATTTTCTTGATTCTTGAAATCTCTTCGAACAGCAAAATTGGGCCAAGATTCGGTCTCTTGATTTTCTTGAAAACAAGAAAGTGAATCTTGATTTTCTTGTTCTCTCGTGTATGCATCTAAGGCCTTGCTAACAAGCTCTTGAATGGTCCCATTTAGTTTGGACCGCATTTGTCGGGCCTTTGATCTTGTTATTGGGCCTTGTGGCAATTTGAGCCCAGCACGTTCTTGAACTTGGATTGGGCCTTTATGACTCGTATCATTCCCCCCTTCCTCAAAAAGATTCGTCCTCGAATCTGAAAAATCAAATGGGGACAAGTCAGCCACATTAAAAGTAGAACTTACATTGTACTCACCAGGTAGATCAATTTTATAGGCATTATCGTTGATCCGCTCGAGTACTTGGAAAGGCCCATCGCCCCTTGGGTCCAACTTAGTCTTCCTTTATGTAGGAAATCGTTCTTTCCTCAAATGGACCCAAACCCAATCTCCGGGTTCTAGTACAACCCGTTTGCGCCCCTTGTTTGCTTTGTTGGTGTTGGCATCATTTGTTTTGGCTATTCGCTGTCTAGCCTTCTCATGTAAGGATTTCACCAACTCAGCTTTCTGTTCGCCATCTAAATTCATAACGTGTTCAAGAGGTAATGGCGCAAGATCAAGTACTGTTAGTGGGTTAAAACCATAAACAAGTTCAAATGGGGAATAACCAGTTGTAGAATGAATAGATCTATTATATGCAAATTCAACGAAAGGTAGGCATTCTTCCCAATTTCTAATGTTCTTTCCCACAACAGCTCGTAATACAGTCCCTAAGATTCGATTAACTACTTCAGTTTGACCAACAGTTTGGGGGTGACATGTAGTTGAATAAAGCAATTTAGTACCAAGCTTACCCCACAATACCTTCCAAAAGTGGCTAAGGAATTTGACATCTCTATCAGAAACAATTGTTTTAGGGATGCCATGAAGTCTTACCACTTCTTTAAAGAATAAGTCTGCCACATGTGTAGCATCATCTGTTTTGTGACAAGGAATAAAATGTGACATCTTTGAAAACCTGTCAACAACAACAAATATACTATCTCTTCCTTTTTTTGTTCGAGGCAAACCTAAAATAAAATCCATGGATAAATCTACCCAAGGTGAAGTAGGAATCGGTAGAGGAGTGTAAAGGCCATGAGGCATTACCTTAGATTTGGCTTGTTTGCATGTAATGCACTTGGAACATACCTTTTCCACATCCTTCTTCATATGTGGCCAATGGAAGTGTTCTTGCAATATGTCTAGTGTTTTGGCCACTCCAAAATGTCCCATTAGTCCCCCACTATGGGCTTCATGAATCAACAATTCTCTCATGGAACACTTTGGTATGCATAACCTGTTTAAACGAAAAAGAAAGCCATCTACAAGATAAAATTTTTCAAAAACAGTATGTCCACAATTCTTATAGATATGGCTGAAATCAGTATCATCATCATATAACTCTTTAATATGTTCAAACCCTAAGACTTTAGCATTCAATGTAGTTATTAAAGTATATCGTCTAGACAAAGCATCTGCGACTACATTATCTTTACCTGTTTTATATTGAATCACATAAGGGAATGTTTCAATGAATTCTACCCATCGGGCATGTCTTTTACTCAACTTACCTTGTCCCTTTAACCATTTAAGAGACTCATGATCTGTATGTATGACAAACTCATTAGGCAGCAAATAATGTTGCCATACTTGAAGTGCACGAACTAATGCCAATAGTTCTTTGTCATAAGTCGAGTAATTTAACTGTGCACCATTCAATTTCTCACTAAAATAAGCAATAGGTTGCTTATCTTGACATAAAACGGCGCCGATTCCAATTCCTGAAGCATCACACTCAAGTTCAAAAGTGTTAGCAAAATCAGGTAATTTAAGCAAAGGAGCAGAACATAACTTAGCTTTTAGAGTTTGAAAAGCTTTTTCTTGGGTTTCACCCCATTTGAAACCCACTGATTTCTTTATAACTTCAGTCAATGGGGCAGCAATAGTAGAGAAATCTTTCACAAATCGTCTATAAAAACTGGCTAAACCACGGAAAGATCTCACCTCAGTTACCGATTTAGGAGTCGGCCACCCCTTAATTGCCTTAACTTTGTCCTCGTCGACATGAATACCTTGAGCACTAACTATGAAACCTAAGAATATTAGTTTATCACAACAGAATGTGCATTTGTCAAGGTTGGCAAATAATCTTTCAGTTCGTAGAATATCCAAAACGGTTCGAACATGGAAAACATGATCATCTAATGACTTTGAGTAAATTAAAATATCATCAAAGTAAACTACTACAAATTTACCCAAATGTAGCCTCAAAACATGATTCATTAATCTCATAAATGTACTAGGTGCATTAGTAAGGCCGAAAGGCATAACTAACCATTCATACAATCCAAATTTTGTTTTAAAAGCTGTTTTCCATTCATCCCCTTCCCTCATTCGAATTTGATGATAACCGCTTTTTAAATCAATTTTTGTAAATATTATTGAACCATGTAATTCATCAAGCATATCATCAAGTCTAGGGATTGGGTGTCGATACTTTACCGTTATCTTGTTGATTGGGCGACAATCAACACACATACGAAACGTACCATCTTTCTTTGGCACCAATAAGACAGGAACAGCCCAAGGACTTAGGCTCTCACGAATGTACCCTTTGTCTAGTAATTCCTCCACTTGCCTTTGCAATTCCTTTGTCTCCTCGGGATTGCATCTATAGGCTGGTCGATTTGGGATTGAAGCTCCGGGTACTAAGTCAATTTGATGTTCTATCCCTCGTAAAGGTGGTAAACCTTTAGGGGTGATACAGAGGCGCACGCGGACCAAGATCGAGTTGCCAAGTCACGAGAAATTCCTATTAAAGCTCTAGACAAATCAGATCTGAAATCAAAACAAAGAACAAGAATAAACCGAATCAGATTTGAATTTAAAATTCCCAAATTCAATTAAAAAAGCAGCAAGAAGAAAAGAAATAGAATCGATGAATCAAACAAAATTGAGAAGAAAGAAAAGATGCGAATCTGCCAAGGAATTGATTCGGCCAAGAATGCTCAATTTCCAGCAATCAATTGATTCCCAAATTGAAAGAAATCCAATCGGCCAAACCCTAGGAATTGGGTATTTTTGGGTTCGAATGGGTGCTGCCAATAGGAGAACAACTTAAACGATGAGATCTTGAGTTTAATCAATGCTGGAAAACAAACAAGAACAGCAAAATATTAGATGAGAAATCGGCACAAGTATAAGCAAAGAAAAGTAAAGAAAGAAATCGAAAACAGCAAGAATTAAAGGATAAGTCCTAAAGATCCTTGAAATCCCGAAAGATTTCACAAATCTCTTCAAACGGCTCTAATCTCCCCTCCAAAGAATATCGATGGCAAGAAGAAGGTTGAAGATGGCTCCCACAATCAAAAGATTGTTAAAACAACTTCTAAAGAAAACTCAAGAGAGAATTCTTGGAGAAAACCCCAAAGAAAATTCTGCACTCAACAAATCTAAAATTTGATAGAAAAAATAATAATAAGATGCTTTTACAAAGGGTGGCTGGGCAATGCTTATATAGGCCTCCAACAAATCCTAATCTCACAAGTAACTAATAAAAAATTAAACCTAATTAATAAAATAACAAGGTAAAACAATCAGATTTTTAATTGGAAGATTAGGGATTTGGGCGGCAAAAAAAAAAGAAAAGAAAGAAATAGGTGAAATTGAACAGTTCAAGAAGTGAATTTAAGTTGCGATTCGGTCCAATTGAACACCCAATATGAATTGCCCAAATTTTAGCAGCCGAATTTCACCCAACAAGAAGAAATAGAAAACAGCAAGAACCCTAAATTTTGGGGAATTTTGAGTCGATTATATGTGGCCAATAAAAGAATAGATTAAATGAAGAGTTCTTGGAGTTTGAATCAAGGCTGAAACACAAACAAGAACAGCAAAATATTAGATGATGAATCGGCACAAGTAGGAATAAAGAAACAAATCGAAACAGCAAGAAATAAAGAAAAGTCCTAAGAACCCTTGAATTCCCGAAAGAATTCACAAATTCCTTCAAACGGCTCTAATCTCCCCTCCAAAGAATATCGATGGCAAGAAGAAGGTTGAAGATGGCTCCCATAATCAAAATATTGTTAAAACAACTTCTAAAGAAAACTCAAAAGAGAATTCTTGGAGAAAACCCCAAAGAAAATTCTGCACTCAACAAATCTGAAATTTGATAGAAAAAATAATAATAAGATGTTGTTTACAAAGGGTGGCTGGCCAATGCTTATATAGGCCTCCAACAAATCCTAATCTCACAAGTAACTAATAAAAATTAAACCTAATTAATAAAATAACAAGGTAAATTCGGCCATGCACTTATATGGGCTGTTTTGGGCCGAATTTTACATGTAATGCTCCTAAAGATTAAAAAATTAAATTAAACAAGTAGGATGTTTACGAATTGGGCCCTTTGACATTTTGGCCTGATTTTCAACTAAGTATGAAGAAATTTCTTGATTGGGCTGGATTTTGGTTATTGGGCCTCGCCTTCAAGAATTTGGGCTCGTGATCCATCTCCTACCAAAATTGGGTTGTTGACGCTCGTAATGGAGATCCAATGCGTTTTGGCTGCAAGATTTGGTTTCTTGGACCAAGATTTCCAAGATTTGAAATCTTGATTTTCTTGATTCTTGAAATCTCTTCGAATAGCAAAATTGGGCCAAGATTCGGTTTCTTGATTTTCTTGAAAACAAGAAAGTGAATCTTGATTTTCTTGTTCTCTCGTGTATGCATCTAAGGCCTTGCTAACAAGCTCTTGAATGGTCCCATTCAGTTTGGACCGCATTTGTCGGGCCTTTGATCTTGTTATTGGGCCTTGTGGCAATTTGAGCCCAGCACGTTCTTGAACTTGGATTGGGCCTTTATGACTCGTATCAATTTGTCCTCAAATCGGGCCACTTGCTCAAAAATTTTTTTTCAAGATCTCGAACCCTTTTGTTCATGACCCGAATAGAATCATTTCCTAAACTTTGAAAATCACGAATGGTTCGAGAAAATTTTGAATTATTTCCACGCCCTCCCTCTTTTGGAGGGAACCATTCTGAAGTGTCACCTACACAAGAAAGAGATAGGTTAGTGACACTAGAAATCATAAACTCAAAAGAATTTTTAAAGATCTTATTCAACAAGTGAACATATGAGTCAATACCGGGATCAAAAGTAGAAGTTGGTCTTACCTTATCAAAATGAATTAAAAAATTCATTGATTGCAACAAACCTGGGTCACAAGGCACTTGATAGCTATAATTTTTGAAGTCAACTTCCCATAGTTCGAATCCTTTTGACAACAATTTAAAATGATATGCACGGGGTCAAAAACTGATATGAGCTCGCCCATGAAGATAGGTGCCGAATCCATGGAATTGCCTTTGGGGCCAATTACTCGAGCACGTGCCAAGAAGTTCCAAGATACTGTAGCAAGCTATATTGCTCGATTGTGGAGTGATGGATTGATTGCCCATAAAACGCCCAGCTCAACTAGCTTGATTCGCAATTTCCTACAAGCTGATTTTAGCTTGTGTCAGCTCAATTTAGCTCAATTCGGCACTTAATTAGTTCAAGGAGCTGATTAAATTTATTTTTAATAAATTTAATTAGTTGTGTTAGTTTAGAATCAGCTCAAATCATTTAATTAAATAAATGTGTTTTAATCTGGACATTTTTAATTCAGCTTATTAAATATGTTTTATATTAGTACATGCCTTTAATATGTCCATATTAAGTCATAAATTAAATGTGTTTAATTTAATTACAAAGTTTTAATGTGTCTTGACTAAGACAAATTTATTAGTGGCTGCTAATTAATTTGTCTTAGCCGAATTAATGTGCAGAATTTTAATATGTCCAGCTGCTGATTTCATGAGTATTAAACATGTCCTAATCACATTTATTTGATGTTTTTCAGCTAGCTTAATGGCAAAGAAAGCTCATAAAGAAGGAGCATGTATTTGGGCACATGCATGGACGGCATTTAAAGTGCAGCTGCCTTGTGTTTCCAGCTGACTTTTCGTGCAGCTCAATGGACTTCTAGCTACTGTTTTTTGAGCTTCTCCAAGGGCCAATTTCGTGGAGAGCAATGGCCAAAGAGTGTATCATAAATTCCAGCAGCTAATTCACTTGGTGGCTACTCATATTCGGCCAAAGAAGCATAATTTTTGAAGCTGTCCATTTCTCTTCTCCATAGCAGCAATTAAGCTATTTTTAAAACATTAGTTGAATGTGAATTATCATCATTAAAAGGGCCAGCCGAATCATCTCTTCTAGAAGGATAAGATTTAGATTTTTGTTCATCATTGTATTTGGGAAATTTCTAGGAAATTTCCTATAGAAACTTAAGGCATAAGAATCTGATTAATAGGCTATTCGGCTGCCTTAGTCCAGCCTATAAATAGACCATGTAATTCCCATTTTGGAGGTTAATGAACAATTTGATAGCTTTGCTAAATTGTGAGGTTGTTTTCAACTCTCGTTATTCTCCAAAAACTTGTGAGACTTATCAAACATCTTTGTGGCGTCAAACTTGTTTTTGTTTCTTCCCGAACTTATCACTTTAATCCCAAAAGTGTGGCGTTCGATTCATACTAAGGTTCCTATCACCATTGATAGTGGGTCGAAGTTTCTTTCCATTTGACAAACCTTCCATCCATCCTTACCAACCTAAGCATTCTCCTAAGTTACGGGTTAACACATTCCTATTGTGTTAGTTCGGCTTTTCGAATCCTTAGCCAAATTGCTTCCATTGTTTTCTAACTCCTTTCCTAAACCAACAAAACCTTTTTGAGCCTAAATAGACCTCTTTCTTCTAGCTTATTTTGTAAAGCCTCAATTTACTCCTAATTCACGATCGGGCGATCTTTACGACTCAATTCGATCTCGAGGTGAGGGCGTATCAAAAACAAAGTTTCCTCTTGCCATTCCAATTTGATATGACAATTTCAAAATCGGTATCATAAAAAGGAAACGATGTAATTTTAAGTAATGATTATGCAAAACATGTTCAAACCTTTTAAACCACGACATGGAGCAATTTTCAGAATCACAAATTAGATAATTCACATGATCAACAGAAGCAAACAGATTAGATGTCAACTTTTCATCACACAATCCCAAATTTTGTTTGTGTTGTTTTAATCTGGTTTCATCATCAAACTTGTAAACATCAGAAATATCATGAGGAAAACTTTTCAATCCATCATCCCAATCAAAGTCATTACCAATCAAAAATTGATACTTAGACATATCAGGATAGGAAAGTCTTCTACTAACTAATTCTTCAGCAATCTCAACATTATCATGCATATGAATTTGTTGAAGTTCGACTAACATAGAACCCTTACCATGCTTACCTTTAGTGATACGGGGTTGCGCGCGGACCAAGATCGAGTTGCCAAGTCACGAGAAACTCCTACGAAAGATCCTAGACGAACAGATCTGAAATCAAAAACAAAGAGCAAGATTAAACCGAATCAGATTTGAATTTAAAATTCCCAAATTCAATTAAAAGAGCAGCAAGAAGAAAAGAAATAGAATCGATGAATCAAACGAAATTGAGAAGAAAGAAAAGATGCGAATCTGCCAAGGAATTGATTCGGCCAAGAATGCCCAATTTCCAGCAATCAATTGATTCCCAAATTGAAAGAAATCCAATCGGCCAAACCCTAGGAATTGGGGATTTTTGGGTTCGAATGGGTGCTGCCAATAGGAGAACAACTTAAACGATGAGATCTTGAGTTTAATCAATGCTGGAAAACAAACAAGAACAGCAAAATATTAGATGAGAAATCGGCACAAGTATAAGCAAAGAAAAGTAAAGAAAGAAATCGAAAACAGCAAGAATTAAAGGATAAGTCCTAAAGATCCTTGAAATCCCGAAAGATTTCACAAATCTCTTCAAACGGCTCTAATCTCCCCTCCAAAGAATATCGATGGCAAGAAGAAGGTTGAAGATGGCTCCCACAATCAAAAGATTGTTAAAACAACTTCTAAAGAAAACTCAAGGGAGAATTCTTGGAGAAAACCCCAAAGAAAATTCTGCACTCAACAAATCTGAAATTTGATAGAAAAAATAATAATAAGATGTTTTTACAAAGGGTGGCTGGCCAATGCTTATATAGGCCTCCAACAAATCCTAATCTCACAAGTAACTAATAAAATTTAAACCTAATTAATAAAATAACAAGGTAAATTCGGCCATGCACTTATATGGGCTGTTTTGGGCTGAATTTTACATGTAATGCTCCTAAAGATTAAAAAATTAAATTAAACAAGTAAGATGTTTACAAATTGGGCCCTTTGACATTTTGGCCTGATTTTTCAACTAAGTATGAAGAAATTTCTTGATTGGGCTGGATTTTGGTTATTGGGCCTCGCTTTCAAGAATTTGGGCTCGTGATCCATCTCCTACCAAAATTGGGTCGTTGACGCTCGTAATGGAGATCCAATGCGTTTTGGCTACTGATACGCCCCGGCCTCGTTGATGAATCCGAGTCGTTTTCGTTGCCCGATCGTCCAAACGATGAAGTTTTGTTCGTCTTGAATCAAAGAGTTATATTTGTTCAATGAAGATGTTTATGGTTCATTTAAGGTTAAAAGGAATTGGTTGGTAAGGTATTTCGGCTAAGAAGAAGGAAAAACAAATATTAAAGGTAGGGAATTTTTCGGTTTAAGGTGAAATGGAAAGAAAGGCTTAAAAACAAGAATGAACCAACACTAAGGAAAATGTTGACCCGAATCTTATATGTCTTTAAGGTGGATGAAACGGATGAAAAAGGACCTCGACCCACTATCTATCAAAGATAGGAACCTCGGTATCAAATGAACGCCACACTTTGGGTTGAAAGTGATAAGTTCGATTTTTGCAAAGAGCAAGGTTGACGCCACTAACTAGTAGATAAGCCAACGAGTCTTTGGACGAAATTGAGAGAAGAAAATCTCACAAATCTTCAATATATTATCAAAATGGCAAAAAAAGTCCCTTTACAAGAAATTCAGCAACTATTTATAGCTTGAGTGACTAGTAGCCGAATAGACAAGTTCAAGACTTAATATCTAAGCAAACATTGAAATAAATTCAGCTTAAATCCATGTATATTGGCCAATGTAGATTCGGCTGAATGGTGACCAAAATTAAAGCTTCCAAATTGATCAAATGAATTTCGGAGATTCATGTAGCAGCCAAGTTCACCTAATGAGTTCAATTGACTCATTCATTAGGCAACCCTTGATGAAAAACGACCAGCATTAAAAGAGGACTTGAGCAGCCTTTTTGGGGTGTGAATGGAAGGTTTTGAAGAGTCCCCATGGTGTGAACATGGCTGAACCGAACAGCCATGGTGTGAATAGCCTTTATGCTCCCTTGAGAAGAGAATCGGCCAAGCTTGGAGGGATGAACAACTTGGACACTTTTGGCCGAATAGTTGCCTTGAAAAACACTAAAATTAATCAACTTTAATGCATTAAACCAGCTGCACATGCACCTTCACATTCATTGAATCTACATGCATGAATCTGCCCAATGTATCTTCAAATTCGGGTGCACCTACATAAGACAAATGAACTTAATTAAAACATAATGTGAACATCCTAATTAACATTGTGACAACTTGAATATTAATAAACATGACACATAAATTCGGCTGGACAGATTTAATGCATGTATAAATTTAGACAAACTAAATAAAATCAAGACATCTTTAATTTAACTAGATCAAGACAAATTAATTAACTCAACTTATTAATGCCGAAAATAATAAGACACATTAAATGACTTAAAGGCACAATTAACACCTAGTTAAATTAGTTAATTAGCTTAAACTAAATTAACTAAAATTTATTCCAGCAAAATAAAAAATGCAAAACTAAAGGAAACTAAAATGAGTTTATTGAGCTAGTTCGAGCTCATTGAGGTTGTAAAGAGCTGGAAACAAGCTAATTGAAGCTCCACAAAATAAAATTGAGCTACGTAGAGCTTGCAAACACGATGAGCCTCGCTTGTAGGCTGAAACAATAGCCGTTCCCGGGGGCGGGTCGTATCAGCTACAAGATTTGGTTTCTTAGACTAAGATTTCCAAGATTTAAAATCTTGATTTTCTTGATTCTTGAAATCTCTTCGAACAGCAAAATTGGGCCAAGATTCGATTTCTTGATTTTCTTGAAAACAAGAAAGTGAATCTTGATTTTCTTGTTCTCTCGTGTATGAATCTAAGGCCTTGCTAACAAGCTCTTGAATGGTCCCATTTAGTTTGGACCACATTTGTCGGGCCTTTGATCTCGTTATTGGGCCTTGTGGTAATTTGAGCCCATCACGTTCTTGAACTTGGATTGGGCCTTTATGACTCGTATCATTTAGGCGCTGGTGGAATAGAGTCATCTATGATTTTACCTTTCTCGACTAATCAAAATCGTCTCTCCTCAGAAAAGTATTGAAGTTGAAATTGATCGATGGGATTTTGAGAAACTGAAAAGTAGAAACAAACAAGGAAAATTCATAGGATGGTTAGTAACAACACTCCTTTCTTGTTCACTTTCATCTTTTTCGTTTATTTCTTTTTCCAACTCATTTTCAAATCCTCTTTCCTTTACCATATCACTCATTGCTTTTGCACTCTCATTTCTTCCTTCAATCTCACTCTCTTTTTCAGTTTTCTTTTCTTTTTCACACTCGTTTTTATTCTCAATCTCATTTTCAATTTTCTTTTCTATCTCACACTCATCTTCTTTTTCTTTCATTTCTTTTTCATTTTCATTTTCTCGCTCGCGCTCTTTTTCTTTTTCACATGCTATTTCAATTCCATTACAAAAGTAGAAATCATCAAAATGAGAATCCTTTTGTTGAGAATAAGAAAAGGATTCTTCATACAAATGACAATCATCTCTTTGTAATAAATCTTCCGTAGCCGAGTACTTTGACACTCTTGAAACACGTTCGCCTATTCGTAATAATCCTTCGTAGATGAATAAATTGAGGCACTTGTAGAGACATGTTTACCTTTTCGTTTATTATCTCGAAAGGACTCAAACTTGGAGTTTGCTTCTCTTGGTCTCGAACGCATTGTTGAATAGAAGTCTTGATAAGAGTCTCTTGTTGAGTAGTGTCGTCGAGGTGATCTTAACTCCGTCTCTTGACTCGATGAAATTTGCTTTCGTTGGGCTCTTTTCTCTATTCGATCCAATCGATTATGCAATTTATCAAATTTTGATTTCACCATTCTACGCACTTCTTGCATCAAATATTGGAATTCTGATTCAGAAAATTCTTGTGACATGATTTTTTTTGCTAAAAAAATGATTAAAATAAAATAGAAAGTAAATACCTCACCACAAAAAAAATCTCATGTTTCACTCACAAAGAAAATTGGATAACACTTTACTCGTGTTTACACTTGTTTAATGGCTTTTGCTCGCTCTAATGTACTCACTACTCGTGCCTTTTTCCACTCAATTTTTGCCTCTCAAAGTTCTCCACAAACTAGATAGACGAATCAATACCGTTTGTCGTTGGCTTACAAAATTGAGTTGGCTTGGTGGGCAATGATGTCGGAAATGGTAGGCTATCAAACAAAACTTAAAATGAATTTCAATCACTTTTTTTTTAATTCCAAATTTTTTTTACGGATCTTTCACGTTCTTTTCGTCCGCGCCTAGACCGTAGGCAAAAATTTTTTTTTTACAAAACCATAATATCAAAGATGATGATTCTTACTCCGATTCGACTAGCTCTGATACCAGATGACACGCCCCAGCCTCGGTGATGAGAGTCGAGTCGTTGATGTACCCGATCGTGAATTGGAGTAATATCAAGGTTTGTCGAAGATAGGTTAAGAAAGAAGGGATAAAGGCTCAAATTTAGTTCAAAAGGGGTTATGAAGTGTATTGAGGATGATAGGTGAATGAAAACCAAGTATTCAAGTTGAACCAACACAATATAAGTGTGTTAGCCCGGGACTTATACGAATACTTAGGAAAGGTTAAATGTTGTATGGATGGAAAACGAATAAAACGGAACCTTGACCCACTATCAAAGATGATAGGAACCTCGGTATAACTTGAACGCCACACTTTGGATGCAAAGTGATAAGTTCGGATAAGAAGAATGGGTTGACGCCACAAGGGTTACTTGATAAGTCAAACGAGTCTTTGGAGAACAATGAGAGTTGTAAACAATCTCAAAAAATGTAAAAACATTAATTCCAGGTTCTTCTCCCTTTTTACAATGAAATTTAACACATATTTGATACGGCCACGCCTTGGGCACACTTTTGGACCAGCTCCCTAAGCATTGTTTGCAAATCCATGCAAGCTGAATTAGTTCAATTCCTTCTCATTGAGCTCTGTTTAGCTTGTTTCCAGCTCACTCGAGCTCAAGTCAACTCATTCAAGCTCAATTCAGCTCAATCTTAACCTAATGAGCTTATTTTTAGCTTTCTTTAGCTTGCATTTATTTTCCTGAAATAAATCATTTAATTTGTCTTTAGTTGAATTAGTTGTTTATTTTAAGTTAATTAATTTGTTAAATCTGGACAAATAATTAATTAAGTGTTTTAATTATATCTAAATTAAATACTTAATTAATTATGATGTTTTAAATATGTATGAAATTGTTAATATGTATGGCCAAATTTAATGTGCAAATTATTGAGTTCATATGCTGCTAATTTAATGTGTTTGAAATGCATTTAACTTGCTGATTTAATTTGCTGCAGGTTCATGAACGGATTGGTGCAATGTATGGGAGTGTGCATGCACAATTGAGGTTCAATGGATGGCATTTAAAGGAGCACATGCATTTGGGACGTTCATGCAAGAGGGAGTTGCTGAAAGTTCATGTATTTGAAGATTCATGGATCATATTTATGGGGGAAAATTACATGGGACGTTTCATGCATGATTCATGCATTTTCAAGATGACCATTCAAGTATTTTAGGCACATTAATGCCTCATTCAGCCAAGGGAGATGTAGGATCATTAAAGAGCTGCACATTCATGGAATTATGGAGATTCTTCAAGGCTAAGGATGCATGAATGCATCAAGTGAAGCATCATGATGGTTCGGCCAATTCATGTACCATCTTCAAGCATGAACTGAATTTTAATGCTATTTGTGTGAACATGTTAAATACTTGTGTGAACAGAATTTAAGTTAGTGTGAACAACATAGATGCCGAATATCAATAGGCATTTTAGGCTTATAAATAGCTTACTTGTTTATTGTAAAAGGTTACAGAATTTGATCAATTAAACTTAATAGAACTTTTGTTCTTGTGAGGTTACCTCCTCTCTTCTTTCGTTTGAGTCTCGTTCTGACTTATCTAGCTCGCTAGTGGCGTCAACCCGACTTCTTGAACTTATCACCATCCTGGTGTGGCGTTCATCCACCTTTTTATACCTTTGGTTCCTACCTCTCTATAGGTAACGGGTCAAGGTCCATCTTCGACAATCCATTAAACCCACCTTAAGCAATATAAGTCCTGGGGCAATACTTCATATAGTATTGAATCGTTCTTCGCTTGAGTTCTATTTTTCCATTCCATTTTAACTATTAAATTATAAACAATATTTCTTTATTTCATCGAGCCTATCAAACATCTATCCAAACCATCTTTTGAACCCATTTTCTCAACTTCCGCTATAAAAAATCATCTAACTCCATCTATCTACAAAATCGAACAAACTTCTCGTCGACAATCGGGCAATCAAGTGAATCGACTCAATCAACCGAGCCGGATCACATCATTTGGTATCAGAGCTACTAAAACGAGAAATGCCGACATTCGTATCAAGCTCGGAGTAGGTTCGTAATGTAAAAAAAAAGTCAAAAAAAATCAAAAAAAATTTTGAGTTGGAATTTAATTTTTTTTCTCTTCCTTGTATTTACCTTACTATTGTATTGGAGTATCACAAAAAAACGAAATTCAAAAAAAAAAGAAGTGAGCAAAAAAAGAAAAAAAAGTAAAAGAAAGAACAAAAAAAAGTGAAAAGTATTGCGAGTTTTATTTTCATCTCTTATTACTCCGATCATCAAGTTTCCCTTCCTACCATTATTTACCCATCCCAACGCCACACTTCAAACCAATTTTCTTCTTTATTCAGCCTACCCTACACCCAACATTATCCCTTGTAACCAATTTGAAACCGACCCTCAAGTAGCAAATTAAGTCTACCGAGACAAATCACGAAATTGTGAGAAGAGGTTGAGTGGAAAAAGGCACGAGTGAAATTACATCAAAGAAAAAGCCAAAATTTGAATGTAAACATGAGTGCGAGTGAAAATCATTATTTCCTTTTCGAGCGAATTTGTGAGGTTTGTGGTAAGGTATTTATTTTCTTTATTATTTTTTTTCTAACATCTTCTTGTCATTACTTAATCATGTCTCGAGAAACATTTCCCGAATCAGAATTCCAATATTTGATGCAAGAGTGCATAGAATGGTGAAATCAAAATTTGATAAATTGCATGATCGATTGGATCGAGTGGAGGAAAGAGCCCGATGGAAGCCAAACTCACCGGGTGAAGAGACGGAGACAAGATCATCACGAAGGCACACATCCATTGATTTTTTTGGGAAGAGATTCATACAATGATTCCTATTCAACGAGGAACTCAAGACGAAGCAAAGCAAGTTTTGAGTTTAAAGCTTTCCGAGGTGACGAACGAGAAATCACAAGTAGTCCTTCGTATGCACCGAGGTATTCGTCCGCCAAGAATCAATCTCGAAGAGGTGATCATTTTTTGTATGAAAGTCGTTCCAATTATACCCAACGAGAGTCATTTCGTGCTGATTCATTTGTAACATCTCCATCCTATAATGAAAGAGTGAGGCAAAAAGAAAAAGAAATAAGAATAAAGGAAAGACAAGAAATGTTGATGAGAGAAAATGAGCATATATGGAATGAAATCGAGAGACGAAAAAAAGAAATTGATGTGAGCACACCCGGGGCATCCTCGAGTGCAAACCAAGATTTAAACGACCTTCCTAAAGGACCTATAACTCAAGCTTATGCTAAACATTTCCTAGAAGCTATTTTAGCTTCTAATGCAAAACCTTGGTTCGAAACAAGGGCCAAAGCTCACAAAATCAGCTTGAAGCAACTATCCAAAGGACCCGTGCATTGTTGGCAAGCTGATCCTAGCTCATTTCTAGCTCCTCGAGCACCGTCCAGCTCAACTCAGCTCATTTGAGCTTGTTTCAGCTCGTTTGAGCTCAACCAAGCTTACTTTCAGCTCCTTCTTTCTTTCTTTCAATAAACTAAGTCTTAATTTAGTTTATAATTAAGTTTGCTACAGCTCATGCCGAAACCCCTAGCTCAATTTCAACTCATTAAGTGTTTTGACTATTTTTGAGCTAGCTGAATTTATTATAAGTTGACTTATAATTATTGTGTTCAAATTTAGTTAGTGATATTAAGTTATTTAGTTATTATTTTAAATTATAATTATATGAATAGTTGTGTGTTATTTAATTATGTTATTTACTTTTGTAGGTTAGCCGAATTTGGAAGATACATTCATGGCATTTAATGCAAGGTCCATGGGAAAGTTAATTGAACGGGAGGATACATGCATGGACCGGTTCAATGTTTGGAGGACATACATTCATGTACATGGAAGGTTAATGCATATTGAAAGGTGCATCTCCCTTGGACGGCACACATGCATGAATGGGGGGTAATCAATGCAAGTGCATGTATGGCTAGGTTCAAGGCCCCTTCCAAGTTCCATGTACAATCGATGCATGTGGGAGGACCCTTGGAGTTTCCTAAGCACCTATTCGGCCAAGAGACACCCTTTGGGAGTTTCATGCATCCCATGGCCGAACCTAGACAATCCCATTGGCTTCCAAAGTTTGCTCATACATGAAGCTGCCCATTCATCTCCCATTCGGTCGAACATGGACAAGGACACCATTGGTCATTTTTCTAGAAGGTTCATGTCTTAATTTAGGTTCATTACTTAATCATAAGTTCATGAATGGACTATTCGGTTAGCATAAGAAACTAGTATAAATAGTTTGTTGATTTCATTTGTAAAGGACTTTTGACTTTTGATCATTTGAATGAACTTTGTTCAAAGAGTGAGTTTTCTCCTCTCTAAATTCGTACGAGTTTCGATTTGACTTATCTAGCGTGCTAGTGGCGTCTATCGTTCTCTTTTGAACTTATCACCTTGCTTTGGTGTGGCGTTCAACCCTTCTACAATTCCGTAATCCCACCTTGAACCGAATAGAAATCGGGGTGACACTTTTTAGTGTTGAATCGTTTCTGGTGTTTAAGCTCATTTATCCATTCCACCGACTATCCTAGATTTTACCCAACTATAATATCTTTTTACAAAACCGAGCCTTCATTTATCAACTTCCATTTTTTCTTATTTTTATCCTTAAATCGAGCCTAATACCCTTATAAATTTACCATCACCTTAGCCAACCTTTTAAAACCATTTGAAAGCTTCCGCATCTTTAGCCTTATTTCATCCTATTTTCGATAATTCAACTATTCCTCGTCGACGATCGGGCAATTACGTGAAACGACTCAATTAATCCGGGCCGGATCACATCAAAAATGAAAGAAAAGGAACAAGAAATCGAAAAAGAAATTGAGTGATCAAAAGTCGACATATCATTTGCTTGGTTGTGTTGATCATGTGGATTATCTAATTTATGGTGTGAAATTTCCATGTTTTCATAAATCTTTTCGAATGAAATTTAAAGGGTTTGCTTGTTTGAATTTGAGTATGCTAACACCATCGTTGTTTAATTTGTGTAAATTGTTGGAGATAAAAGGACTCTTTTTGCCATTTGGATCGAGTAGTCAAAATCATGTCTTTAATCCTGGAGTTTGTTATTATGAATCATCCATGAAAGAAAGCAAGTATCGTAAATTTTGTTTGAATGAATGTGTAAACAATTTTTGTTTGTATGATGCTTTGTCTTTAAGTTTGAAAATGAGACATGTGAATCTTGTTGGTTTGTTAAGTCAAAATCCAAATTTTGTTTTCGGAGGTTGTTCTCAACTATGGTCTAAAAGATCTGAACATGTTTTGCATGATAATCATTTTGAGATGTTTAGTGTTCTTTCTATGAAGTCTGTCATGAAATTGCTAAATCAAATTGAAATGGCAAGAGAAAATTTGTTTTTGACCCCGGAGATTATTATTCTTTGTTCTTGTTAAAAGGGCTTGGATTCTGTAATTCTGATCTTCGAGATTATGCCTTTCGACTATTTTGTGATTTAGGTTTGTTTCTATCGAGAAAAAAGGTAAGAACAATTTCTATTTTTGACCCTGGTATCAGTTTATTTGTTCGAATTGTGAATCAAATTTTGGAAAGTTCCTTTGTGTTTAATCTTCATTGTGTCACTAATTTGTTTTATTCTTTTAAAGGTGACAATGTGAAGTGGTACCCTCCTAAAGAGGGAGGGCATGCGAATGAGCTTCTTTTGATCCGAGTCAATTGTGGCTTTCAAAATCATCAACAATTTTTCGCGAGTAAATGGCCCGATTTGGGGACAAATCGCTTTAAAGAGGGAGGGGATGATACGGCCACGCCTTGGGCACACTTTTGGACCAGCTCCCTAAGCATTGTTTGCAAATCCATGCAAGCTGAATTAGTTCAATTCCTTCTCATTGAGCTCTGTTTAGCTTGTTTCCAGCTCACTCGAGCTCAAGTCAACTCATTCAAGCTCAATTCAGCTCAATCTTAACCTAATGAGCTTATTTTTAGCTTTCTTTAGCTTGCATTTATTTTCCTGAAATAAATCATTTAATTTGTCTTTAGTTGAATTAGTTGTTTATTTTAAGTTAATTAATTTGTTAAATCTGGACAAATAATTAATTAAGTGTTTTAATTATATCTAAATTAAATACTTAATTAATTATGATGTTTTAAATATGTATGAAATTGTTAATATGTATGGCCAAATTTAATGTGCAAATTATTGAGTTCATATGCTGCTAATTTAATGTGTTTGAAATGCATTTAACTTGCTGATTTAATTTGCTGCAGGTTCATGAACGGATTGGTGCAATGTATGGGAGTGTGCATGCACAATTGAGGTTCAATGGATGGCATTTAAAGGAGCACATGCATTTGGGACGTTCATGCAAGAGGGAGTTGCTGAAAGTTCATGGATTTGAAGATTCATGGATCATATTTATGGGGGAAAATTACATGGGACGTTTCATGCATGATTCATGCATTTTCAAGATGACCATTCAAGTATTTTAGGCACATTAATGCCTCATTCAGCCAAGGGAGATGTAGGATCATTAAAGAGCTGCACATTCATGGAATTATGGAGATTCTTCAAGGCTAAGGATGCATGAATGCATCAAGTGAAGCATCATGATGGTTCGGCCAATTCATGTACCATCTTCAAGCATGAACTGAATTTTAATGCTATTTGTGTGAACATGTTAAATACTTGTGTGAACAGAATTTAAGTTAGTGTGAACAACATAGATGCCGAATATCAATAGGCATTTTAGGCTTATAAATAGCTTACTTGTTTATTGTAAAAGGTTACAGAATTTGATCAATTAAACTTAATAGAACTTTTGTTCTTGTGAGGTTACCTCCTCTCTTCTTTCGTTCGAGTCTCGTTCTGACTTATCTAGCTCGCTAGTGGCGTCAACCCGACTTCTTGAACTTATCACCATCCTGGTGTGGCGTTCATCCACCTTTTTATACCTTTGGTTCCTACCTCTCTATAGGTAACGGGTCAAGGTCCATCTTCGACAATCCATTAAACCCACCTTAAGCAATATAAGTCCCGGGGCAATACTTCATATAGTATTGAATCGTTCTTCGCTTGAGTTCTATTTTTCCATTCCATTTTAACTATTAAATTATAAACAATATTTCTTTATTTCATCGAGCCTATCAAACATCTATCCAAACCATCTTTTGAACCCATTTTCTCAACTTCCGCTATAAAAAATCATCTAACTCCATCTATCTACAAAATCGAACAAACTTCTCGTCGACAATCGGGCAATCAAGTGAATCGACTCAATCAACCGAGCCGGATCACATCAATATTTATAGGCAAAACAAAAGGGTAGCCGAATGGGTAAAATTGGAAGCCAAATTCGGCCATGGTGCTTCCTCAATTTGTTCCTTAAATTATGCATGATGTTGGCCAAATGCTTCCTTAAATTCTTCCATGAATTATGCATGATGTTGGTCAAATGCTTCCTCAAATTCTTCCATGAATTATGCATGATGTTGGTCAAGTGCTTCCTTAATTTGTTCCATAAATTATGCATGATGTTGGTCAAATGCTTCCTTAATTTCATGCCGTTCACCTTCACATTAATTCGGCTTTTATGCTTGTTGCAGTCCACCTCTTCTTTGCCGTCCATGTACATTGTCCTAGCAAATTCAACAAATTTGCTTAGCTTAAATCGCACACATTAAATAATTGTAATAAGGCAAACACATTTATGCTAGGTAATAATTAAAACAATTTAAACATGCAATAAACAAACATAATTAAAATGTCCAGATTTCTTAATTAAACACTTAGTAATTATTTGAGCTAAAATAACTAACTCAACTAATTAATTTATTCCGGCAAATTAAATTAAAAGAGCTAAAGAGCTAATAACGAGCTCAACGAGTTAAATTGAGCTTGAATGAGCTGACTTGAGCACGAATGAGCTAACTTGAGCCCGAATGAGTTGAACCACACGAAAAGAAATTCAAATGAGCTAAAAATTAGCTTCATCTTGCACTTGGGGCCCTCGTGTTTAGGCCAATCTCGACGGTGTTGGGTTGTGACATTACATGATGCGATCAGGATCACATCAGAACTCATTGATCTTTTGTGAGAAACTACTTTGTATAAACAAGAATGTGGGTATGAGATTTGAAACGTATGAATGCTTGAAAACATGCATGTCTTTGATTTGTTTGCTTGATATGACGATGACATGTAAAATGGTTAGTGCACTTAAAGTTGAAGATGGTGTCTCAAATCTGCTTTGTTATCCAAATTCTGCATTTTTGAGCAAAATTGACCGACTGAAATTTAGATTACATGATCATTTGGATGAGTTCTCGATGTATTTTGATTATAATTCCAATTTGATTATGATGCATGTTCTATTGTCGAGTATGGAGATCCATTTTGAAAAGGTTAATTCAAGCAAGGAATTTCGACTACTCTACATCGCCGAGGAGAGAAGGTTGTGTTGACCGAACAAGGTAAAACTGATCTTTGTTTTCCTACTTTTAAAGGTAAGCCTCATGAACTTTTTGAAACATCGTTGTACTCTTTAGGTGGTGATAAAGATAGTGTTGTTGATTTGACTCGTTATTCACATGCTGGTTATGACTTGTGGAAACAATTTGAGACATTTGAATGCCTTAGAACATGTTCATTTTTGTTTCGAATAATTGACGAGGCATTAGCGAGTAAATTAATTTGTTTGCATGATTGTCAACATGTTGCTTTGAATCTGTCCACTCGCATGGAATTTTCTTGTTCTATTCTGCTTGCATATGGATTACAAATTTATCTGAAACACTTTTTGCTAATTCATGGTTATTCCTTTCAGTTGTTCCAATTCCAATCCGTCCCATTCGACCGAGGAAAGCTGAGTAAAAGTTGCTGTGATCGAGTGAACCAATGGCTCGACTTGAGGACAAGTCGTTCTAAAGAAGGGGGAATGATACGACCCTGCCCCGAAACATCATTGGCTCAGTTCATCAGGCGCTATTCGTAAACTTTTGCAAGCTAAACTAGCTTGTTCCGGCTCAATGGAGCTCAATCGAGCTGATTCTAGCTCATTGAGCTTGAACTTCAATTTATTTAATTTTATGCTTTTAGTTTGCTGGAATAAATTTTATTTAAGTTCAGCTCGTTTTTGACTTTCTTAAGTTTACATTATTTTGCTGGAATAAAACAAATAAGTTGCTGATTAGTTAATTAAAATAAGTTAATTAATTTGTTTAAAAATCAGGACATCCTTATTTTAATGTGTCTTAGTTTATTACCTATTAAATAGATGTCTAATAGTTAATTAAGTGTGTCTAAATTTAAGACAAATTTAATTCATGTTTTCAATTAATTTTCCAGACGAATTTAATGTGCAGGTTATTGTGTACTTTGGACGAATTTAATGCTATCACTTAATGTGTTTTTGCTGCTGTTGTTTAATGTGTCTTAAGTGCTTTAAAGTGCCGAATTTAATGTCTTATTGTTGACTTAATTCATGTCCAGCCGAAATTAATGTGCATGCATTATTTGACCGAATTTAATTACTTGTCTGCAGGTTTAATGGCTTGGATGGCATTAAAGGAGGTAGATGATGCCGAATTTAATATGTACATGGACATGGGACAAGCATTTAAATGAGACATGTTGGCCGAATTTATTGTACAACAAGACATGCATTAAAGATGTTGTTCTACATGCATGGAACGACAATTAATGAGATGTTCCACATGCAATGGACGACATTTAAATGAGGGAGAGTGATGAGGGCACCATGCGTGAACAACAAATTAAGAGCCAATTGAAGATGCATGGACAGCAAGATTCAACAAATGGGAAAGTGCATGGATGTCTAGCTACATTAATTTATGCAATGAATCTTTGGCCTCCAAGGTGATTGTTCGGCCAAGAGACACTTATTGGCTAGTACATTCATGCTATAGCCAAACCTAGACAAGGCTGATGGGCTGCCATGCATTCATCTACATTCAAGAGCTATGTTTGCTTAATCAAGAAGGTGTCCATTGATGTTCCATTCAGCCGAATATGGACATGCCTTTAAAGTTCATCTCTCTAGTTTAATTTAACTCATTAATAGCCACATCACTTAGTCATTAAGCTATGTCCATTAGGCTATCAAATGTAGGCTATAAATAGTCTGTTATCACATTTTGTAAAGGACTTTTGACTTTTGATCATTTGAATGAACTTTGTTCAAAGAGTGAGTTTTCTCCTCTCTAAATTCGTACGAGTTTCGATCTGACTTATCTAGCGTGCTAGTGGCGTCTATCGTTCTCTTTTGAACTTATCACCTTGCTTTGGTGTGGCGTTCAACCCTTCTACAATTCCGCAATCCCACCTTGAACCGAATAGAAATCGGGGTGACACTTTTAGTGTTGAATCGTTTCTGGCGTTTAAGCTCATTTATCCATTCCACCGACTAACCTAGATTTTACCCAACTATAATATCTTTTTACAAAATCGAGCCTTCATTTATCAACTTCCATTTTTCTTATTTTTATCCTTAAATCGAGCCTACTACCCTTATAAATTTACCATCACCTTAGCCAACCTTTAAAACCATTTGAAAGCTTCCGCATCTTTAGCCTTATTTCATCCTATTTTCAATAACTCAACTATTCCTCGTCGACGATCGGGTAATTACGTGAAACGACTCAATTAATCCGGGCCGGATCACATCATCTGGTATCAGAGCTACTAAAACGAGGAATGCCGACGTTCGTACCAAGCTCGGAGTAGGTTCGTAACGTGAAAAAAAATTCAGGTTGTAATTTTTTTTCTCTTCTTCCTTTGTATTTCAGCATTTTGTAATTGAAAAAAAAAATCAAAAAAAAGAGAAGAGGAAATTTGAAAAAAAAAATTCAAAAAAATTCAAAAAAAAATTCAAAATTTTTTTTTGAAGTATAAAAAAAGTGAAAAGTCTTGTGAGTTTTATTTTGTTTCTTGTTGCTTCCGAGCATCCATTCATTCTACCATTCCCTCTACCCCCCAAAACGCCACACATACTTTGATTTTTATTTTCTTTGTTTAGCCTACCCTACACCCGACGTTATCCCTTGTAACCCATTTGAAGCCGACCCTCTAAGCCGCAATAAGTCTTCTTGAAACAAAATACGAATTCACGAGAGTGAGACGAGCGGAAAAAGGCACGAGTGGTGAGTACATTAGAGCGAGCAAAAGCCATTAAACAAGTGTAAACACGAGTGGAGTGTTATCCAATTTTCGTTGTGAGTGAAACGTGAGATTTTTGTAGTGAGGTATTTACTTTCTATTTTATTTTAATCATTTTTTTTAGCAAAAAAAAATCATGTCACAAGAATTTTTCGAATCAGATTTCCAATATTTGAAGCAAGAGATACGTAGACTGGTGAAATCAAATTTTGATAAATTGCATGATCGATTGGATCGAGTGGAGGAAAGAGCTAGACGAAAACAAAATCTACCAAATCGAGAAATGGAGTCGAGATCATTGCGGAAATACGCGTCCAAAGACTACTCGCTAAGAGATTCTTATCGGGATTCCTATTCGTCAAGGAATTCAAGACGCGACAGCCTAGAGCTTGCAACTTCTCGACATGACGAACGAGAGAGGACGAGTTATTCATCGTATGATTCAAAGAAGTCCTTCCCGGAGGATTGTTCCCGAAGAAATGGACGAGAAGCCTATGAAAATATTTTCTCTTCCTTTGGGGCAAATGATTATATTTTTGATTCTTTCGTGTTGAATGCACATTGTAATGAAATCGAAAAAGTGAGAGAAAAAGAAAATGAAGAGAAAGAATTCGAAAAAGAAATTGAGATTAAAGAAAAAGAGATTGAAAAAGAAAAAGAAATCAAAAAAAAGAGTGAGGTCGAAAATAAAATTGAAAACGAGAGAGGAAATGAAAAGAGAAAAAAAGAAGTTGAGATTAAAAAAGAAACGAGAGAAAAAGAGACATATGAACCAGAAAAAGTGAGGAGCATTCCAACTAATCCATATGAAATTTGTTCTTGTTCTGTTTCTGCTTTTCAGGTATCCAAAAGGCCGAGTGACGATAATTTACAACTCCAATACCTTTCCAAGGAGAGAAGGTTCACCTTGGTTGAAAAAGGTAACGTTCTCAACTATCTTAGTTCGCCTATGCCAAAAGAGGAGCAAGGTATGAGTTTTGAAATTCTTAAAGCACCTCTGTTTTATTCGATTGTTGATGGAAACCTTGTTGATGAATTGTCCTTTAGAAGTGATCTAAATTTTGATGTGGTTACTTACCATCCTTTGATTGATGATAATACATTTGCGTGGAATGATGGCAAGAAGAATAACGCTTTTGGAAATTGCGATGCTGATGAGTTTGTTAGTGAAATAATAATTATTCGGCAATTGCAAGATAAGAAGACATATAAGCCATTCCATCGGCTTGATTTGGGTAAAAATATGAACTTGATACGCCCCGGCCTCAGTGATGAGAGTCGAGTCGTTGATGTACCCGATCGTGAATTGGAGTAATATCAAGGTTTGTCGAAGATAGGTTAAGAAAGAAGGGATAAAGGCTCAAATTTAGTTCAAAAGGGGTTATGAAGTGTATTGAGGATGATAGGTGAATGAAAACCAAGTATTCAAGTTGAACCAACACAATATAAGTGTGTTAACCCGGGACTTATACGAATACTTAGGAAAGGTTAAATGTTGTATGGATGGAAAATGAATAAAATGGAACCTTGACCCACTATCAAAGATGATAGGAACCTCGGTATAACTTGAACGCCACACTTTGGATGCAAAGTGATAAGTTCGGATAAGAAGAATGGGTTGACGCCACAAGGGTTACTTGATAAGTCAAACGAGTCTTTGGAGAACAATGAGAGTTGTAAACAATCTCACAAAAACCAAATTCCAGCCCAATCAAGAAATTCCTTCATACTTAGTTGAAAATCAGGCCAAAACGTCAAAGGGCCCAATTTGTAAACATCTTACTTGTTTAATTTAATTTTTTAATCTTTAGGAGCATTACATGTAAAATTCGGCCCAAAACAGCCCATATAAGTGCATGGCCGAATTTACCTTGTTATTTTATTAATTAGGTTTAATTTTTTATTAGTTACTTGTGAGATTAGGATTTGTTGGAAGCCTATATAAGCATTGGCCAGCCACCCTTTGTAAAAACATCTTATTATTATTTTTCTATCAAATTTCAGATTTGTTGAGTGCAGAATTTTCTTTGGGGTTTTCTCCAAGAATTCTCTCTTGAGTTTTCTTTAGAAGTTGTTTTAACAATCTTTTGATTGTGGGAGCCATCTTCAACCTTCTTCTTGCCATCGATATTCTTTGGAGGGGAGATTAGAGCTGTTTGAAGAGATTTGTGAAATCTTTCGGGATTTCAAGGATCTTTAGGACTTATCCTTTAATTCTTGCTGTTTTCGATTTCTTTCTTTACTTTTCTTTGCTTATACTTGTGCCGATTTCTCATCTAATATTTTGCTGTTCTTGTTTGTTTTCCAGCATTGATTAAACTCAAGATCTCATCGTTTAAGTTGTTCTCCTATTGGCAGCACCCATTCGAACCCAAAAATCCCCAATTCCTAGGGTTTGGCCGATTGGATTTCTTTCAATTTGGGAATCAATTGATTGCTGGAAATTGGGCATTCTTGGCCGAATCAATTCCTTGGCAGATTCGCATCTTTTCTTTCTTCTCAATTTCGTTTGATTCATCGATTCTATTTCTTTTCTTCTTGCTGCTCTTTTAATTGAATTTGGGAATTTTAAATTCAAATCTGATTCGGTTTAATCTTGTTCTTTGTTTTGATTTCAGATCTGATTTGTCTAGAGCTTTCATAGGAATTTCTCGTGACTTGGCAACTCGATCTTGGTCCGCGCGCATTCCGTATCAGCTTCTATTGTATTTAGTTTGTTGATATAGTACCAAAAAAAAAGTTATACAAGTTTAAAAAAAAATCGAAAAAAAAGTGTGATTTATCCAATTCAATTGTTATTTGATCGTCAAGCTTTGATTTGATATAGTTCCCGATCCATCTTCTATTCTACTCTTCCTAATACGCGACACTTTTAACCCAATTCCCTATTCTTTCAGCTTACTCGAAACCGAATACATCAATCACTTGTTACCCCTTTTGAACCGACCACCTAGACCAAGGACTACGCCTTAACGAATCTGCTTACGAAATCCTGAGAAAAGGTTAAGAGAGGTAAAAGGCATGAGAGTTGTAAGTGCAATAGAGTGCAGGTAAAAGCCTAATCTCGAGTGTAAACACGAGTGTGAGAGAAACATCTTCTTTTCCTTTTCGAGAGATTGTGAGGTTTTGTGGTGAGGTTTACTTTAACAAAGTCTTAATGTCACAAGAGTCAGATCACAACATGGAAGATCGACCGGCAAGACAACCCGTTCGCAACGTCCCCGACTTAAACATGCAAGCCTTATTACGAGAAATGGAGCGACTCCTATATCGAAGGCTCAATCCCATCGAAGACAATTTGTTCCAAGTTGAAACGAATGGCCAACGTGAAAGAACACCCGAGGGGGTTAGACCAAGACGGGAAAGGCCAAATCAGAATCGGGGAAGACGAAGGGTCCAAGACGATGAAGCAAACGACCTTAGTGATCTTGAAAGAGAACAAGAGTCTAATGCTAGTGATCGACGTAGGCAACACCGACAACGAGACCGAAGATGCGAAGATGATGATCTCAAGAACATTAAACTGTCTATTCCACCATTTCAAGGTAGATCGGATCCGGAAGCCTATCTTGAGTGGGAAAAAAAGATAGAGTTGGTGTTTGATTGTCACAATTACTCCGAGAATAAAAAGGTGAAACTAGCAGCAATAGAGTTTTCGGACTACGCCATGATTTGGTGGGAACAACTAACCACTAGTAGAAGGCGTAACGGTGAACGTCCTATCTCTACATGGACCAAAATGAAGGCGGTGATGAGGCGACAATTTATCCTTGCTACTACCACTAGGAGTTGCACCAAAAACTCCAAAATCTCACGCAAGGGTCCAAAAGTGTCGAGGATTACTACAAAGAGATGGAAATCGCGATGATTTGAGCAGATGTCCAAGAAGATCCCAAAGCAACGATGGCGCGATTCCTGGCTGGTCTAAATCGAGATATAGCAAACGTAGTGGAATTACAACACTACATTGAAGTGGTTGATATGGTCATATGGCCATCAAGGTGGAAAGACAACTCAAGAGAAAAGGCCCAAGTCGAGGGTTTCCCACTTCCAACCCTTCAAAGTGGAGCCAAGGATCAAGTAAAGGAACTGCCAATCCTCGAGGGAAGGAGACCACGGTACCTCCAAAAACCAACAAGCCCATCGCCGAAGTGAACAAAGGCAAGGCACCCGAGTCGTCATACAATCGAAATCGGGATATTAAGTGTTTTAAGTGTCTCAGAAGAGGCCACATAGCAAGCCAACGCCCAAATCGAAGGACCATGGTATTGCGAGCCGATGGCGAGATCAAAACAGAGGATGAGGAGGAGAAAGAATTTGAATTGGCTTTCGAAGTCGAGGAGGACGCGGACCAACCCATGGAAGGAGAACTACTTGTTGTAAAACGAAGTCTAAGTCTCCAAGGCGCAGAGAATAATCTACAACGAGAGAATATCTTCCACACTCGGTGCCAAGTCGGAGGCAAAGTCTGTAGCGTCATTATTGACGGAGGCAGTTGTACCAATGTAGCAAGTACCATGATGGTTGAAAGACTTGGTTTGCCTACTACCAAGCATCCGAGCCCCTACAAACTTCAATGGCTCAATGATGGAGGAGAGCTTAAGGTAACGAAGCAAGTACTTGTCTCTTTCAACATCGGCAAGTATTCGGATGAAGTTCTTTGTGACGTTGTACCAATGCATGCGGGGCATTTGTTACTTGGCCGACCGTGGCAATTTGATAGATGAGTTCAACACGACGGGTATACCAACCAGTATACATTCAAATTCATGGGAAAGAATGTGACGTTGGCGCCGTTGACTCCCAAAAAAGTGTATGAAGACCAAATCAAGCTAAAAGCTTCTATTGAGCAAATGAGAGAAAAAGAAAAAGAAAGTTGTAAAAAAATAAAGGAAGAGAAAAATAAGAAAAAGAAAACAAAAGGGAGTGACAAGAAAAATATCCAAGAAAAAGAAGAAAAAGAAAAGAAAATCGAGAAAATGAGTGTTTTGCAAGAGTTAGTGATGTGAGGAAGGCTTTGGTGATGAATCGAACTGTTCTTGTACTTTTGTACAAGGAAGCATTAATTTCTACTATTTTATCTTTGTTGCAGGATTTCCAAGACGTTTTTCCGGAAGAAGCCCTGAGTGGTCTTCCACCACTTCGTGGAATCGAGCATCAAATTGATTTCGTGCCGGGAGCGGTTATTCCAAATCGACCTGCTTACCGAGCCAATCCGAAGGAGACCAAATATTTGCAAAGACAAGTCAATTTACTGATGGAAAAAGGCTACATTCGGGAGAGCCTAAGTCCCTGTGCTGTTCCCGTATTATTGGTACCGAAAAAGGATGGAACATGGCGCATGTGTGTGGATTGCCGAGCCGTTAACAAGATAACGATCAAATACCGTCATCCCATTCCTCGCTTAGATGACATGTTAGATGAGCTTAGTGGGGCCAAAGTGTTCTCAAAAATCGATTTGAAGAGTGGCTACCACCAAATTCGGATGCAAGAAGGAGACGAATGGAAAACGACATTCAAGACCAAGCACGGACTATACGAATGGTTGGTTATGCCTTTTGGCCTTACCAACACTCCAAGTACGTTCATGAGACTAATGAACCATGTCTTAAGGCCTTTCATCGGTAAGTTTTGTGTGGTATATTTCGACGATATATTGATTTACAGCAAATCTATGGAAGAACATGTAAGTCATCTCAAATCTGTTTTAGAAGTTTTGCGAAAAGAGACCTTATATGCTAATCTAAAGAAATGTTCTTTTTGTTCTAAAAAAACTGTTTTTCTAGGATTTGTAGTTAGTGCGGATGGTCTCGAGGTAGACCAAGAGAAGATTAAGGCCATACGAGATTGGCCAAGGCCTACGAGCGTTACGCAAGTTCGAAGTTTCCATGGCCTAGCAAGTTTCTACCGATGATTCGTTTCCAATTTTAGCACTATTGCTGCTCCACTTACGAGTGTTATTAAGAAAAATTCTTCTTTTATTTGGAACGATGAACAAGAGAAATCATTTATAAAAATCAAAGATTGTCTCACTAACGCTCCTTTGCTTGCCCTTCCAAATTTCTCGAAGACTTTTGAGATCGAGTGCGATGCTTCGGGCATTGGAATCGGGGCCGTGTTGACACAAGACGGACATCCTGTGGCTTACTTTAGTGAAAAACTCAATGGAGCCGTACTCAACTATCCGGTGTATGATAAAGAGATGTATGCGCTCATACGAGCCCTTGAGACATGGCAACATTACTTGTGGCCTAAGGAATTCATTATTCACTCCGATCATGAAGCCTTGAAGCACATCAAAGGCCAACATAAGTTGGACCGACTCCACGCGAAGTGGGTTGAATACCTTGAGTCGTTTCCGTATGTCATCAAATATAAGAAAGGTAAAGATAATATTGTGGCTGATGCGCTCTCAAGAAGGTATACTCTGTTATCATATTTGGATTCTAAGATTCTTGGTTTTGCATTATTAAAAGATTCCTATGTAAACGATTCCGATTTTGGAGAGATATTTGTTTCTTGTGAGAAAGGTCCTTTTGAAAATTTTTATAGGTACGAGGGCTATCTTTTCCGAGAAGGTAAATTATGCATTCCTTGTGGATCTGTTTGAGACCTATTAGTGCATGAGGCGCATAGTGGCGGGCTTATGGGACACTTCGGAGTCAATAAGACACTAGCCACTCTCCATAAACATTTTTATTGGCCGTGGATGCGAAAAGATGTGGAGCGAGTTTGCGAAAGGTGTATAGCCATGGATTGTACACACCATTGCCCATTCCTGAAGCACCGTGGATTGACATCTCCATGGATTTTGTTCTAGGACTTCCGTGCACAAAAACGGGGAACGATTCTATTTTTGTTGTTGTTGATAGATTTTCAAAAATGTCTCATTTTATTGCCTGTACTAAGACTGACGATGCCGTTCATGTTGCGAACATGTTTTTCAGGGATATCATTAGACTACATGGCATTCCTCATACGATTGTGTCAGACCGAGATGCAAAATTTTTAAGTCACTTTTGGAGGTCTTTATGGGGTAAATTAGGGACCAAACTTCTGTTTTCGACCACCTGCCACCCCCAAACCGATGGCCAAACGAAAGTTGTCAATAGAGTTCTATCTTGATACGATCACGGCTTCCCATAAGCCAAGTCCAATCCGAGATTCGATGGTGCTACCTCAAGGGCCGATCACAAGGGATCGTGCAAAACAATTTAAAGAAGCTGTTATAGCTTTAGTTCAGCGTGTGTGGGATGATGTCAATGCTAGACCTATCGAACCAGTTAGTGGCCATTTTGGAAATCCATGCCGAACTTTTCTACAAGTTCATTTCAGCTCACCAAGCTCACCTTCAGTTCAAGTTAGCTCCCATGTAGCTCCACACCAGCTCCTTAGCTCAGGACCAGCTCATTATCAGCTCACGAGTTTAGGCCCAGCTCGGGTTTAACTCATGAATTAACCATCAGCTCATGGAGTTCACTTTGAATTCATTTGACTACTATTGACTTTTTAATTAATAAGTTCAATAATTAGTTAATTAATATCCTACATATTAAATTTAGTTCACATTAGTTATATTAAGTATGTCTTAAAAGTGTTTATTGATGATAATTAAATTTGTCATAACCGAATTTAATGTTGATATTTGTGTTCACATTAGTTTGAATTAATTATGTTCACATTTCTTGTAGGAACGCAATGGACATATGGAGATTAAAAGCAAGCATGAATTTTAAAGGTGCATGGATGGTTGGGGGGCTTGAATCTCTTAGGTGCATGTTCGGCCAAGTGAATGTATGACCATATTCAATGTCTTTAAGGTTCATGAATGTTTCCATTCATGTATGGTGTGCTATCTCTCCATTCTCCAAGGTGACCATTCGGCCAAAGGGCACTCACACATGCATGAAGATAGCTTGGCCAATTAGCTTCCCCATGACTCTTCTTAATTCATTCACACCTATATTCACATGGCAAGACCATTCGGTTCACCTTGTTCACACTAGAAGACTCTTCAACATTCGGTTTCACACACATGATGGCCCTTGGAGTGTCCACAATTAATTCGTACTTTTTGGCCAAACATTGCTTCATTTAACAAGGTTGGCCGAATCTACAAGTGACCATTGGATATCATGCATTCACTTTGAGTTTTCTTAAGCATGAAGATGCATTCATCCACCATTCCCAAAACCGAATCTGGTCATGCATATTAAGAGTTATTTTCTAGAATTTTCTTTTAATTAATGTGTAAGTATGAAAGGCCATCCGGGTACCTAGACTTAGGCTTATAAATACTTGTTCAATTTCCATGTAAAGCACTTTTGAAACTTATGTTAATGTTATGCTGCCAAAATTGTGAAACAAACTTTTCTTATATTTCGTTCAAAGATTTGTTTGGCGTTCCTAGTGTTCTAGTTGTGTCAACCGTGTTCTTTTTCGTACCCAAACTTATCACTATTCATAGTGTGGCGTTCAACATACCGAGGTTCCTATCTTGTTAGATAGTGGGTCGAGGTTTCCTTTACCAAACCTATAATCGAACTCAAAAGGCTAAATCAATGGGTCGATACCATTTCGGTATTTGGTTCTTGAAAGTACCTTTAGTAGTTCAAACCCGTTCTTTCTTCTTTACCTAATCGAACCTAAACCGACCAATTTGTTCATACCATTTTGTTCCTACCCTTTCGTTCCTACCATTCCATTCGTACCCCTCTTTCTACTCTGACTATACCTTCAACTCAACTAATCCTAACGTAACTTGATACGACCATGCCCCGGGCACACTTTTGGATCAGCTCCCTAAGCATTGTTTGCAAATCCATGCGAGCTGAATTAGTTCAATTTCATTTCGTTAAGCTCCGTTTAGCTCGTTTCCAGCTCACTCGAGCTCAAGTCAACTCACTCAAGCTCAATTCAGCTCAATCTTAACCCAATGAGCTTATTTTTAGCTTTCTTTAGCTTGCATTTATTTTGCTGAAATAAACTATTTAATTTGTCATTAGTTAAATTAGTTGTTTATCTTAATGATACGGGGTTGCGCGCGGACCAAGATCGAGTTTCCAAGTCACGAGAAACTCCTACGAAAGATCCTAGACGAACAGATCTAAAATCAAAAACAAAGAGCAAGATTAAACCGAATCAGATTTGAATTTAAAATTCCCAAATTCAATTAAAAGAGCAGCAAGAAGAAAAGAAATAGAATCGATGAATCAAACGAAATTGAGAAGAAAGAAAAGATGCGAATCTGCCAAGGAATTGATTCGGCCAAGAATGCCCAATTTCCAGCAATCAATTGATTCCCAAATTGAAAGAAATCCAATCGGCCAAACCCTAGGAATTAGGGATTTTTAGGTTCGAATGGGTGCTGCCAATAGGAGAACAACTTAAACGATGAGATCTTGAGTTTAATCAATGCTGGAAAACAAACAAGAACAGCAAAATATTAGATGAGAAATCGGCACAAGTATAAGCAAAGAAAAGTAAAGAAAGAAATCGAAAACAGCAAGAATTAAAGGATAAGTCCTAAAGATCCTTGAAATCTCGAAAGATCTCACAACTCCCTTCAAACGGCTCTAATCTCCCCTCCAAAGAATATCAATGGCAAGAAGAAGGTTGAAGATGGCTCCCACAATCACAAGATTGTTAAAACAACTTCTAAAGAAAACTCAAGAGAGAAATCTTGGAGAAAACTCAAAGAAAATTCTGCTCTCAACAAATCTAAAATTTTAATAATAATGATAAGTGTTTAACAAGGTGGACAGCCATGCCTTTAAATAGGCCTTATAACTAGTCCTAATCTAATTAGAAAACTAAAATAAAAAAAACTCCTAATTATTTTAATATGGAAATTCGGTCAAAGGTCATTTTATCTGGGACTCTTGGACTGAATATTGACAAAAAATTTAAACTAAGTAAATAAATAAATAAATAAATAAAAATAAAACTTTACAACTTGGGCCACTTTGACAATTTGGCCTGATTTTCAACTAAGTATGGATGGATTTCTTGATTGGGCTGGGAATTTGCTTATTGGGCCTCGCCTTCAAGAATTTGGGCTTTTGTGACTCGTATCATTCCCCCCTTCCTCAAAAAGATTCGTCCTCGAATCTGAAAAATCAAATGAACTCGACTTTCCTCTATCGAACGGGACTAATGGCAATTGAGTCCACTGAAAAGAATAGCCATGAGATAGTAAATAGCAACAGAAACAAGCTTGTAGTCCAATCATAAGCATAACAGAACAGGTATAACGCATGTGAATGGACATATTCAGATTACCATGCAAACAATCTAATTTACTCACCACTGCCTCGTCAAATATTTGAAACAAAGATGGACATGTTTTAAGGCATTCAGTCGTCTCACATTGTTCCCACAAACCATGAATAAATTGCGAGTAATAAATCAAATGGTAAACATAATCGTCACAAGTAGGTATTTGAAAAGATTCACATGGTTCACAGAGTTGCATAATCATACCATGCATTAATCGACGGTTTATAGATTCACTCACACATGCATTATCAAAAACAAGAATCTTTTTATCAACCATCAAAACAGATAGATCATCAATAAATAAAATAGGACAGTCAAGCACGTTTCGATCTAAGTGTTCATCAACACGATCTTTATCACTATCCGAGGAGTACAAAAGTGTTTCAAAGGTTTCAAGCATCTTACCTCGATAAGCAGAAGAATAAGGGTCGATTTTACCTTTTTCATTTAAAACAAACCTTCGCTCATCGGGGGCATAGTGTAGTCGAATCTCCATTGTTGAGTTAACCTTTGTCAAATGGAACTCAAACTTCATGTACAACCACATAAACTGTTTAAGGCACGAATATAAATTGAAAACAAATTTGGAAAATTTTGTTACCTTATTCTCCAAAATAGATTTGGACAAATTCGAGGATTTTACACAAGGTAAATCGAGAGAATAACAAATCACGCTTCTTTTCGTAATGACTTTATCAACCACAATCAAAGAGTAACAATTAATCGGATCAAAATGAGGGGATCTTTTAAGAACTAAGTCACCAAAAGTTTTATCAATAATTTTCAAATCTGCACTGGACTCGGTTTCTAAAATTTCCTTACCTCGCTTACCTTCGGGATCATGTAGTGTGATTTCATCTTTGCCTAAGTTGATCGTATGAAAGCGTCTTTCATTTGAGAGGTATTGAAGTTGAAAGTTATCTTTCGATCTTTCGGGAACCTGAAAAGTAGCAACACAAGAAAAATTCATATCTTGGTTAGTGGAAACATTCCTCACTACCCTTTCCACGTCTTTTTCTTTTGTTTCTTTCTCTAATTCATTTTCTCTTCTTTCTTCAATTTCTTTTTCACTCTCAATCTCTTTTTGCTCATTTTCATTCTCTTTTTCTTTTTCCTCACTTGTTTTAACAGAATTTTTTAGTTTGATTTGGTCCTCATGGACTTGTTCCGGAGTGAGCGGCACTAAGGTGAGTTTCTTTCCTTGATGCTTGAAAGAATACCTATTGGTACGACCATCGTGAGTGACTTTTCGATCCAGTTGCCATGGTTCTCCTAGCAACAAATGGCAGGCTTGAATAGGCATTACGTCGCACACAACTTCATCTTGATACTTACCGATAGAAAAGGCGATGCGCACTTGTTGAGTGACCCTAAATTGGCCTTCGTTGCTAAGCCCTTGTAGTTGATAAGGTTGTGGATGCTTGGTAGTGGTTAAGCAAAGCTTTTCCACCATCGTCGTGCTGGCTATGTTTGAGCAACTTTCACCATCAATAATAACTCTACAAAGCTTACCTTGTACATAGCAGCGAGTATGAAAGAGATGTTCTCGTTGCTGCTCGCTCTTTGGTTTTACCAAAGATGATTGTCCATGATCATGACAATCATCATCCATTCTAGGGACACGTTGAGGGTTGCACCTATGGGGCTGGTTATCCCTATCTTCCTTAATTGGATCTCGATATTGATGTTTTTGATTCACTCGTACCTCATTCAAAGTAGTATTCAATGCTTGAAGTGTAGCATTTATTTGTGTGATTGCAGCAGTATGTCTGTCTAACTGTTGTTGGACTTTCATAAGTGCATCATTATTATCACCTTTAGACATCTTCAAAACCTGTAAAAAATAAACACTCAACACTCAAAAATAAAAGTTAGCAAACCTCACCATTAATCACTCAAAAAGAAAAATCAAATTCTCAATGAGGTCGAATTCAATCTTGTGAGTTCTTTATCAGAGTTTATATCAACCAATTAGAGAGTGTGAACCAAACTACCAAAGAATCCTAATTTGCACTAGGATGCCAAAAACTGACGAGACACCAATTGATTCGTGTTGCACCGAGGAAGAATTGGGCACACGTTTAAATCCTACTAACACAAAAAACAAGAAGGTGTTAGATATTGTAAAGGGAGAATAAAAAGCAAACAAATGAAAACCTACAGCTAAGAATCAATAAAAATTGTTGAAAACAGAAAACCCGAAAAACTGCGGAGTAACTTGACAACTTCGTTCGAGGTGTTACCGATCTCAAAAAATCACAAAATTAAATCTGGAATGTCTTCAAATATTGAATTTTTGATCTGGAAAATTTGGGCACCAAATTCAACCTGCTGAATATTTTTTAATTTTTTATTGGATTTCATCTTTTTTCAATTTTTTGACTTTTTCGACTTATTTTTTGCGGGAAATATTTTTGTATATTCAATAACAGTGCCAAAAATATGTATGTAAAATTTCAGATCAATCAGAAAACGTTTACCCACTCAAATGAATTTTTTTTCGAAAATTTTTCTGGGTAAAACTGCTGTTTGTAATTTAAAAAATAGAGATCAGTTTAGAAATCAACCAAGAACACCCAAAACGCCCAAAATCTGATACCAAATGATACGGGGTTGCGCGCGGACCAAGATCGAGTTGCCAAGTCACGAGAAACTCCTACGAAAGATCCTAGACGAACAGATCTGAAATCAAAAACAAAGAGCAAGATTAAACCGAATCAGATTTGAATTTAAAATTCCCAAATTCAATTAAAAGAGAAGCAAGAAGAAAAGAAATAGAATCGATGAATCAAACGAAATTGAGAAGAAAGAAAAGATGCGAATCTGCCAAGGAATTGATTCGGCCAAGAATGCCCAATTTCCAGCAATCAATTGATTCCCAAATTGAAAGAAATCCAATCGGCCAAACCCTAGGAATTGGGGATTTTTGGGTTCGAATGGGTGCTGCCAATAGGAGAACAACTTAAACGATGAGATCTTGAGTTTAATCAATGCTGGAAAACAAACAAGAACAGCAAAATATTAGATGAGAAATTGGCACAAGTATAAGCAAAGAAAAGTAAAGAAAGAAATCGAAAACAGCAAGAATTAAAGGATAAGTCCTAAAGATCCTTGAAATCTCGAAAGATCTCACAACTCCCTTCAAACGGCTCTAATCTCCCCTCCAAAGAATATCAATGGCAAGAAGAAGGTTGAAGATGGCTCCCACAATCACAAGATTGTTAAAACAACTTCTAAAGAAAACTCAAGAGAGAAATCTTGGAGAAAACTCAAAGAAAATTCTGCTCTCAACAAATCTGAAATTTTAATAATAATGATAAGTGTTTAACAAGGTGGACAGCCATGCCTTTAAATAGGCCTTATAACTAGTCCTAATCTAATTAGAAAACTAAAATAAAAAAAAACTCCTAATTATTTTAATATGGAAATTCGGTCAAAGGTCATTTTATCTGGGACTCTTGGACTGAATATTGACATAAAAATTTAAACTAAGTAAATAAATAAATAAATAAATAAAAATAAAACTTTACAACTTGGGCCACTTTGACAATTTGGCCTGATTTTCAACTAAGTATGGATGGATTTCTTGATTGGGCTGGGAATTTGCTTATTGGGCCTCGCCTTCAAGAATTTGGGCTTTTGTGACTCGTATCACTTAAGTTAGGTAATTTGTTAAAATCTGGACAAATAATTAATTAAGTGTTTTAATTATATCTAAATTAAATACTTAATTAATTATGATGTTTTAAATATGTCTAAAATTGTTAATATGTATGGCCAAATTTAATGTGCAAATTGTTGAGTTCATATGCTGCTAATTTAATGTGTTTGAAATGCATTTAACTTGCTGATTTAATTTGCTGCAGGTTCATGAACGGATTGGTGCAATGTATGGGAGTGTGCATGCACAATTGAGGTTCAATGGATGGCATTTAAAGGAGCACATGCATTTGGGACGTTCATGCAAGAGGGAGTTGCTGAAAGTTCATGTATTTGAAGATTCATGGATCATATTTATGGGGGAAAATACATGGGACGTTTCATGCATGATTCATGCATTTTCAAGATGACCATTCAAGTATTTTAGGCACATTAATGCCTCATTCAGCCAAGGGAGATGTAGGATCATTAAAGAGCTGCACATTCATGGAATTATGGAGATTCTTCAAGGCTAAGGATGCATGAATGCATCAAGTGAAGCATCATGATGGTTCGGCCAATTCATGTACCATCTTCAAGCATGAACTGGATTTTAATGCTATTTGTGTGAACATGTTAAATACCTGTGTGAACAGAATTTAAGTTAGTGTGAACAACATAGATGCCGAATATCAATAGGCATTTTAGGCTTATAAATTGATATGAGCTCGCCCATGAAGATAGGTGCCGAATCCATGGAGTTGCCTTTGGGGCCAATTACTTGAGCACGTGCCAAGAAGTTCCAAGATGCTGTAGCAAGCTATATTGCTCGATTGTGGAGTGATGGATTGATTGCCTATAAAACGCCCAGCTCAACTAGCTTGATTCGCAATTTCCTACAAGCTGATTTTAGCTTGTGTCAGCTCAATTTAGCTCAATTCGGCACTTAATTAGTTCAAGGAGCTGATTAAATTTATTTTTAATAAATTTAATTAGTTGTGTTAGTTTAGAATCAGCTCAAATCATTTAATTAAATAAATGTGTCTTAATCTGGACATTTTTAATTCAGCTTATTAAATATGTTTTATATTAGTACATGCCTTTAATATGTCCATATTAAGTCATAAATTAAATGTGTTTAGTTTAATTACAAAGTTTTAATGTGTCTTGACTAAGACAAATTTATTAGTGGCTGCTAATTAATTTGTCTTAGCCGAATTAATGTGCAGAATTTTAATATGTCCAGCTGCTGATTTCGTGAGTATTAAACTTGTCCTAATCACATTTATTTGATGTTTTTTTCAGCTAGCTTAATGGCAAAGAAAGTGATACGACCCGCCCTTGGGAACGGCCATTGCATCAGCCTACAAGCGAGGCTCGTCGTGTTTGCAAGCTGGACGTAGCTCAATTATATTTTTGTGGAGCTTCATTTAGCTCGTTTCCAGCTCCTTTCAAGCTCAATAAGCTCGAATTAGCTCAACTTCAGCTCAAACATTTTCAATTCAGCTCAATATCAACTAGACATTAATTTAATAGCTGAATATTTAAGTCGATTTAATTAGTTTATTACAGCTTATTAATATGTTTGTTGCATGTTTTTAATATGTCAAGTTTTATTACATGATTTAAAATAGTTTTATTACATGATTTAAAATTGCTTTAAAGCTGCCGAATTTAATGAGCTGATTTTAGTGTCATTGTTGACCGAATTAATGTGTCTTGTTTTTATTCTTAATTTAGTTCAGCTAAATACCACATTAATCTTAGTTTTTCCTATTTATGTAGGTTGGCCGAATGTGGGGGTTCATTTAGCAAGGTGAGCCGAATGTTGAGATTCATTTAGCTTGGTGCATGCACAATAGATTCAATGAACCTGGAGATACATGCATCAAATTGGTGAGCTGAATTTGGCATTCCTAGGTGACTATTCGGTCAAGAGAGCTAATGTTTCCAACTCCAAAGCTGTCAATTAATCCTTTCACATTTGCTGGATGCATCTTGGCTTTTCGGTTCCATGTGTTCACACTCCATGACTCTTCAATGTTGAGCTTTCACACTTGAATTGGCTGCTCATTACCCTCTTAATTGCTGGTCACTTTTCAGCCAAAAGTTGCAACATAAATGAGCTAATTTATGCCCATTGGCCGAACCTAGCTATCCATGCATCATCCAAGTTTTTCAAAGTCCAATGCTTCATCTAGAAGGTGTCTAATGGAGCTCCATGTTCAGCCGAATCTAGCTAGTTCATTTAAGTGATTCATTTGCTTAATTTTTAAGGAATGTAAGTGACCATTCGGCTAGCTTAGGTGTTGCTTATAAATAGCTGAAATTTTACTTTGTAAAGGACTTTTTGACATTTTTAATTAGCGAATTGCTGCCAAATTTGTGAGGCATTTTCTCTCAAATTTCGTTCGAGACCCGTAAGACTTATCTAAGCTTTTAGTGGCATCTTTCCGAGTCTTTTCCGAACTTATCACTCCTAAAACCCGAGTGTGGCGTTCACCTTTGATACCTTTGGTTCATACTTTACTAAGTATCGGGTCAAGGTCCTTATCAACCATTTCCAACTCAATTTGGTCCTATAAGTTTCGGGTCGACACTTTTCTTCAGTGTTGGTTCACTCTTGACCTTTTGAACCATTACCATTTCGTACCAAATCCTTTACCATTTAGTACCAATTCCCAAATACCAAAACGTACCAAAACCAAATACCATTTTCTAATTAATCTTAAACCGAACTCGACCATTCTAGTCATACCATTTCGACTTAAACCAAATCCATATCCAACTTTGCACGGACTTACTTTACTTCTTGAAACTCAATTATATTCTATCTTCTTCTCGTCTATTCTACTTCTTCGTTTACGATCGGGAACTAAACGACTCGGGTTCAACTACTAAACCGAGGTCGTATCAGAAAGCTCATAAAGAAGGAGCATGTATTTGGGCACATGCATGGACGGCATTTAAAGTGCAGCTGCCTTGTGTTTCCAGCTGACTTTTCGTGCAGCTCAATGGACTTCTAGCTGCTATTTTTTGAGCTTCTCCAAGGGCCAATTTCGTGGAGAGCAATGGCCAAAGAGTGTATCATAAATTCCAGCAGCCAATTCACTTGGTGGCTACTCATATTCGGCCAAAGAAGCATAATTTTTGAAGCTGTCCATTTCTCTTCTCCATAGCAGCAATTAAGCTATTTTAAAACATTAGTTGAATGTGAATTATCATCATTAAAAGGGCCAGCCGAATCATCTCTTCTAGAAGGATAAGATTCAGATTTTTGTTCATCAATGTATTTGGGAAATTTCTAGGAAGTTTCCTATAGAAACTTAAGGCATAAGAATCTGATTAATAGGCTATTCGGCTGCCTTAGTCCAGCCTATAAATAGACCATGTAATTCACATTTTGGAGGTTAATGAACAATTTGTTAGCTTTGCTAAATTGTGAGGTTGTTTTCAACTCTCGTTATTCTCCAAAAACTTGTGAGACTTATCAAACATCTTTGTGGCATCAAACTTGTTTTTGTTTCTTCCCGAACTTATCACTTTAATCCCAAAAGTGTGGCGTTCGATTCATACTAAGGTTCCTATCACCATTGATAGTGGGTCGAAGTTTCTTTCCATTTAACAAACCTTCCATCCATCCTTACCAACCTAAGCATTCTCCTAAGTTACGGGTTAACACATTCCTATTGTGTTAGTTCGGCTTTCGAATCCTTAGCCAAATTGCTTCCATTGTTTTTTTATTCATTTCCTAAACCAACAAAACCTTTTTGAGCCTAAATAAACCTTTTTCTTCTAGCCTATTTTGTAAAGCCTCAATTTACTCCTAATTCACGATCGGGCGATCTTTACGACTCAATTCGATCTCGAGGTGAGGGCGTATCAAGTTGGTATCAGAGCTAGCTGAATTGGAGTAAGAATCGTCGTCTTCGGTATTACGAGATTGTAAAAAAAAATTCGAAAAAAAAAAGTTTGTATCCAATTTATTTTTTTTCTTTTTCTTTGTGTATTCAGTATTAAAAAAAATTCAGAATTAAAAAAAAAGAAAAAAAAAGAGAAGTGATTAAAATTCATTTTGAGCTTGTAAAAGCATTGATTGCTGCCCGAAGGACCACATCTATACAGCCACACTAATTTCCTTCTATTTTCTTTGATTGTTAGCCTACCCGATCCTAAAATATTACCCTACCAAGCCACATCTATTTTGTAAGCCGACCCCAAACGATTTTGATTTGTCAAACTTAGTTTGCGGAGAATTTTGGGAAGTGAAAATTGAGTGGTAAAAGGCAAGAGAGATTAGTGAGACTATTAAAGAGCAGAAAAGAAAGTGAGTGTTTATTCTTGTGAGTGATTGGTGAGTTCTTGTTGTGATTCTTTAAAGAACTTTGTTTTAAAAAAAATGTCACGGAGCCCGAAAAGGAATCCAAACGAGGGAGGTGGATTTCGTCCAATAAGAAACGTTGGAAGGGGAGTGCCGGATCTCACTTTGCAAGCCATTATGCAAGAAATGGAGCGAATGTTTGATCGCAAGCTTGAACCAATCGTTATATCGAGTCGAAACCCGAAGGCAACGCGAAGTGACTCCGGAAGATGCAAGGCGAGGACGAGAGCAACCAATTGAAAACCATGATGAAGAAGAATCTGAAGGTGATCACTTATCTGAACAAGGAAACCCTCAACGATTCCAACGAAATCGAGTCCCAAGAAATCGAGACCGTTCGGATGACAATCTCAAAAATATTAAGATGTCTATTCCGCCGTTTCAAGGGAAGAATGATCCCGAATCTTACTTGGAGTGGGAAAAGAAAATGGAACTCGTCTTTGAGTGCCATAACTATTCGGAAAATAAAAAGGTAAAGCTCGCTTCCATTGAATTCTCGGATTATGCGATCGTGTGGTGGGATCAATTGGTGACTAGCCGAAGGAGGAATGGGGAGAGGCCTATCTCTACGTGGGCTGAAATGAAGGCCGTTATGCGCAAGCGTTTTGTTCCCTCCTATTACCATCGGGAGTTGTACCAACGATTGCAAAATCTCACACAAGGCAACCGAACTGTCGAGGACTACTATAAAGACATGGAAATCGCTATGATAAGAGCCGACGTGGAGGAGGATCGTGAAGCAACAATGGCGAGATTTTTAGCCGGCCTAAATCGGGATATTGCCAATATCGTCGAGCTTCAACACTATGTAGAAGTTATGGACATGGTGCATATGGCAATAAAAGTTGAAAAACAATTAAAACGGAAAGGACCCATGCGGACATATCCAACGGCTTCTACCAACAAGTGGACTCAAGGGACTAGCAAAGCTCCCAATCGGCCTAAGGAGCCTTTCGTTGCTGCCAAACCCAATCAAGTAAGTGCCGATGCTAGCAAAAATAAAAACGAGGTTGTCTCGAATCGTTCTCGCGAAATCAAGTGTTTCAAGTGTCAAGGAAGAGGCCACATTGCGAGTCAATGTCCTAATCGACGAGTGATGGTGGTTCGTTCAAATGGCGAGATTGAGTCCGAAGATGAACAAGAGGAGGAGCCTGAAATTCCCATGGAGGAAGGTGAAGAGCTCGAGCTGCCCGTTGAAGGAGAATTACTTGTTGTCAAAAGGAGCTTGAATATCCAAGTAGCCGAGGAAGAACAACAACGAGACAACATCTTTCACACTCGTTGCCATGTTCAAGGTAAGGTGTGTAGTTTAATTATTGACGGAGGTAGTTGCACCAATGTCGCAAGTTCTTTGCTGGTTGAAAAACTTGGTTTAGCCACCACAAAGCATCCAACTCCTTACAAGTTACAATGGCTAAATGACGGAGGCGAACTCAAGGTGATGAAGCAAGCAAGGGTGGCGTTTTCCATAGGCAAGTACCAAGATGAGGTGGTTTGTGATGTCGTACCAATGCACGCGGGACATTTGCTATTGGGGCGTCCTTGGCAATTTGACCGGCGAGTAGTCCACGACGGCTATACAAACCGATATTCATTTAAGCACCTTGGAAGGAATGTTACATTAGCTCCTCTCACACCGAAGCAAGTGCATGAAGACCAACTCAAGATGAAGCAATCTATTGATCGAGAAAAAGAAAAAGAGAAAAACAAAAGAGTGAAAAGAAAAAGAAAGAAAAGAATGAGGAGAGTGAGATCAAAACAAGAGTGACAAAAGAAAAGAGCAAGAGTGTGAAAATAAAAAAATAAGTGTTTTTGCTAGAAAAAGAGAGATTCAAAAATTGATGTTGGCAAGGCAACCTATCTTTGTACTTATGTATAAAGAGTGTTTATTGGAAACTAACGAACTTGACAATACTTTGCCTACTCCTATCGTTTCTTTGTTGCAGGAATTCGGAGATGTTTTTCCTGAAAAAGTGCCAAATGGCCTACCTCCCATTCGAGGAATCGAGCACCAAATCGATTTTGTGCCCGGTGCTGCAATTCCAAATAGGCCAGCATATAGAAGTAATCCTGAGGAAACGAAAGAATTAGAAAAGCAAGTAGCCGAATTAATGGAGAAGGGCTACATCCGTGAAAGCTTAAGTCCGTGCGCGGTTCCGGTATTGTTGGTTCCTAAAAAGGATGGATCCTGGCGAATGTGCGTTGACTGCCGCGCTATCAACAAAATCACAATAAAATATCGCCATCCTATTCCCCGCCTCGACGACATGCTTGATGAACTTAGTGGAGCCCAATTGTTTTCAAAGATCGATTTAAAAAGTGGGTATCATCAAATTAGAATGCGGGAGGGAGACGAATGGAAAACTGCGTTCAAAACTAAATATGGTTTGTATGAATGGTTGGTAATGCCATTCGGACTTACCAACGCTCCGAGTACTTTTATGCATCTCATGAATTATGTTTTACGTTCGTTCATTGGAAAATTCTGTGTTGTGTATTTTGATGATATTTTAGTCTATAGCAAGAGCTTGGAAGATCATATTCAACATCTACGTGCCGTGCTTGAAGTCTTACGAAAAGAGGTACTTTATGCCAATTTAAAGAAATGTTCTTTTTGCACTAATGAAGTTGTTTTTCTAGGCTTTGTGGTAAGTGCTCGTGGATTAGAAGTTGACCAAGAAAAGGTCAAGGCGATCAACGAATGGCCGCGTCCAACGAACATCAGCCAAGTGAGGAGTTTTCACGAGTTGGCAAGCTTCTATCGAAGGTTTGTGCCTAATTTTAGTTCTGTAGCTGCCCCCTTGACAGGTATAATTAAGAAAAATTCTCCTTTTGTGTGGACTGATGAACAAGAAAATTCTTTTAATAAGCTTAAAGAATGTCTAACTAATGCACCATTATTGTCTTTACCTGATTTTAACAAAACATTCGAGATAGAGTGTGATGCTTCAGGTATCGGCATTGGCGCTGCTTTGATGCAAGATGGACGGCCTATTGCATACTTTAGTGAAAAGCTTAACGGAGCTACGTTGAATTATCCAACGTATGATAAGGAACTATATGCATTGGTCCGAGCTCTCGAAACATGGCAACACTATTTATGGCCAAAGGAATTCGTAATTCATTCGGACCACGAGGCTCTAAAGCATTTGAAGGGACAAACCAAGCTCAATAAACGTCATGCCAAGTGGGTGGAGTATTTGGAGTCGTTTCCGTACGTGAACAAGTATAAAAAGGGTAAGGAAAATGTTGTAGCCGACGCCCTATCATGAAGGTACGCACTTGTCAATTTAATGGATTCTAAATTGCTTGGTTTCGAATTTATCAAAGATCTTTATAAATCTGATGCTGACTTTGGTGAAATTTATGAGTCTTGTTCGCATGGTGCTTGTGAAAAGTATTTTCAGCATGAGGGCTATTTATTTCGTGAAGGCAAGCTTTGTGTGCCTCAAAGTTCTGTGAGAAACGTCCTTGTAGAAGAAGCTCATAGCGGAGGACTTATGGGCCACTTCGGAATTGCTAAAACTTTAGCAATATTGCATGAACATTTCTATTGGCCCAAAATGAAACGTGACGTAATAAGGAAATGTGATCGTTGCATCACTTGTAAGAAGGCAAAGTCACGAATCAAACCGCATGGATTATACACCCCGTTGCCTATTCCTGATGCTCCGTGGGTAGACATTTCAATGGACTTCGTTCTGGGCCTTCCAAGAACCAAAAGAGGGAGAGATTCAATATTTGTTGTTGTAGACCGTTTTTCAAAAATGGCCCATTTTATACCTTGTAATAAAACTGATGATGCTACTAACGTTGCTAGTCTATTTTTCAAGGAAGTTGTTAGGTTGCATGGGATCCCTCGAACCATTGTCTCTGATCGCGACACAAAGTTTCTAAGTCATTTTTGGAGAACGTTGTGGGGGAAATTGGGCACCAAACTTCTATTTTCGACGACATGCCACCCTCAAACGGATGGCCAAACCGAAGTAGTCAACCGTGTGCTATCAACTTTGCTTCGAGCTATTTTGAAAAAGAATTTGAAGATGTGGGAAGATTGCTTACCTCATGTGGAGTTCGCATACAATCGAACCGTTCATTCTGCTACGAAATTTTCTCCTTTTGAGGTAGTATACGGTTTTAATCCCATTACTCCTCTTGATTTGATTCCTATGCCTTCTAATGAATTAGTACATGTAGATGGCAAAAAGAAGGCCGAATTTGTTAAGCAATTGCACAAAAATGTTAAGGATAATATTGAGAGGAGAACCGAACAATATGTTCGAGGGGCAAATAAAGGGCGCAAACGAGTCGTGTTCGAACCCGGTGACTGGGTTTGGATCCACATCGCAAGGAACGGTTTCCCGATCAAAGGAAATCCAAGCTTCAATCAAGGGGTGATGGCCCTTTTCAAGTATTGGAACGGATCAATGACAACGTCTACAAGATTGACCTACCGGGTGAGTATGCAGTGAGTGCAAGTTTTAATGTTGCTGACCTTTCTCCTTTTGATGTAGGTGACGATTCGAGGACGAATCGCTTCGAAGAGAGGGAGGATGATATGAGCTTGCCCATGAAGATAGGTGCCGAATCCATGGAGTTGCCTTTGGGGCCAATTACTCGAGCACGTGCCAAGAAGTTCCAAGATGCTGTAGCAAGCTATATTGCTCGATTGTGGAGTGATGGATTGATTGCCCATAAAACGCCCAGCTCAACTAGCTTGATTCGCAATTTCCTACAAGCTGATTTTAGCTTGTGTCAGCTCAATTTAGCTCAATTCGGCACTTAATTAGTTCAAGGAGCTGATTAAATTTATTTTTAATAAATTTAATTAGTTGTGTTAGTTTAGAATCAGCTCAAATCATTTAATTAAATAAATGTGTCTTAATCTGGACATTTTTAATTCAGCTTATTAAATATGTTTTATATTAGTACATGCCTTTAATATGTCCATATTAAGTCATAAATTAAATGTGTTTAGTTTAATTACAAAGTTTTAATGTGTCTTGACTAAGACAAATTTATTAGTGGCTGCTAATTAATTTGTCTTAGCTGAATTAATGTGCAGAATTTTAATATGTCCAGCTGCTGATTTCATGAGTATTAAACTTGTCCTAATCACATTTATTTGATGTTTTTTTCAGCTAGCTTAATGGCAAAGAAAGCTCATAAAGAAGGAGCATGTATTTGGGCACATGCATGGACGGCATTTAAAGTGCAGCTGCCTTGTGTTTCCAGCTGACTTTTCGTGCAGCTCAATGGACTTCTAGCTGCTATTTTTTGAGCTTCTCCAAGGGCCAATTTCGTGGAGAGCAATGGCCAAAGAGTGTATCATAAATTCCAGCAGCCAATTCACTTGGTGGCTACTCATATTCGGCCAAAGAAGCATAATTTTTGAAGCTGTCCATTTCTCTTCTCCATAGCAGCAATTAAGCTATTTTAAAACATTAGTTGAATGTGAATTATCATCATTAAAAGGGCCAGCCGAATCATCTCTTCTAGAAGGATAAGATTCAGATTTTTGTTCATCAATGTATTTGGGAAATTTCTAGGAAGTTTCCTATAGAAACTTAAGGCATAAGAATCTGATTAATAGGCTATTCGGCTGCCTTAGTCCAGCCTATAAATAGACCATGTAATTCACATTTTGGAGGTTAATGAACAATTTGATAGCTTTGCTAAATTGTGAGGTTGTTTTCAACTCTCGTTATTCTCCAAAAACTTGTGAGACTTATCAAACATCTTTGTGGCATCAAACTTGTTTTTGTTTCTTCCCGAACTTATCACTTTAATCCCAAAAGTGTGGCGTTCGATTCATACTAAGGTTCCTATCACCATTGATAGTGGGTCGAAGTTTCTTTCCATTTAACAAACCTTCCATCCATCCTTACCAACCTAAGCATTCTCTTAAGTTACGGGTTAACACATTCCTATTGTGTTAGTTCGGCTTTCGAATCCTTAGCCAAATTGCTTCCATTGTTTTTTTTATTCATTTCCTAAACCAACAAAACCTTTTTGAGCCTAAATAAACCTCTTTCTTCTAGCCTATTTTGTAAAGCCTCAATTTACTCTTAATTCACGATCGGGCGATCTTTACGACTCAATTCGATCTCGAGGTGAGGGCGTATCATAAATAGCTTACTTGTTTATTGTAAAAGGTTACAGAATTTGATCAATTAAACTTAATAGAACTTTTGTTCTTGTGAGGTTACCTCCTCGCTTCTTTCGTTCGAGTCTCGAAGCGACTTATCTAGCTTGCTAGTGGTGTCAATCCGAACTCCATTGAACTTATCACCGAATCGGTGTGGCGTTCAACCATCTTCCTATACCTTTGGTTCTTACCTCCATATAGGTAACGGGTCAAGGTCCGCTTCTATCCTTCATCAAAATTCACCTTAAGCAATATAAGACTCGGGGCAATACTTTTTAGTATTGAATCATTCTTAAAGTTTGAGTTCTTTATCCATTTCCATTTATTTATCATCTTTGTAACTTAATTCTTTGTTAAACCGAACCTATCTTTCATCAAACCAAAACCCATCCTTTGAACCCATTTTGCCTACCTTCCGCTTATAAAACATTCAAACTCCATCTATCTACAAATTTGAACGAGCTTCTCGTCGACGATCGGGCATCTTAAGTGAACCTGACTCAATTAATCAGGCCGGATCACATCATTTGGTATCAGAGCTACTAAAACGAGGAGTACCGATGTTCGTATCAAGCTCGGAATAGGTTCGTAACGTAAAAAAAAGTCAAAAAAAATCAAAAAAAAATTGAGTTGGAATTTAATTTTTTTTCTCTTCCTTGTATTTTGTTTACTATTGTATTGGATTTAAATAAAAAGAGAAGAAATTCAGAAAAAAATTTCAAAAAAAAGGAAAAAAAAGAAGTGACAAAAAAATCGAGTTAAAAAAAAGAAGAAAGAAAAAAAGTGAAAAGTCTTGCGAGTTTTTATCATTATCACTTATTACTCCGATCATCAAGTTTCCCTTCCTACCATTATTTACCCATCCCAACGCCACACTTTAAACCAATTTTCTTCTTTATTCAGCCTACCCTACACCCGACATTATCCCTTGTAACCAATTTGAAACCGACCCTCAAGCAGCAAATTAAGTCTACCGAGACAAATCACGAAATTGTGAGAAGAGGTTGAGTGGAAAAAGGCACGAGTGAAATTACATCAAAGAAAAAGCCAAAATTTGAATGTAAACACAAGTGCGAGTGAAAATCATTATTTCCTTTTCGAGCGAATTTGTGAGGTTTGTGGTAAGGTATTTATTTTCTTTATTATTTTTTTCTAACATCTTCTTGTCATTACTTAATCATGTCTCGAGAAACATTTCCCGAATCAGAATTCCAATATTTGATGCAAGAGATGCGTAGAATGGTGAAATCAAAATTTAATAAATTGCATGATCGATTGGATCGAGTGGAGGAAAGAGCCCGATGGAAGCCAAACTCACCGGGTGAAGAGACGGAGACAAGATCATCACGAAGGCACACATCCATTGATTTTTTTGGGAAGAGATTCATACCATGATTCCTATTCAACGAGGAACTCAAGACGAAGCAAAGCAAGTTTTGAGTTTAAAGCTTTCCGAGGTGACGAACGAGAAATCACAAGTAGTCCTTCGTATGCACTGAGGTATTCATCCGCCAAGAATCAATCTCGAAGAGGTGATCATTTTTTGTATGAAAGTCGTTCCAATTATACCCAATGAGAGTCATTTCGTGCTGATTCATTTGTAACATCTCCATCCTATAATGAAAGAGCAAGGCAAAAAGAAAAAGAAATAAGAAGAAAGGAAAGACAAGAAATGTTGATGAGAGAAAATAAGCATATATGGAATGAAATCGAGAGACAAAAAAAAAGAAATGAAAGAAAAGGAACAAGAAATTGAAAAAGAGAGTGAGATTGAAGAAAGAAACGAGAGTGTAAAAGAAACGAGTGTCATGGAAAAAGAAATTGAGATTGAAAAAGGATGTGAAAAAGAGAAAGAAATCGAAAAAGAAATTGAGATTGAACAAAAGTGTGAGGAAAAAGAGAAAATTGAAAAAGAAAAAAAAGACAATGAGTTAGAAAAACAAACGAGAGAAAAGGAGGCAAAAGAGCAAGAAAAAGTGAGGAATCTGTTTACTAAACCACATGAGAATTTGTCTTGTTTTGTTTCCTTTTTTCAGGTCTCCGGAAGGCCAAGTGACGATAATTTTCAACTCCAATACCTCTCGAAGGAGAGAAGGTTCATTTTGGCTGAAAAAGGTAATGTTCTCAACGATCCTAGTTTGCCTATGCCAAAAGGTAAGCAAGGTATGAATGTTAAAAATTTTAAAGCACTTCTGCCTTACTCGATTGTTGATGGACACACTGTTGATGATTTGGTCTTTAGAAAGAATCTGAACTTTGACGTGGCTATTTGTCATTCTTTGATTGATGATGATCCATTTTTTTGTCTAATGATAAGAAGATTCTTGCTTTTGAAAAATATCATTTTGATGGTATTGGTTGTTTATCTTTAACTTGCAATGGAATGCATGTTTTGGATGCGCAAGATGAAAGTCCATATAAAATGTTCATTCTCACTAATCATGTTGAAAAGGAATGGAAATGTATTGATGAATACGCCATTGGCAAGATTTTTGATGAAGAGCGAATAAATCAGCACCAACAAAATCTGGAATTGTGTGATCAAAAGTTGACATATCATCTGCTTGGTTGTGTTGATCATGTGGATTATCTAATTTTTGGTGTGAAATTTCCATGTTTTTGTAAATCTTTTCGAATGAAATTTAAAGGGTTTGCTTGTTTGAATTTGAGTATGTTAACACCCTCGTTGTTTAATTTGTGTAAATTGTTGGAGATAAAAGGACTCTTTTTGCCATTTGGATCGAGTAGTCAAAATCATGTCTTTAATCCTGGAGTTTGCTATTATGAATCATCCATGAAAGAAAGCAAGCATCGTAAAATTTGTTTGAATGAATGTGTAAACAATCTTTGTTTGTATGATACTTTGTCTTTAAGTTTGAAAATGAGCCATGTGAATCTTGTTGGTTTGTTAAGTCAAAATCAAAATTTTGTTTTCGGAGGATGTTCTCAACTGTGGACTAAAAGATCCGAACATGTTTTGAATGATAATGATTTTGAGTTGCTTAGTGCTCTTTCTATGAAGTCGGTCATGAAATTGCCAAATCAAATTGAAATGGCAAGAGAAAATTTTGTCTTTGACCCCGGTGAACACCATTTTATATCATTGCCTAAGGTAATCGAACCATGGAAAGTTGACTTCCAAAACCATAGCTATCAAATGCCTTGTGATTTATGTTTGTTTCCATCGAAGAAAAAGGTAAGAACGATTTCTATTTTCGACCCCGGTATTGGATTATTTGTTCAAACTGTGAATCAAATCTCAAAAAGTTCCTTTGTGTTTAATCTTCATCGTGTCACTAATTCATTTTATTCTTTTAAAGGTGACAATGTGAAGTGGTACCCTCCTAAAGAGGGAGGGCATGCGAATGAGCTTCTTTTGATCCGAGCTAATTGTGGCTTTCAGAATCTTCAACGATTTTTCGCGACTAAATGGCCCGATTTGGGGACAAATCGCTTTAAAGAGGGAGGGGATGATACGACCATGCCCCGGGCACTGATACAGCCACGCTTCAAGTCCAACCTAGCTCGAGCAAGGAGCCTTTGGAGCTGCCTCAAGGTCCAATCACCCGATCACGAGCTAAACAATTCAAGGAGGCTGTTTCGGCCTTAGTAGATCAAGTTTGGGGCGAGACTTTGGTTGGACGCATTGACGAAGCTTGGACAAACTCGATGAGCCTTCCTTGCACTTTAATACGAGCTGAATTAACTTCCATTTCAGCTCAATAAGCTCGACTTAGCTCAACTTCAGCTCAAACATTTTTAATTCAGCTCAATATCAACTAGACATTAATTTAATAGCTGAATATTTATTTAAGTCGATTCAATTAGTTTATTACAGCTTATTAATATGTTTGTTGCATGTTTTTAATATGTCAAGTTTTATTACATGATTTAAAATTGCTTTAAAGCTGCCGAATTTAATGAGCTGATTTTAGTGTCATTGTTGACCGAATTAATGTGTCTTGTTTTTATTCTTAATTTAGTTCAGCTAAATACCACATTAATCTTAGTTCTTCCTATTTTTGTAGGTTGGCCGAATGTGGGGGTTCATTTAGCAAGGTGAGCCGAATGTGGAGATTCATTTAGCTTGGTGCATGCACAATAGATTCAATGAACCTGGAGATACATGCATCAAATTGGTGAGCTGAATTTGGCATTCCTAGGTGACTATTCAGTCAAGAGAGCTAATGTTTCCAACTCCAAAGCTGTCAATTAATCCTTTCACATTTTCTGGATGCATCTTGGCTTTTCGGTTCCATGTGTTCACACTCCATGACTCTTCAATGTTGAGCTTTCACACTTAAATTGGCTGCTCATTACCCTCTTAATTGCTGGTCACTTTTCAGCCAAGAGTTGCAACATAAATGAGCTAATTTATGCCCATTGGCCGAACCTAGCTATCCATGCATCATCCAAATTTTTCCAAGTCCAATGCTTCATCTAGAAGGTGTCTAATGGAGCTCCATGTTCAGCCGAATTTAGCTAGTTCATTTAAGTGATTCATTTGCTTAATTTTTAAGGAATGTAAGTGACCATTCGGCTAGCTTAGGTGTTGCTTATAAATAGCTGAAATTTTACTTTGTAAAGGACTTTTTTTGACATTTTTAATTAGCGAATTGCTGCCAAATTTGTGAGGCATTTTCTCTCAAATTTCGTTCGAGACCCGTAAGACTTATCTAAGCTTTTAGTGGCGTCTTTCCGAGTCTTTTCCGAACTTATCACTCCTAAAACCCGAGTGTGGCGTTCACCTTTGATACCTTTGGTTCATACTTTACTAAGTATCGGGTCAAGGTCCTTATCAACCATTTCCAACTCAATTTGGTCCTATAAGTTTCGGGTCGACACTTTTCTTCAGTGTTGGTTCACTCTTGACCTTTTGAACCATTACCATTTCGTACCAAATCCTTTACCATTTAGTACCAATTCCCAAATACCAAAACGTACCAAAACCAAATACCATTTTCTAATTAATCTTAAACCGAACTCGACCATTCTAATCATACTATTTTGACTTAAACCAAATCCATATCCAACTTTGCACGGACTTACTTTACTTCTTGAAACTCAATTATATTCTATCTTCTTCTCGTCTATTCTACTTCTTCGTTTACGATCGGGAACTAAACGACTCGGGTTCAACTACTAAATTGAGGTCGTATCATTTGGTATCAGAGCTGGTAAAAATGAGAAGTACGAGCACTCGAAGTCAATTTGAAATAGGTACGTAAAAAAAAAGAGTCTGGAGACACTTCAATAGAAATTTTTCCAAAATCTCATTTTACACCCTTTTATATCCCCCGTAGTGAAATTTCACGCAATTAAAAAAAATTCGATATAAAAAAAAAGTGTTTCGAGTTTGTAAGTTTGGCATTTTCTTCCATTCATCTTCTAAGCCACACTTAGCCTAAAGCCTTTCTTGTTTCTTTTAGCCTACCCGTAACCTAACATCAATCCCTTGTAAAGCCATTTGAAGCCGACCCACTAAACTAAGACTAAGTCACTACGAGTCGCTTACGAAATCACGAGAGGAAAGTGAGTGGTAAAAGGCACGAGAGGTACATCAAGTTAAAAGCCAAAATTGAGTGAAACACGAGTGGAGTGATTATTCTTTCTGTGAGAGATTTTGTGAGGATTGTGCTGTGAGGTTTTTATTTACATGTCTCAAAGTCCTGAACGAAATATGGCGGAAGGAGGTGGAAGGCAACCAATCCGAAACATTGCGCCTGGAGGAGGTGGAGTGCCGGATTTGGCTCAACAAGCCTTGTTACGAGAAATCCAACGCATGATCCTAAGCATTGTTTGCAAATCCATGCGAGCTGAATCAGTTCAATTTCATTTCGTTAAGCTCCGTTTAGCTCGTTTCCAGCTCACTCGAGCTCAAGTCAACTCACTCAAGCTCAATTCAGCTCAATCTTAACCCAATGAGCTTATTTTTAGCTTTCTTTAGCTTGCATTTATTTTGCTGAAATAAACCATTTAATTTGTCATTAGTTAAATTAGTTGTTTATCTTAAGTTAGTTAATTTGTTAAAATCTGGATAAATAATTAATTAAGTGTTTTAATTATATCTAAATTAAATACTTAATTAATTATGATGTTTTAAATATGTCTAAAATTGTTAATATGTATGGCCAAATTTAATGTGCAAATTATTGAGTTCATATGCTGCTAATTTAATGTGTTTGAAATGCATTTAACTTGCTGATTTAATTTGCTGCAGGTTCATGAACGGATTGGTGCAATGTATGGGAGTGTGCATGCACAATTGAGGTTCAATGGATGGCATTTAAAGGAGCACATGCATTTGGGACGTTCATGCAAGAGGGAGTTGCTGAAAGTTCATGTATTTGAAGATTCATGGATCATATTTATGGGGGAAAATACATGGGACGTTTCATGCATGATTCATGCATTTTCAAGATGACCATTCAAGTATTTTAGGCACATTAATGCCTCATTCAGCCAAGGGAGATGTAGGATCATTAAAGAGCTGCACATTCATGGAATTATGGAGATTCTTCAAGGCTAAGGATGCATGAATGCATCAAGTGAAGCATCATGATGGTTCGGCCAATTCATGTACCATCTTCAAGCATGAACTGGATTTTAATGCTATTTGTGTGAACATGTTAAATACCTGTGTGAACAGAATTTAAGTTAGTGTGAACAACATAGATGCCGAATATCAATAGGCATTTTAGGCTTATAAATAGCTTACTTGTTTATTGTAAAAGGTTACAGAATTTGATCAATTAAACTTAATAGAATTTTTGTTCTTGTGAGGTTACCTCCTCTCTTCTTTCATTCGAGTCTCGAAGCAACTTATCTAGCTTGCTAGTGGTGTCAATCCGAACTCCATTGAACTTATCACCGAATCGGTGTGACGTTCAACCATCTTCCTATACCTTTGGTTCTTACCTCCATATAGGTAACGGGTCAAGGTCCGCTTCTATCCTTCATCAAAATTCACCTTAAGCAATATAAGACTCGGGGCAATACTTTTTAGTATTGAATCATTCTTAAAGTTTGAGTTCTTTATCCATTTCCATTTATTTATCATCTTTGTAACTTAATTCTTTGTTAAACCGAACCTATCTTTCATCAAACCAAAACCCATCCTTTGAACCCATTTTGCCTACCTTCCGCTTATAAAACATTCAAACTCCATCTATCTACAAATTTGAACGAGCTTCTCGTCGACGATCGGGCATCTTAAGTGAACCTGACTCAATTAATCAGGTCGGATCACATCATAACTTCTCGTAGACGATCGGGCAATCTACATACGACTCGACTCTTCCCGAGACGGTTCGTATCATATCTACTTTGCTTCGGGCCATCGTTCAGAAGAATTTGAAGACGTGGAGGATTGTCTACCCCATATTGAGTTTGCGTATAATCGTTCTGTCCATTCTACGACTAAATTCTCCCCATTTGAAATTGTTTACGGTTTTAATCCCATGACTCCTTTAGATCTATTTCCTTTACCTACTGATCAGTTTGTCCATGTAGATGCGAAAAAAAGGCAGATTTTGTCGAAGATTTACATAGCAAGGTGCGGGCCAATATCGAGGCTAGTACTGATTCCTATGTGCGTAATGCGAACAAAGGCCAAAATAAGTAGTTTTTGAACCCGGAGATTGGGTGTGGGTTCATATGCGAAAAGAAAGGTTTCCGGCTTAGGGAAAGTCAAAGTTATTGTCGAGAGGAGATGGGCCATTTCAAGTTTTGGAACGAATAAACGATAATTCTTATAAACTTGATCTCCCAGGTGAGTACAATGTAGGTGCTACCTTTAATGTAGCTGATTCTCTTTCTATGATATAGGTGACGATTTGGGAGCAAATCGCTTCGAAGAGAGGGGGAATGACTCCCGAGTTGTCGGCTGCCAATGAAGATCCTCTCGAATTGCCCATAGGACCGATCACCCGAGCTCGAGCAAAGAGATTCAAAGACGCAACAATAGCCTTAGTTGATAGAGTTTGGGGTGAAACCGTTGCCGGACTTCTTAAAAGCTCTTGGAACAGCAAACCATGCATACTCTTTCAAGCTCAAATCAGCTCAAGTTCAACTTAACTTAGCTCAACGAGCTTGTTTCAGCTCATTTCATTATTGCGTTTATTATGCTAGAATAAATCATTTAAGTTGCTATTAGTTTTATTAGTTATTTGTTTTAATAATTAATTTGTCATAATCTGGACATGTTTTAATTATGTTCTAAATTAAGTACTTAATTAATTAGGACCAATTAAATATGTCTTAACTATTACAAAGATTAATTATGTCCAGCCTAATTTATGGTGCAAGATTTATTTGTCTATGTTACCGAATTTAATGTGTCTAAAAGGGATTTAATTTGCTGAATTAAATGTTGTAGGTACATTACACCTTGGACGGCATAGGTGCATGGATGATTTAAAATTGGTGTGCTGATCTTTGGTGTCCCCTAAGTGACCATTCAGCCAAACCTTACAACTCTTCAAGAAGACCGATTGGCTGCCCAAGACAAATTAAGGCTGTTCACACCCACCCGATTATTCCTTTCACACCAAGGGCTGTTCGGTTTTGTTTGTTCACACATGTGTGGCTGTTCAAATCGGTTTGTTCACATTCTAAGACTATTGAAATGCTCTAGACAGCTCCTTAATCACATGAACATTCGGCTGAATCAAGCAGCAGCATTAATTCCAAATTCAAGCATTTGGCCGAACCTATTGATGGCATTTCAGCTCCCAAACAATTCATTCAATTTTTCTATTGAATCAAGGCATCTAGAAGCTGCCCTTTACCGTTCTCCATGCACAAGAAACTTCAAGGAAGCTTCATCAAAAATTCTGGAATTTTCAGCAACCATTTAGCTACCTCAAGAGCCTATTTGGCTATCCTTTGCATTCACTATAAATTGTGGCTTGTGTTACTTTGAAAAGAATTTTTTGGACTTTTGTTAATGTTATGCTGCCGAATTTGTTAGGCAAAACTTTTCTCAGATTTCGTTCAAAGATTCGATTGGCTTCCTAGCGTTCTAGTGTGTCAACCGTTGTTCTTTGTTGAAACCGAACTTATCACTACTCGTAGTGTGGCGTTCAAACATACCGAGGTTCCTATCTTGTTAGATAGTGGGTCGAGGTTTTCCTTTACCAATTCCAAACCAAACTAAAAGAGCTTATAAACAACAGGTCGATACCAAATCGATATTGGTTCTTGTTTGCTCTTTTTGTTCAACCCCATTTCTCCATTTACCAATTGTACCTAAACCGACCATCCATTCGTAACATTTCATAATACCATTTCGTTCTTACCCTTCATACCATTACGTCCATTTCTTCAATTCCCCCTTACCTAATTGAACCAATTCATTCATCCACACCTATTCGGACTTTAAACTCGAACTTTCAAATTCTTCTTACCTATTCTAATTCGAACCCAGAACCAATATCCTTCTTTCTTTCATCCGACCCTTTTTTTTAATTAAACCTAACGTAACTTCTTGTTGACGATCGGGCACACTAATATGACTCGACTCTTCCGAGGCGGATCGTATCAAGTATTGGTTCGTGCTTGCTTTTGAGTTCCTTCTTTCCATTCTTTCTTTTACTTTAAACCGAACCTTAATATTCATATTTTAAACCCTTCATTTGAACCCCTTGAATAGCTTCCGCATAATTTATTTAGAAACATCCTTTTTGAACAAACCGAACGATACTTTCTCGTAAACAATCGGGCAAACTCACATACGACTCGACTCTCCCCGAGGCGGTTCGTATCATTTTGTCAAAAAATCTGGACTTTATAACTAGGTATAATGGTGTCCTAAACTAGTTTAATTTATTAGCTAATTAATTTGTCAAGTTCAAGACCGGTTTTAAATGTGCTGCTCATTAAATTTGCCTAGCCGATTTTTGCTATTAAATTTGTCTAAGTTCCAGCCAATTTAATACATGTCTTAACCTTGCATAATGAATTTGCCTTAGCTATTACAAGTTTTAAATGTGTCTTTAGCACCCAAAATTAATGTGTCTAAATAAATTAATGTGCTGAATTAATTTGTGTGTGCAGGTGTAAAGCATGGGACGGCATTTAATCAAATTAAAGTGGCTGAATTAGTTTTCCCAGTCAATGCAACAATCACCATAAGCTGATGGTTACTCTCCCCAATGTGGCTACTTAATTTTCAAAGCTGGCATTCAAGATTTTCACACCAACAACCATGCGTTCACATTGAGGGGCTGTCCATTGATTTGCTTTCACACTTTATGGCTGGCCAACTACTCAAGGAGCTCATTTAAATGCTAAGGCCATTCATCTCTTCCAAGCATCAGCTTAATTAAGCTCCCAAGTTCCAATGCCTAATTTAAATATGCATTTTAGCTCCCAAAACGTGCCAATAATTCCAGCTTCTAGAAATGCCGTCCAATGAGTTCTCCAAAGCCAAGAAGCTTCAAGGAAACTTCCTAAATAAATCTGGAATTTTCTAGCTTAATTAGGAAGAAAACAAAAGGCTATTTAGCTACCTAAAGTGGCTATTCGGCTAGCCTTTGCAACAGCTATAAATAGTTTGTTTATTTCTTGTAAATGGACTTTTTGGCCAAACTTTATAGAACCAAACTTTTGTTCTTCTTCTCTAAGTCTCGTTTAAGATTTTCATTGGCTATCTACCTAGTAGTGGCGTCAACCTCTTTCTTTACGAAACCAAACTTATCACTAGTTTTAGTGCGGCGTTCAAAACCCTTTATACCAAGATTCCTATCTGCCTAGATAGTGGGTCGAGGTCTATTTCATTTCAACCATCCCTTCTTAAGAACTCATAAGTTTCGGGTTGGTATTGGCTAATATCGGTTGAACTTGTTCTTAGGACCACCATTCCCATATTTCATTCCTTTTTCCGAACTAAAACCAAAATTACCAATATCCTAATTCCCTTTCCTTACCCAAACCTAAGATTACTTATCCATCCTTGAACCCAACTTACATAACCAATTTAACTACAATTCCAATTATCTATCCCTTTTGTCTTCGACGAAGCTTTCTCGAAGACGATCGGGCAATCTACATACGACTCAACTCAAGTCGAGGCGAGCTCGTATCAATTGTGCTCACTCACTCGTGCCTTTTTCTACTCCTTCTCTCGTGATTTCGTAAAAAGACTTGTTTAGGCTTTATCGTAATCTAGGGGTCAGCTTCAAATGGTTATAAAGGATTGATGAAGAGGTGTAGGGTAGGCTAAAAGAAAAATAGGTTGGCTTTTGGTATGGCGTGAAGGTAGATGATGGTAGTAGGAAGGAACTTTCTTGATCAGGATTACAAAAAGACAAGCACAAACTTTCAATCACTTTTTTCATTTTTTAATAATTTTTGAATCTTTTTCTTTCAATATATATAACTACAAGGCACTTGTAATACACGAAATAATAATTTTTTTGAATTTTTTTCAAAATTTTTTACAAACCTATTCCGGGATGGCTTTAAACTTCTGTACTTCTCATTTTAAATAGCTCTAATACCAAATGATACGATCTCGCCACGAAATAGTGAGTTGAGTCGTAGTTCTGCCCGATCGTCTAACGTAGAAGTATCATTCCAATTTGCAAGCTATGAAGGTATTTGTTTAAATATGAAGATAGGTGATGAAAATAGGTTTAAAATTGGCTAAGTATATATTGATTTGGCTAGTCTAATAAAGAAATTAAAATAGATAAGCTGATAGATAGGTGGAATGGAAATCAGACTTAAGCGGCAAGAACGAACCGACACTAAGGAGAGTGTTGACCTAGGACTTATATGGCTTAATGATACGAGCACGCTCCGCGAACTTCATCGAACAAGTCTGTCAAGCCGAGCATTGACATGTTGATGTGATTCAGCCCGGATTAATTGAGTCGTTTCACGTAATTGCCCGATCGTCGACGAGGAATAGTTGAGTTATCGAAAATAGGATGAAATAAGGCTAAAGATGCGGAAGCTTTCAAATGGTTTTAAAGGTTGGCTAAGGTGATGGTAAATTTATAAGGGTAGTAGGCTCGATTTAAGGATAAAAATAAGAAAAATGGAAGTTGATAAATGAAGGCTCGGTTTTGTAAAAAGATATTATAGTTGGGTAAAATCTAGGATAGTCGGTGGAATGGATAAATGAGCTTAAACGCCAGAAATGATTCAACACTAAAAGTGTCACCCCAATTTCTATTCGGTTCAAGGTGGGATTGCGGAATTGTAGAAGGTTGAACGCCACACCAAAGCAAGGTGATAAGTTCAAAAGAGAACGATAGACGCCACTAGCACGCTAGATAAGTCAGATCGAAACTTGTACGAATTTAGAGAGGAGAAAACTCACTCTTTGAACAAAGTTCATTCAAATGATCAAAAGTCAAAAGTCCTTTACAAATGAAAGAAAACAAATATTTATAGGCTCATAGATGACCATTCAAATTCGGCATCTAGGTGTTCACACAATAATAAAAACGTTCACACTAATGTATTAAAATAGTTCATAAATTCGGCAGATTCATGCACTAGCTGAATGGACACTTTCTTCCCCCTTAGTTTGTGCATGAATGCTTAGTCATAAAGAAAGGCTTCAAGTGACTTGTATGTGCACCAAAAGGTTGCATTCATCTCCTTGGGACGTTCATGCACTTGTATGGACCATGTATCTTCATAATTAAACACTTTAATGGCATGTAAGTTCATAAATGGTAGCATGAACCTAGTAAATTCGTTCTCCCCTTTGTGCATGCACTTAATTCAATCAATGTGTTGAATTATTGAGTTAATTCCTTCCCTTGGACGTTCTTGAACCCATCCATGCATGTGTAGTAGCCTATAGGTCAATTCAAAGTGTGAACATGCTCAAGGAGCTCTATGGTCAACATAGAATTAGTTAGCAGCTACTTCTTGGCCGAATAAGTGCCTTGGAAAGTTAAGAGATAGCCACCATACATGCACTTAAGCCATTCATGCATTCTATCATCCCATGCATTTGATCCATTCATGGACTAGCCTTTAATGTCCATACATGCATTCGACACATGCATGAATTTGTAGAAACATTGCATCTAGCCGTACATGCACCAGCATTTAATACTTCTTCATTCATGAGTGTGGAATGCCCAAAAGAGATGTTTCTTCATTCATACATTGTACCGTCCAAAGGAATGTACCTACATGAAATAAACAAGTCATTAAGACATCTCATGAACACTCATAAATTCGGCATGATGTGAACACATTAATGTCATGCATTAATTCGGCTATGTGAACATAATCAATTTATATAATGACAATGATATATTAATAACAAATATTAATATAAGACAAGTTTAATGCTTAAATGAATATGTGCAAATTTTATTTAATGTATTAAAGACAAAACCGAGTTTAAACTAAAATGAGCTAAGTTTTAGCTCGTGAGCTAAAGTTGAGCTGAGGCTAAACTCCTAAACTGAAGTTGAGCTAAGGTTTAGCTCGTGAGCTAAATATGAGCTAGGAGTGAGCTCGGTTTAGCTCAGGCAAGTTGGATCGAGCTTGAATAAGCTGGATTTGAGCTAGACGGAGCTCGTGGAGCTGGAAACGAGCTGGGATCAGCTTGCCAACATGTCAATGCTCGGCTTGACAGACTTGCTCGATGAAGTTCGCGGGGCGTGCTCGTATCATTCCCCCCTCTTTTAGGCGACTTGTCCTCAAGTCGAGCCGTTTGTCCATGGGAGAACTTTGACTCATGCATGGTTTTCCTCGGTCAAATGGGATGGAAGATGTCACACAAACCTGAAAAATTCTTACCACAGCCAATAAAAGAAACTCAAAGGAGTCAAATTCAAATGTGTTCGATAGTTCATAAAATATTCATTCAATCGAACATATGCCAAAAATCTCAATTGGACAAAGCAAGCATACATAAATTTATCAAAGAGTTTCGTTAGACCATCGTTACAAACATGAAAACTAAGTTGGATCAAGGGATAATTGGTTAAAAACGATGGTAGGCACTTAAACACATTATTCCTCATCCAAAACATTTTAATTTCTTTAATCGAATATAGTAACTCATTTGGTCCTTTGTCTTGCTCATGCAAGGTATGCCATGGCCAAAGGTATGCTAATTCTTCCTTTCGTTTTTGAACAACATGAGGGGAGTCTCCAAATTCCAACGTAATAATCACATCATCACAATTCCAAAAGGAAAAATCCATCACATCAAAGTATAAATAATTTCCAAACAACCAATCAATGGAATTTTCAACTTCAATCGAAGTGAGCAAAGATATTTGAAAATTTTCAGATGACTTACCTTGACGAATATGAAGAGAAGAAAATTGAGGATTGGGTTTACCTTTCTCAGTCAAAATGAATCTTCTCTCTTTGGATAGATAACGTAAGACAAACCTATTACTTCGATAAATTTGAATAGGTGGTGACGCACCATGACATGTCTTGCTCCTCGAGGGGTGGAATTCACAAAAATAAGACGGGTTAGTATTATAAAAAACTATGGACTTAAATGGAAAAGGAAAGTTACCATGGAAATTTGATTCAATTCCAAAAACATAGGTTGGCCTTACCTTCTCGAAATGAAACGAAAATTTCAAATGTGGCCAAACAAGGTGATTAATAAATGAATCAAAATTGAAACCCAAATCATTGAATTTCACCTTCTTATCAAAAATTCGAACTTCAAGCAAACATAATTTCAATGTAAATGATGCAAAGCGCTTAATGTTTCCATAAAATGAATTCATGTAGCAAATACCAGGCTTGAACACACGAACTTGATTAGGAATTCCAACAAGCAACATATTAGAAGAAGATATAATCAACTCACCACACGAATTATATTTCACTAGTTTAAACACACATGTTGATTTGACAAAACCGAGCATACCAAAATGCAAAGGTTCATACTTCAAGAGTATTAATCGGGAATGCAAATCACTACATGGAAATTTCGCACAAAAACTCAAAGATTGTTCATGAAGAACACAATTGCACATATCATGTGAAGATCTTTTAACATGGATGCCAAACAAAGAATTTTTAACGAACATGCAACTTTTCAAACAGGCAGATTTATCACAAATCAATTGAGCAGGCATATTTAAACATAAAGATTTAACACATGAGTTCAAAAAGTTTGCAGGGTCAAACACATGAGAATTTTTACGTGACAGACTTTGATCAAACATGTTCAAAATTTGCTTAGGGAAAACTAATCCAATGTTGTCAACAAATTTGCCAATGTAGTAATCGTCATAAAAAAAAACTGTATATGGCACCTTTTAAAACAAAATCGTTAACAACAGTAAGTGAACAAAAATTATCCAAACCAAGTGACTTTGATTCGATAAACAAAGAATCCTTACCTTCCTTACCTTCAATCGCAAGTGGGTGGTAGTCATTCGCGAACTTACCTTTTTCGAACAACCTAAAACACCTCTCGTTTGGAAGGTAATGTAGATGGAATTGGTCGCACAAACTTCTAGGAACCTGAAAAGTTAACTCACAAGAAGATCGAACAGGTGGGTTAGTGGAAATAATCCTCACTTGCTCACTTGTTTTCTCACTCGATTCTTTTTCTTCTGGATCACTCGTTTCTTTTGTTTCAATTTCTTTTTCATCTTCTTTTTCACTCTCAAATTTCTTTTCATTTCCTTTTTCATTTTCTTTTTGCTTTTCAAAGGCTTTTTCAAAGGCTTTTTCAAGTTCTCTCAAGATTCGCTCATTTTCTCTCTTACTTGCCTCTTGCCTCTCTTTTCTTTTTATTTCTTTTTCTTTTTCTTCTCTTGCTTTTTCTTTTTCTTTTCTTTTCTTTGTTTTCTCTTTACAAGAATGTACAAAAGAACGATGAGAATACAAATCTTGTTCGAAAGATGAAGAACTATTTGCATATGATTCACAATCAAAACTTCGTGAAGAATACTCCGGGTAAGATTTCTTTGAAGATCTAGTAGGAGTATGTCTTTCTCTTCGAACGCCATCTTGGAATGAATCAAATCGTAATCGGCTTCTCGTCTTCTCAAATTTCTTGATGAAAAGGACTTTCGATCGAAGTCACTTCTCGAATTCGCTGATGAATATGCGTCATAGTATAAATCTCTTTGTCTCGAAGTAGATGGCGAAAAGGAATCACGATAGGAACTTTTTCTTAAGTAGTAGTCGGGGGTATATCTCCGTGGGGTTCTTGGTTCCGTTTTACGACTTGAAGAAACTCGATCACTTTGGTCTCGTTTAGTCGCCATTCTTCGCTTTTCTTGAACCAAATATTGGTATTCCGATTCGGTGAACTCTTCGTATGACATGATTTTTGTTGCTAAAAAGAAAATGTTAGATCACAAAACAAAATAAAAAATGAAGTGCCTCACCACAAACCTCACAATTTCGCTCGGAAAGAAAATTGGATAACACTCCACTCGTGTTTACACTTGTCTAATGGCTTTTGCTCGCTCTAATGTACTCACCACTCGTGCCTTTTTCCGCTCGTCTCACTCTCGTGAATTCGTATTTTGTTTCAAGAAGACTTATTGCAGCTTAGAGGGTCGGCTTCAAATGGGTTACAAGGGATAACGTCGGGTGTAGGGTAGGCTAAACAAAGAAAAATAAAAATCAAATATGTGTGGCGTTTAGGGGGGTAGAGGGAATGGTAAAATGAATGGATGCTCGGAAGCAACAAAAAAAAAACAAAATAAAACTCACAAGACTTTTCACTTTTGTTTTTTTTCTTCTTTTTTTTTAACTCGATTTTTTGTCACTTTTTTTTTCCTTTTTTTTCGATTTTTTTTTGAATTTTTTTCTGAATTTCTTCTCTTTTTTTTAAATCCAATACAATAGTAAACAAAATACAAGAAAGAGAAAAAAAATTAAATTCCAACTCAAAAAAAAAACTTTTTTTTTACTTCCTTTTTTTTATTTTTATTTCGTTACGAACCTACTCCGAGCTTGGTACGAACGTCGGCATTCCTTGTTTTAGTAGCTCTGATACCAAATGATGTGATTCGGCCCGGATTAATTGAGTCGTTTCACGTAATTGCCCGATCGTCGACGAGGAATAGTTGAGTTATCGAAAATAGGATGAAATAAGGCTAAAGATGCGGAAGCTTTCAAATGGTTTTAAAGGTTGGCTAAGGTGATGGTAAATTTATAAGGGTAGTAGGCTCGATTTAAGGATAAAAATAAGAAAAATGGAAGCTAATAAATGAAGGCTCGGTTTTGTAAAAAGATATTATAGTTGGGTAAAATCTAGGATAGTCGGTGGAATGGATAAATGAGCTTAAACGCCAGAAATGATTCAACACTAAAAGTGTCACCCCAATTTCTATTCGGTTCAAGGTGGGATTGCGGAATTGTAGAAGGTTGAACGCCACACCAAAGCAAGGTGATAAGTTCAAAAGAGAACGATAGACGCCACTAGCACGCTAGATAAGTCAGATCGAAACTTGTACGAATTTAGAGAGGAGAAAACTCACTCTTTGAACAAAGTTCATTCAAATGATCAAAAGTCAAAAGTCCTTTACAAATGAAAGAAAACAAATATTTATAGGCTCATAGATGACCATTCAAATTCGGCATCTAGGTGTTCACACAATAATAAAAACGTTCACACTAATGTATTAAAATAGTTCATAAATTCGGCAGATTCATGCACTAGCTGAATGGGCACTTTCTTCCCCCTTAGTTTGTGCATGAATGCTTAGTCATAAAGAAAGGCTTCAAGTGACTTGTATGTGCACCAAAAGGTTGCATTCATCTCCTTGGGACGTTCATGCACTTGTATGGACCATGTATCTTCATAATTAAACACTTTAATGGCATGTAAGTTCATAAATGGTAGCATGAACCTAGTAAATTCGTTCTCCCCTTTGTGCATGCACTTAATTCAATCAATGTGTTGAATTATTGAGTTAATTCCTTCCCTTGGACGTTCTTGAACCCATCCATGCATGTGTAGTAGCCTATAGGTCAATTCAAAGTGTGAACATGCTCAAGGAGCTCTATGGTCAACATAGAATTAGTTAGCAGCTACTTCTTGGCTGAATAAGTGCCTTGGAAAGTTAAGAGATAGCCACCATACATGCACTTAAGCCATTCATGCATTCTATCATCCCATGCATTTGATCCATTCATGGACTAGCCTTTAATGTCCATACATGCATTCGACACATGCATGAATTTGTAGAAACATTGCATCTAGCCGTACATGCACCAGCATTTAATACTTCTTCATTCATGAGTGTGGAATGCCCAAAAGAGATGTTTCTTCATTCATACATTGTACCGTCCAAAGGAATGTACCTACATGAAATAAACAAGTCATTAAGACATCTCATGAACACTCATAAATTCGGCATGATGTGAACACATTAATGTCATGCATTAATTCGGCTATGTGAACATAATCAATTTAAATAATGACAATGATATATTAATAACAAATATTAATATAAGACAAGTTTAATGCTTAAATGAATATGTGCAAATTTTATTTAATGTATTAAAGACAAAACCGAGTTTAAACTAAAATGAGCTAAGTTTTAGCTCGTGAGGTAAAGTTGAGCTGAGGCTAAACTCCTAAACTGAAGTTGAGCTAAGGTTTAGCTCGTGAGCTAAATATGAGCTAGGAGTGAGCTCGGTTTAGCTCAGGCAAGTTGGATCGAGCTTGAATAAGCTGGATTTGAGCTAGACGGAGCTCGTGGAGCTGGAAACGAGCTGGGATCAGCTTGCCAACATGTCAATGCTCGGCTTGACAGACTTGCTCGATGAAGTTCGCGGGGCGTGCTCGTATCACATGTTGGCAAGCTGATCCCAGCTCGTTTCCAGCTCCACGAGCTCTGTCCAGCTCAAATCCAGCTTATTCGAGCTCAATCCAACTTGCCTGAGCTAAACTGAGCTCACTCCTAGCTCATATTCAGCTCACGAGCTAAACCTTAGCTCAACTTCAGCTTAGGAGTTTAATCTCAGCTCAACTTTAGCTCACGAGCTAAAGCTTAGCTCATTTTAGTTTAACTCGGTTTTGTCTTTAATGCATTAAATAAAATTTGCACATATTTATTTAAGCATTAAACTTGTCTTATATTAATATTTGTTATTAATATGTCATAGATATCACATAACTTAAATGTGTTCACATTGTGCTGAATTTATGTGTGTTCACATGATGTCTTATGAATTGTTTTATTTCTTGTAGGTACAATGCTCATGGACGGCGCAATGAATGCTTGAAGAAACATCTCTTTTGGACATCCCACATGCATGAATGAACAACATTTAATTAGGTGCATGTATGACCAGATTCAAGGTGTTTACAAGTTCATGTATTTGTCAAATACATGAATGCACAAAATACATGAATGTTTGGGTTCAAATGCACATTCGGTTACATGAATGATGAAGATTCATGCATGAATGTATCTAGAAGATCCAATCCCTTTGGATGGTACACATGCATGCATGGAAGGAAATTAATGCAAGTTCATGTAGGGCTTGGTGCAACGTATGAAGAGGTGCATGTAGAATTGAGGTTCAATGGATGGCATTTAAGGGAGTACATGTACTGGAGACGTTCATGCAAGTAGGGGCTATTTAATGTTCATGTTTTGAAGGTTCATGGACCGAATTTATGGAGGAACATACATTGGGACGTTTCATGCATGATCCATGCATTTTCAAGCTAACCATTCAAGTATTCAAGGTGTATTAAAGCTTCATTCGGCCAAGGGGGATGATGGAACATTAAAGGGCTGCACATTCATTGATATTCATGATTTTTCTTCTAGAATTATCTAGGTGTTTATGGCCGAATTTCTTAGCTTCTAAGCTTGTCCATTCAGCTACTTTTATTTAGGCTATAAATATATGTTATTTCATTTGTAAGAGGTTAGACTTTTCACTTAATGAAACTTTGTTAAACTTTTATGGAATTTGTGAGATTTCTTTCTCTCATATTTCGTTGAGGACTTTGTTGGCTTATCTAGGAAGCCTAGTGGCGTCAACCCTGTTCTTCACTATCCCGAACTTATCACTATCAAATAGTGTGGCGTTCACCCATATACCGAGGTTCCTACTTTGCTACGTAGCGGGTCGAGGTTTTATCACTTTCATTCTCCACTTTGAAAGCCTATAAGCAATTAGGTCAATACTCTCTAGTATTGGTTCGTGCTTGCTTTTGAGTTCCTTCTTTCCATTCTTTCATTTACTTTAAATCGAACCTTAATATTCATATTTTAAACCCTTTCTTTGAACCCCTTGAATAGCTTCCGCATAATTTATTTAGAAACATCCTTTTTGAACAAACCAAACGATACTTTCTCGTAGACGATCGGGCAAACTCGCATACGACTCGACTCTCCCCGAGGCGATTCGTATGTTCGATGAAGGAAGAAAGGGACCTTGACCCATTACCTAGCAAAGGTAAGAACCAAAGGTATAAGTTGGGTTGAACGCCACACTCAGATTTGAGAGATAAGTTTGGAAAAGACAAAGATTGATGTCACTAACTAACAGATAAGCCAAGCTAAGTCTTTGGACGAAATTTGAGAGAAGTAAATCTCACCAAAATAACAAAATTTCATTAAAAGTTTCAAAAGTCTAAAAAACTAGCAAATAACACAATATTTATAGTGAAAGTCTAAGGTTAACTAAATAGTCAAATTGATAGCTAAATGGTCACTTGAATTTAGCTTTTAATGAGCTAAAAATTCCAGAAAATTTCAAGAAAATTCCAGGTAGATTCTTCAGCCTTTGGGAACATCATTGGACAGCGTCTAGATGAAGTATGTTCAGCTGAAATGAATTTGTTACAATTGGGAGCTGAATGGCTTGTCTAGGTTCGGCCATGAGCTTAAATGAAGCTTAAATGCTATGCCTAGTTCAACTGAATAGTTTGTAAAGTTAATGAAAAACTTGGATATTACAAAAGGCATTTGAAGTGTGAAAACTAAACTTGAATGGCCATCCATGTGTGAATTCATATAACCGAATGGGCACAAGTGTGAATGGAATTTTCCAGCAAGTGTGAAAGCTTTCATAGTTGCTTTGGAAAGGTAATCAGTCAGCTTAGGGAGATAAATCAGTAGCTTGGAAGAAAGGAAGCATCAGCTCCCTTGGCCCTTGGCATACACAAAGAGTTGCTTGGAAAAGATGAACCATCAGCACACCATATTCATGTCGTCCATTGTACATAGCTGCACCTAATTCAACAAAATTAATTATTTTATGACACATTAATTTGGCAGCAACTATAACATATTAAACACAAGTAATAGACTAGGATACATATTAAATTCGGCTGAAATTAAACACATTAAAATATGGTAATAGCCTAAGACAAATTAATAACAAGTATTAACTAAGACATATTAAAAACATTCAATAAATTAAAACATATTTAAGATGTCCAGATTTTAAACACATTAAACACATAATAATTATTTGAGCTAATTTAACTAATTTAACTAAACACATTTAATTTATTCCAGCAACTAATAAAATTGTATAAATTAAACTGAGCTAGGTTTGAGCTCATTGAGCTAAATGTGAGCTTATTTCAACTTGCAAAAGATTGCAAGGTGAACTCATAGAGCTGGTCCAAGCTCTCTCAATGCGTCCAGCCAATGTCTCACCCCACACTTGGTTGATTAAGGTCAAAATGGCCTCTTTGAATTGCTTGGATCGAGCTCGTGTGATAGGGCCTTAAGGCAACTTTAATGGATACTTGCTTGAGCTAGGTACACTCCGGGGTGTGATCGTATCACTCTACAATCTAGCCCTTGTAAACCACTTTGAAGCTGACCCCTAGACAGTAATATTTTCATAAAGAGACTTTTACAAAATCACGAGAGAAAGAATAGAGTGGTAAAAGGCGCAAGTGTGTGAGCACAATAAAGTAAGAAAAATCCTTATATCGAGTGCAAACATGAGTCAATAAAATCATGTTTCAAGAAGAGTTTTCAGAATCAGAGTTCCAATATGTGATGCAAGAGATGGACCGATTGTTTGATACAAAACTAGAACCATTACAAAAATGATTGGATTGTGTCGAAGAGCGGGGCTAGCGAGTAAAAGCCCAATGATGTGATCCGGCCCGAGTAGATGAGTCGAATTCACGTAGTTGCCCGATCGTAGTTCGAGAGAGTCGTTCCTGCCTCAGATTTTAGTAATAAAAGTAAAATAATGGATTAGAATAAGCGGAAGGTTTCTGATACGAGCTCGTTTCGGATGTAAAGACGAGTCGTAATCTTTCCCGATCGAAATTAGGTAGTGTCGGAATTGAATCAAATTCAAGTCTTGGTGTTTGAAGTTGGATGGCTTTAGGAACAAAGGAGTTTGATGGGTTGTTGTTTGCTGGGTAATTCGATGAAACAAGGTCGAACCCTTATTATCAAATAAGGACCCGGGCTTAAGGTTTCAAAGAAAGAAATGGAAATAGGATAAAAACCGAGACCCTCTATTTAGCAAAATAGGAACCTACGGTATGAAGAACGCCACACCAATGGGTGATAAGTTCGAACAAAGTCAGATTGATGCCACTCGTTGAAGATAAGTCAATTTGAGCTTTGGAGAATAAAGAGAGTGAATTTCTCACTAAAATTATATTTCATTCAGAAATTTGGCAAAAAGTCCTTTTACAAGAAATTCAAGAACTATTTATAGCTTAAGTGACTAGTAGCCGAATAGTCAAGTTCAATACTTAAAAACTAAGTAAACATTGAACTAATTTTGAGCTAAGATCCATGAATGGTCTTGAATCAAGGTTCGGCTGAATATAGACCAAGGAAGAGCTTCAACGAACTTGGAAAATTGGCAGCAGCTACATTCGGCCAATGGAGTTTAATAAGGTCAATAATGAAGCAACTCTTGCTGAAAAATTACCATCATTAATTAGCAACTTGAACAGTCATTTGGAAGTGTGAATAGATGGTTTTGAATGACCATAAGGTGTGAACATCATGAACCGAATAGCCACAATGTACCCAGCAATGTGAAGGAAATAAATGGCAGCTTTGGAGAATGGAAAATCATCTCTTTTGGCCGAATGGTCACTTAGAGAACTTCAACAATCAGCACACCATCTTTAATATAGTCCATGCATGTATCATTTGGTGCATTGAACCCAACATGCATGCATCTTCACATCCATTGAATCTTCATGCATGAATCTGCCCAATGAATCTTCAAATTTGGCTGTACCTAAAAACACACATGAACTTAATTAATTTCAATCAAATTAAGCTGAACTAAGTAAATACATAATGTGAACATCCTAATTTAACATTGAAACAACTTAAATATTAATAAAGCATGACACAAATTCGGTTGAACAGATTTAAGACATGTAATAATTTAGACAAACTAAATGAAATCAAGACATCTTTAATGTAACTAAATTAAGACATATTAAACACTTATATTAAATAAAAACATATTAATAAGCTGTAATAAGACTTAATTAAATGCTTATTTAAATGGTTTAAAATCCAGCAGCAATTTAATTAGCTAGAACGAATTTCAACTTCAAAGAAGTTGAAAATATTCAGCTCGTCTTTAAGCTCTTTGCTTTCATTTTCCTCAATCCGTTCCACCAATGCTAAAATAGCAACTTTAAATCGTTTAGCTCTAGCTCGCGTTATTGGACCAATGGGCAGCTTAATAGCTTCTTGTTCGTTCTCCATTTGGTTCGTAGGCAAGCTCACATCAGTTTCAAGAAGGGTAAGTTTAGTAATAGGTTCTGTTATGTGTACCAAAGATGGGTGATGGATAAATGAGTCGGTTTGGTTACAAGAAGGAAAAGTTGAAAGATGGGGAATGGAAAAACGAACTCAACGTCAGGAATGATTCAACACTAAGAAGTGTCACCCCGGTTCCTATATTGTTAAGGTGAAAAGATGGATAGATGGATAGGTGAACGCCACACCAAGATTGGTGATAAGTTCAAACAAGACGATTGACGCCACTAGCACAAGCCAGATAAGTCTTTCGAAACTTGTACGAGATATGAGAGGAAGCAACCTCACAAGAACAAATGTTCATTAACAAATTTGGAAAAAGTCCCTTACAATTGAAAGAAAACAAATACTTATAGGCACATAGATGACCATTCAAATTCGACATCTAGGTGTTCACACAATAATAAAAACGTTCACACTAATGTATTAAAATAGTTCATAAATTCGGCAGATTCATGAACTAGTTGAATGGACACTTTCTTCCCCCTAAGTGTGTGCATGAATGCTTAATCATAAAGAAAGGCTTCAAGTGACTTGAATGTGCACCAAAGGTTGCATTCATCTCCTTGGGACGTTCATGCACTTGTATGGAACATGTATCCTCATAATTAAACTCTTTAATAGCATGTAGGTTCATAAATGGCAGCATAAACCTAGTAAATTCCTTCTCCCCTTTGTGCATACACTTAATTCAATCAATGTGTTGAATTATTGAGTTAATTCCTTCCTTTGGACGTTCTTGAACCCATCCATGCATGTGTAGTAGTAGCTTATAGGTCAATTCAAAGTGTGAACAGCTACTTCTTGGCCGAATAAGTGCCTTGGAAAGTTAGGAGACAGCCACCATACATGCATTCTATCATCCCATGCATTTGATCCATTCATGGACTAGCCTTTAATGTCCATACATGCATTCGACACATGCATGAATTTGTAGAAACCTTGCATCTAGCCGTACATGCACCAGCATTTAATACTTCTTCATTCATGAGTGTGGAATGCCCAAAAGAGATGTTTCTTCATCCATACATTGTACCGTCCAAAGGGATGTACCTACATGAAATAAACAAGTCATTAAGATATCTCATGAACACTCATAAATTCGGCATGATGTAAACACATTAATGTCATGCATTAATTCAGCTATGTGAACATAATCAATTTATGTAATGACTATGACATATTAATAACAAATATTAATATATAAGACAAGTTTAATGCTTAAATAAATATGTGCAAATTTTTATTTAATGCATTAAAGACAAAACAGAGTTTAAACTAAAATGAGCTAAGCTTTAGCTCGTGAGCTAAAGTTGAGCTGAGGCTAAACTCCTAAGCTGATGTTGAGCTAAGGTTTAGCTCGTGAGTTGAAAGTGAGCTAGGAGTGAGCTCGGTTTAGCTCAGGCAAGATGGATTGAGCTCGAATAAGCTAGATTTGAGCTGGACGGAGCTCGTGGAGCTGGAAACGAGCTGGGATCAGCTTGCCAACATGTCATTGCTTGGCTTAACAGACTTGCTCGATAAAGTTCGCGGGGCGTACTCGTATCATTCCCCCCTCTTTTAGGCGACTTGTCCTCAAGTCAAGCTATTTATCCATGGGTGAACTTTTGACTCGTGCATGGTTTTCCTTGATCAAATGGGATCGAAGATGTCACACAAACCTGAAAAATTCTTACCACAGCCGGTAAAAAGAAACTCAAAGGAGTCAAATTCAAATGTGTTTGATAGTTCATAAAATATTCATTCAATCGAACATATGCCAAAAATCTCAATTGGACAAAGGTAGCATACGTAAATTTATCAAAAAGTTTCGTTAGACCATCGTTACAAACATGAAAACTAAGTTGGATCAAGGGATAATTGGTTGAAAATGATGGTAGGCACTTAAACACATTATTCCTCATCCAAAACATTTTAATTTCTTTAATCGAATATAGCAACTCATTTGATCCCTTGTCTTGCTCATGAAAGGTATGCCATGACCACAGGTATGCTAATTCTTTCTTTCATTTTTGAACAACATGAGGGTTGTCTCCAAATTTCAACATAATAATCACATCATTACTGATGCGATCCCGGTCGCATCATGTTTCGGTACATCTCGACGACATCGAGATTGGCCTAAACTAGAGGGGCCCAAATGCAAAATGAGACCTTTAAATTCATTTATGTTGTTGGAATAAAGACTTGATTTATCTTAGTTACTTTAGTCTTTAATTATGTCTTATTTATTAAATACATATTTTAATTATGACATGCATTATGTGTTCTGCATTTAATAAAGTCATACATTATGTGACTCGATGTTAGTTTAAGTCAGCTTCATTAAATTAAGTCTTGCATTAAGTAACTCATTTGTTCATTTAGTTTGCATTTTAAACCATGCATTTAAGCATCTTAGTTTAATAAATGAGTTGCTGGACATTTATTCAACTCATCTTAGTTTAATTAATAAGTGTTTTTGTTGAACTTTATTTAATAGTTGCTTCTTTAAATAATCTAGTTCCTAGGATAATTTATTGATGCATGAATTTAAGTTCATTTAATAATGCTTCTCTTAATTAAACTAGTTGTTGGAATAAATGATGCATAAGTGTTAGTTCATTTATTTAAGTTAGTTGTTAATTTGTTTTAAGCTTAATAAATGAATAAATGTGACGGTTACATGTGTTAATTGCAGGTGACTTTTTAGCTCCCATCTATTATTATTAAAGGCTGTTATGCATTCAATAAGGTGACTTTTCAAGAGATTTCAGTTACAAAAGAGAGGGTTGTTACAAAGAGGCTTTAAATATCATTAAGAAGTTGTTTCTATCAATTAAAGGAGAGCATTATTCTTCTTTAAATTAGGCAGCAACTTTGTTTCATCTTCCATAACCGTTTGCTTCATGAGTAATCACTACATGCATTCAATTCTCCATCAAAGAAGCTGGTGTCTTTTCGGTTGCTCATGGAGACTTCAAAAGACTTTGAAAGCAACTTAATTGAAGAAGTAAATCACATTGAAGGCTGGAGTTACTTGGAATAGAATTTCTATAGTTGTGACTTTTCATTAGGCCTCATTATTAGCTTCATTAAAAGTGACCTTTCAGCTAGCTTTTCTTTTGACACTATAAATTCATGTAACCAGCCTTTTGAAGGGGACTACTTTTTGGAATATTTTTGTTAATGATATTCTTCCAAATTTGTGAGGCAAACTTTTCTCTGTTTTCGTTCAAAGATTTGTTGGCTACCTGGTGTTCTAGTTGTGTCATCCATTTTCTTTGTTGAAAACCGAACTTATCACTACTCGTAGTGTGGCGTTCAAACATGCCAAGGTTCCTACTTTGCTAAGTAGTGGGTCGAGGTTCTCATATTCTCAATCCGACCACCTTGAAAACTTATAAACATTTGGGTCAATATTTTCTAATATTGGTTCGTGTTTGTTTTTGAGATCATTTTCATTTTCATTTCAATTTCATTCCATCTTTTCGTTTCATTATAACCAAACCTACAAAAACTTTATATCCATAAACCCATCTTTGAATCCTTTTACATAGCTTCTGCCATTATTTACGTTAAAACATCCTTTTGAACAAATCGAACGCTACTTCTTCATAGACGATCGGGCAAATTCACATACGACTCGACTCATCCCCAAGGCAGATCGTATCATTTGGTATCAGAGCTACAAAAACGAGGAGTACGAGCATTCAAAATTACTCCAGGAATAGTCTGTGACTCATCAAGTAAGTTTCAAAAAAAAATGAAAAAAACGAAAAAAATTTCAAACAAATTCTGAAAAAAAAAACAAAATCTAAAAATTTGAACATAGTTTTACTTCTTCTCCATTTTTCAATCCTGAAACCTTTACCCTCTCATCCACTTCCATCCTTGACCTTTTCGCCACACTATACCCGAATTATTCTCTTTCTTGTAAGCCTACCCAGTTGTAAATCACATCATCCCTTGTTACCCATTTGAAACCGACCACCTAGACTAAGGTTAAGCCTTGGTGAATCTGCTTACAAATCACGAGAAAGGTAAAGAGAGGTAAAAGGCACGAGTGTTGTGAGAGCATTAGAGTGTTGAAAAAGCCAATCTTGAGTGCAAACACGAGTGTGAGTGCCATTCAAATTTTATTGTGAGTGACTAGTGAGGTTTGTGGTAAGGTATTCATTTTCTGTTTTGTTTTATTCATTTTTCTTTTCATCTATTAATCATGTCTCGAGAAGAGTTTTCAGCCTTTGAATTTCAATATTTGTTGAAAGAGATGGAGTGCATGCTCGATCGAAAAATCAAGCCTGTCCAAGAAAAGTTAGACCATCGAGCAAGAGTTCAACGAAAGCAAATTGTTCCAAGTCAGAAAAAGGAGTCAAGAACATCACGGAGACACACATCTGATGACTACTCGAGAAGAGATTTCTATTGTGATACCTATTCGACAAGAAATTCGAGTAGAAAGAAAGAAAGCTTCGAGTCTAAGGTCTTTCGAGATAATGAACGAGGGAGCCCAAGTAACTCTTCGTATGCATCCACGAAGACTCATTCTCGAAGAATTGATCGTGAACTCTATCTAAATGATTTCACATCTTTCGAACAAAATACTTATCATGCTGATTCACTTGTATTATCTTCAAGTTGTAAAGAAAAAATGAGAGAAAAAGAAATGAAAGAGAGGCAAGAGGCGAGTAAGAGAGAAAATGAGAGATTCTTGAAAGAGATTGAGAAAGTCATTGAAAAAGCCGTTGAAAAAGAAAAAGAACAAAAAGAGAGTGAAAGAAAAGAGAGGCAAAAGATGATCATGAGAGAAAACGAGTGGATTCTAAAAGAAATCGAGAGAGGCGAAAAAGAAAAAGAGTGTGCAAGAAAGTAAAGTTGAAAAAGAGAGTGAGCAAAAAGAAAGCGTGGAAGAAACAATTGTTCTTAAAGAAAAAGAAATGAAAGAAAAAGTTGATAGAGGGCAAGAAAAAGAGAGTGTTGTTTCCACTAACCAATCTGTGAATTCTTCTCGTCTTACCTCTTCTTTTTAGGTTCCTAACAATCCGTGTGACGAACTTCAACTTCAATACTTTCCTGATGAGAGATGCTTTTGTATGATCAGAAAAGGAAAGGTTGAAGATAAAATCCAACCGCAAGTATTCAAAGATAAGGAATATTTAGAAATCGAGCCACGGCAAACAGGTTTGAAAGTTGTCGGTAAAATTTTCGATGGCTTAATTTATAAAAGATCCCCTTATTTTGATTTAATTAACCCTTATTCTTTGTTTGTGGTTGATAAGTCCATTCTAAGAGGAAGTATGAGGCAGTGTTCTCTTGAGTTGTTTTGTGGTGTAAAACTTGTTGATGACGTCCGATTAAATCGGCAAGCACATAATATCATCTTACATGGTAACGATTCTTCACGAAAGACATTTAAGTTGTTTGATTGTGGTGATTATGTGAATCAACTACTGCCTTGTGCAAAATCTTTAAATTTATGCCCATCTGTCCTGATGAATGTAAGGAGTTTGGATTATTTGTTTTTGTATATGCACAAATTCTTTTGGATCAGCATGTTAGAAATCATGACACGCATGAAACCTTTGTTGCATTTTCTAGCAAGTGAACAAACTTATGTGTTTAAACCTAGAATTTGCTATTTTGGTTCGATATGTGAAAAATTCAAGCATTCCAAATTTTGTGCGACCAATTTTTGTTTGATTGATGCTTGGCTTTTGACTAAGGGAGCAAAATTTAAAAATTATGAATACAATATAAAATCGTTCCTTGATCATTTTATTTGGCTATCCATAAATTTCTTGTATCATTTTAAAAAGGTAAGGCCAACTCATATTTTTGATCCTGGCATTGATTCAGCATGTCCCTTAAAGTTGAACATCTACAGTGTCACTAACCCCTTTACTTTTCGTGAAGGTGATACTGTGAGAAACGCGAGTTGTTCTTGTATTTCTCCTACATTTCAGGTTAGTTCAAGTAAAGAGCTACGACTTTACTATCTTTCCGAAGAGAGGAGGTTTACGTTGATTGAAAAAGGTACTGCTCAAACCGATCCACATTCATTCATTCATACGGGAAAACAAGGTGAGTTTTCTGAATCTTTTAAGATTCAACCACCCCCTTTGAATGTTGATGGAAACATTGTTGATGTTTTGGTTTCTGAAACGCATTCGTACCTTGATGAGGTTTATTGTTTTTTTATTATTAGTAATGGATGGTTTGAAAATGATGAGAACATTACTAACAATGGTTGTGTCGTTGATGTGCATTCTTTGATCTATAGAAAAACCACATGTTTAAACAAGGCTGTGCACATAAAACTTGTGATGTATGAGTGTTTTATTTATATGCATGCACTATTACCAAATTTTGATATCCAACTTGCAAAGGTAAAACTTGTCAATTATTTTGAATTCGGCAATCGATCAAGTGCTCAAGTATGCACCAAGACTTCGAAAAGGAATTGTTCATTCTTGATTCATCATTTTATTACTCCTTGTCTTTATGATGATGATAATATTTTCTTGTGTCAAGCTGTGAATAAAATTTCAGAAAGTTCCTCCTGGTTTAACCTTCATTGTATCACTAGTTTTATTCTTTTGTAAGTGACAATGTGAGGTGGTACCCTCTTAAAGAGGGAGGGCTGATTTTTGATCCTGAGAAATTTTTTTTGAGAAAATGGCCCGATTTGAGGACAAATCATCTTCAAGAAGGGGGTATGATGCGATCCCGGTCGCATCATGTTTCGGTACATCTCGACGACATCGAGATTGGCCTAAACTAGAGGGGCCCAAATGTAAAATGAGACCTTTAAATTCATTTATGTTGTTGGAATAAAGACTTGATTTATCTTAGTTACTTTAGTCTTTAATTATGTCTTATTTATTAAATACATATTTTAATTATGACATGCATTATGTGTTCTGCATTTAATAAAGTCATACATTATGTGACTCCGATGTTAGTTTAAGTCAGCTTCATTAAATTAAGTCTTGCATTAAGTAACTCATTTGTTCATTTAGTTTGCATTTTAAACCATGCATTTAAGCATCTTAGTTTAATAAATGAGTTGCTGGACATTTATTCAACTCATCTTAGTTTAATTAATAAGTGTTTTTGTTGAACTTTATTTAATAGTTGCTTCTTTAAATAATCTAGTTCCTAGGATAATTTATTGATGCATGAATTTAAGTTCATTTAATAATGCTTCTCTTAATTAAACTAGTTGTTGGAATAAATGATGCATAAGTGTTAGTTCATTTATTTAAGTTAGTTGTTAATTTGTTTTAAGCTTAATAAATGAATAAATGTGACGGTTACATGTGTTAATTGCAGGTGACTTTTTAGCTCCCATCTATTATTATTAAAGGCTGTTATGCATTCAATAAGGTGACTTTTCAAGAGATTTCAGTTACAAAAGAGAGGGTTGTTACAAAGAGGCTTTAAATATCATTAAGAAGTTGTTTCTATCAATTAAAGGAGAGCATTATTCTTCTTTAAATTAGGCAGCAACTTTGTTTCATCTTCCATAACCGTTTGCTTCATGAGTAATCACTACATGCATTCAATTCTCCATCAAAGAAGCTGGTGTCTTTTCGGTTGCTCATGGAGACTTCAAAAGACTTTGAAAGCAACTTAATTGAAGAAGTAAATCACATTGAAGGCTGGAGTTACTTGGAATAGAATTTCTATAGTTGTGACTTTTCATTAGGCCTCATTATTAGCTTCATTAAAAGTGACCTTTCAGCTAGCTTTCCTTTTGACACTATATGTTCATGTAACCAGCCTTTTGAAGGGGACTACTTTTTGGAATATTTTTGTTAATGATATTCTGCCAAATTTGTGAGGCAAACTTTTCTTTGTTTTCGTTCAAAGATTTGTTGGCTACCTAGTGTTCTAGTTGTGTCATCCATTTTCTTTGTTGAAAACCGAACTTATCACTACTAGTAGTGTGGCGTTCAAACATGCCAAGGTTCCTACTTTGCTAAGTAGTGGGTCGAGGTTCTCATATTCTCCATCCGAGCACCTTGAAAACTTATAAACATTTGGGTCAATATTTTCTAATATTGGTTCGTGTTTGTTTTTGAGATCATTTTCATTTCCATTCCGTTCCATCTTTTCGTTTCATTATAACCAAACCTACAAAAACTTTATATCCATAAACCCAACTACATAAACTTCATATCCATAAAACCATCTTTGAATCCTTTTACATAGCTTCTGCCATTATTTACGTTAAAACATCCTTTTGAACAAATCGAACGCTACTTCTTCATAGACGATCGGGCAAATTCACATACGACTCGACTCACCCCAAGGCGGATCGTATCAATTACAATGCCAAAAGGAAAAATCCATCACATCACAGTATAAATAATTTCCAAACAACAAATCAATGGAATTTTCAACTTCAATCGAATTGAGCAAAGATATTTGAAAATTTTCAGATGACTTACCTTGACGAATATGAAGAGAAGACAATTGAGGATTGGGTTTACCTTTCTCGGTCAAAATGAATCTTCTCTCTTTGGATAGATAACGTAAGACAAACCTATTACTCTGATAAATTTGAATAGGTGGTGACGCACCATGACATGTCTTGCTCCTCGAGGGGTGGAATTCAGAAAAATAAGACTGGTTAGTATTATCGAAAACTATGGACTTAAATGGAAAAGGAAAGTTACCATGGAAATTTGATTCAATTCCAAAAACATAGGTTGGCCTTACCTTCTCGAAATGAAACGAAAATTTCATATGTGGCCAAATAAGGTGATTAATAAATGAATCAAAATTGAAACCCAAATCATTGAATTTCACCTTCTTATCAAAAGTTTGAACATCAAGCAAACATAATTTGAATGTAAATGATGCAAAGTGCTTAATGTTTCCATAAAATGAATTCATGTAGCAAATACCAGGCTTGAACACACGAACTTGTTTTGGAATTCCAACAAGCAACATATTAGAAAAAGATATAATCAACTCACCACACGAATTATATTTCACTAGTTTAAACACACATGTTGATTTGACAAAATCGAGCATACCAAAATGCAAAGGTTCATACTTCAAGAGTATTAATCGGGAATGCAAATCACTACATGGAAATTTTGCACAAAAACTCAAAGATTGTTCATGAAGAACACAATTGCACATATCATGTGAAGATCTTTTAACATGGATGCCAAACAAAGAATTTTTAACGAACATGCAACTTTTCAAACAGGCAGATTTATCACAAATTAATTGAGCAGGCATATTTAAACATAAAGATTTAACACATGAGTTCAAAAAGTTTGCAGGGTCAAACACATGAGAATTTTTACGTGACAGACTTTGATCAAACATGTTCAAAATTCGCTTAGAGAAAACTAATCCAATGTTGTCAACAAATTTGCCAATGTAGTAATCGTCATAAGAAAAGCTGTATATGGCATCTTTGAAAACAAATTCGTTAACAACAATAACTGAACAAAAATTATCCAAATCAAGTGACTTTGATTCGATAAACAAAGAATTCTTACCTTCCTTACCTTCGATCGCAAGTGGGTGGTAGTCATTTGCGAACTTACCTTTTTCGAACAACCTAAAACACCTCTCATTTGGAAGGTAATGTAGATGGAATTGGTCGCACAAACTTCTAGGAACCTGAAAAGTTAATTCACAAGAAGATCGAACAGGTGGGTTAGTAGAAATAATCCTCACTTGCTTTTGTTTCAATTTCTTTTTCATCTTCTTTTCACTCTCAAATTTCTTTTCGTTCTCTTTTCAATCTCATTTTCATTTTCTTTTTCTTTTTGCTTTTCAAAGGCTTTTTCAAAGGTTTTTTCAAGTTCTCTCAAGATTCGCTCATTTTCTCTCTTACTTGCCTCTTGCCTCTCTTTCCTTTTTATTTCATTTTCTTTTTCTTCTTTTGCTTTTTCTTTTCTTTTCTTTGTTTTCTCTTTACAAGAATGTACAAAAGAACGATGAGAATACAAATCTTGTTCGAAAGATGAAGAACTATTTGCGTATGATTCACAATCAAAACTTCGTGAAAAATACTCCTTGAATGATTTCTTTGAAGATATACTAGGAGTATGTCTTTCTCTCCGAACGACATCTTGGAACGAATCAAAATCGTAATCGGCTTCTCGTCTTCTCGAATTTCTTGATGAAAAGGACTTTCGATCGAAGTCACTTCTCGAATTCGCTGATGAATATGAGTCATAGTATGAATCTCTTTGTCTCGAAGTAGATGACGAAAAGGAATCATGATTGGAACTTTTTTTCTGGTAGTAGTTGGGGGTATATCTCCGTGGGTTTCTTGGTTCCGTTTTACGACTTGAAGAAACTCGATCACTTTGGTCTCGTTTAGTCGCCATTCTTCGCATTTCTTGAACCAAGTATTGGTATTCCGATTCGGTGAACTCTTCGCGTGACATGATTTTTGTTGCTAAAAAGAAAATGTTAGATCACAAAACAAAATAAAAAAATTAAGTACCTCACCACAAACCTCACAATTTCGCTCGGAAAGAAGAAGAAAAAAGGTGTCACTCCCGCTCGTGTTTACACTCGTTTGGCTTTTACCTCCACTCGAATGATCTCACTCACTCTAGCCTTTTACCACTCAAGCTTACTCTCGTAACCTCGTATTTTGTTTCTTTCGACTTGTCTTGGTTCCTTGGGGTCGGTTTCAAGATGGTTACAAAGGTTAGAATGTCACGGTGTACGGGTAGGCTAAAAGAAAAATAGTCTTTGGTGTAGTGTGGCGTTTTGGAAATGGGGTGCAAAGTTGATGAAAAGAACACTTTGTCGATCGGGTCAAAATATAAACAACAGAAGAACTTGATCACTTCACTTTTTTTTATAATTTTTGTTTTTTTGTCTTTTTTAATACTTCACAATATCACTATTACAAGAGACAGAACGAAAATTACAACTTGAATTTTTTTTTAATTCAAATTTTTTTTTCACAACGAACCTAGTTCGATCTTGATACGAATGTCGGCACCTCTAGATTTACAAGCTCTGATCCCAAATGATGTGATTCGGCCCGAGTAGATGAGTCGAATTCACATAGTTGCCCGATCATAGTTCGAGAGAGTCGTTCGTGCCTCGGATTTTAGTAATAAAAGTAAAATAATGGATTAGAATAAGCGGAAGGTTTCAAGAAGGGTAAGTTTAGTAATAGGTTCTGTTATGTGTACCAAAGATGGGTGATGGATAAATGAGTCAGTTTGGTTACAAGAAGGAAAAGTTGAAAGATGGGGAATGGAAAAACGAACTCAACATCAGGAATGATTCAACACTAAGAAGTGTCACCCCGGTTCCTATATTGTTAAGGTGAAAAGATGGATAGATGGATAGGTGAACGCCACACCAAGATTGGTGATAAGTTCAAACAAGACGATTGACACCACTAGCACAAGCCAGATAAGTCTTTCGAAACTTGTACGAGATATGAGAGGAAGCAACCTCACAAGAACAAATGTTCATTAACAATTTTGGCAAAAGTCCCTTACAATTGAAAGAAAACAAATACTTATAGGCACATAGATGACCATTCAAATTCGACATCTAGGTGTTCACACAATAATAAAAACGTTCACACTAATTATTAAAATAGTTCATAAATTCGGCAGATTCATGAACTAGTTGAATGGACACTTTCTTCCCCCTAAGTGTGTGCATGAATGCTTAATCATAAAGAAAGGCTTCAAGTGACTTGTATGTGCACCAAAGGTTGCATTCATCTCCTTGGGACGTTCATGCACTTGTATGGAACATTTATCCTCATAATTAAACTCTTTAATAGCATGTAGGTTCATAAATGGCAGCATGAACCTAGTAAATTCGTTCTCCCCTTTGTGCATACACTTAATTCAATCAATGTGTTGAATTATTGAATTAATTCCTTCCTTTGGACGTTCTTGAACCCATCCATGCATGTGTAGTAGTAGCTTATAGGTCAATTCAAAGTGTGAACAGCTACTTCTTGGCCGAATAAGTGCCTTGGAAAGTTAGGAGACAGCCACCATACATGCACTTAAGCCATTCATGCATTCTATCATCCCATGCATTTGATCCATTCATGGACTAGCCTTTAATGTCCATACATGCATTCGACACATGCATGAATTTGTAGAAACCTTGCATCTAGCCGTACATGCACCAGCATTTAATACTTCTTCATTCATGAGTGTGGAATGCCCAAAAGAGATGTTTCTTCATCCATACATTGTACCGTCCAAAGGGATGTACCTACATGAAATAAACAAGTCATTAAGATATCTCATGAACACTCATAAATTCGGCATGATGTGAACACATTAATGTCATGCATTAATTCAGCTATGTGAACATAATCAATTTATGTAATGACTATGACATATTAATAACAAATATTAATATAAGACAAGTTTAATGCTTAAATAAATATGTGCAAATTTTTATTTAATGCATTAAAGACAAAACAGAGTTTAAATTAAAATGAGCTAAGCTTTAGCTCGTGAGCTAAAGTTGAGCTGAGGCTAAACTCCTAAGCTGAAGTTGAGCTAAGGTTTAGCTCGTGAGTTGAAAGTGAGCTAAGAGTGAGCTCGGTTTAGCTCAGGCAAGATGGATTGAGCTCGAATAAGCTGGATTTGAGCTGGACGGAGCTCGTGGAGCTGGAAACGAGCTGGGATCAGCTTGCCAACATGTCATTGCTCGGCTTAACAGACTTGCTCGATAAAGTTCGCGGGGCGTGCTCGTATCACCCAATGGGAGCGAATTTATCCAAGTTGAGGGACGGAGATAAGAACATTACGGAGACCCACTTCTAGTGAATTTGTTAGAAGAAATTCTTATCGTGATTCCCCTTCATCAAGGAATTCGAGACGAAATCAAGCAAATTTCGAGTTTGAAGCCTATTATGGTGGCAAACAAGAAAGCACAAGTCGTTCTTTGATACGATCATGGCTTCCCATAAGTCAAGTCCAAGCCGAGATCCGATGGTGCTACCTCAAGGGCCGATCACAAGGGCTCGTGCAAAACAATTTAAAGAAGCCGTTATAGCTTTAGTTTAGCATGTGTGGGATGATGTCAATGCTAGACCTATCGAACCAGTTAGTGGCCATTTTGGAAATCCATGCTGAACTTTTCTACAAGTTCAGTTCAACTCACCGAGCTCACCTTCAGTTCAAGTTAGCTCCCATGTAGCTCCACACCAGCTCATTAGCTCGGGACCAGCTCATTATCAGCTCATGAGTTTAAGCCCAGCTCGAGTTTAACTCATGAATTAACCATCAGCTCGTGGAGTTCACTTTGAATTCATTTGACTACTATTGACTTTTTAATTAATAAGTTTAATAATTAGCTAATTAATATCCTACATATTAAATTTAGTTCACATTAGTTATATTAAGTATGTCTTAAAAGTGTTTATTGATGATAATTAAATTTGTCATAACCAAATTTAATGTTTATATTTGTGTTCACATTAGTTTGAATTAATTCTGTTCACATTTCTTGTAGAAACGCAATGGACATATGGAGATTAAAAGCAAGCATGAATTTTGAAGGTGCATGGACGGTTGGGGGACTTGAATCTCTTAGGTGCATGTTTGGCCAAGTGCATGTATGACCATATTCAATGTCTTTAAGGTTCATGAATGTTTCCATTCATGTATGGTGTGCTATCTCTTCATTCTCCAAGGTGACCATTCGGCCAAAGGACACTCACACATGCATGAAGATAGCTTGGCCAATTAGCTTCCCCATGACTCTCCTTAATTCGTTCACACCTATGTTCACATGGCAAGACTATTCGGTTCACCTTGTTCACACTAGAAGACTCTTCAACATTCGGTTTCACACACATGATGGCCCTTGGAGTGTCCACAATTAATTCATACTTTTTGGCCAAACATTACTTCATTTAACAAGGTTGGCCGAACCTACAAGTGACCATTGGACATCATGCATTCACTTTGAGTTTTCTTAAGCATGAAGATTCATTCATTTCCTATTACCATAGCCGAATCTAGACATGCACATTAAGGGTCATTTTTCTAGACTTTTCTTTAATTAATGTGTAAGCATGAAAGGACAATCGACTACCTAGACTTAGGTCTATAAATACTTGTTCAATTTCCATGTAAAGGACTTTTGAAACTTATGTTAATGTTATGCTGCCAAAATTGTGAGGCAAACTTTTCTTATATTTCGTTCAAAGATTCGTTTGGCATTCCTAGCGTTCTAGTTGTGTCAACCGTGTTCTTTGTCGTACCCGAACTTATCACTATTCATAGTGTGCGTTCAACATACTGAGGTTCCTATCTTGTTAGATAGTGGGTCTAGGTTTTTCCTTACCAAACCTATAATCGAACTCAAAAGGCTAAATCAACGGGTCGATACCATTTCGGTATTTGGTTCTTGAAAGTACCTTTAGTAGTTCAAACCCGTTCTTTCTTCTTTACCTAATCGAACCTAAACCGACCAATTTGTTCATACCATTTTGTTCCTACCCTTTCGTTCCTACCATTCCATTCGTACCCTTCTTTCTACTCTGACTATACCTTCAACTCAACTAATCCTAACGTAACTTCTCGTAGACGATCGGGCAATCTACATACGACTCGACTCTTCCCGAGACGGTTCGTATCATTCTTTGTATACACCAAGTCATTCATCTGTGAAGAATAAATCTTGAAGAGATGATCATTTTCTGTATGAAGACCCTTCCTCTTATTCTCAATGAAAAGTTTCTAATTTTGATTCCTTCTTGTATTCTTCCTGTTGTAATGAAATAAAAAAGCATGTGAAAAAGAAAAAAAAATTGAAAAAAAAAAGAATGAAAGAAAGTAAAAAGAGATTGAGAGCAAAAAAGAATGTGAGAAAGAAAAGAAAATTGAAAAAGAAAGTGAGTTTGGAGAAAGAAGAAAATGAGTGAGAAGCGAGTGTCATCGAGTTTTCAAAAATAAAAGACAGTATGGAAAAAGAATGAGAGTTTAGAAATGAGAGTGTAAAAGAAACAAGTGTTGTGAAAAAAGAGAGAGGATTTGAAAAAGAGTTTGAGAAAGAGACGCGTGAAAGAGGAGAAAGTAATTGAGCAAAAGCGAGGAATGTCCTAACTAACCCATTTGCAAGTTTGCCGTGTAAATTTTCTTTTTTCAGGTTTCCAAGAAATCAATTTACACGTTCCAGCTTCAATACCTTTCGGATGGGAGGCGATTTCAGTTGATCGAGAAAGGTAAGAGCTAAAATGACCCTAGTCACGGTAAGGGTTCTATGTTAGTTGAGTCTCAACAAATTCAAGTGCATGTTAATGGTGAGCTTGCCGAAGACTTAGTTAGTAAAAGAACTTCCCATCTTGATTTGTCTAAGTATCAATTTCTAATTGATGATGACTTTGATTGGGATGATGGTTTGAAGGATTTTTCTCATGATTTGTATGGTGTTGGGAAGTTCGATGATGAAGCAAGATTAAAATAGCACAAACAAAATTTGGACTTGTGTGATAAAAATTTGACATCTAATCTGTTTGTTTGTGTTGATCATGTAATTCTCTATTTGTTATGTGAAATTTCCATGTTCGCATGAATCTGTTCGAATGAAATTTAAAGGGTTTGCTTGTTTGGGTATGAGTATGCTAAAACCCTTGTTGTTTAACTTGTGTAAATTATTGGAGATAAAGAGACTCTTTCTACCTTTTGGATCTAGTAATCAAACTCGTGTGTTCAAACCTGGAGTCCGATATTCTGGTTTGTTATTAGGGAAAACTGAGCATCGTAAATTCTATGTGAACAATCTTTGCTTGATTGATGATTTATCATTTTACTCGAAAACAAAGCCTGTGAATGTTGTTGGCTTACAAAGTCAAAATCAAGTTTTTGATTCTATAAATTATTTTAAATTGACTTCAAGTTGCTCCATGTTCTTTCTACAATACTGGTTAAGGAATTTTCGAGTCAGAATGAAGCGGTAAGAGAACACTTTGTTTTTGACCTCGGAGCCCATTATTCTTTATCGTTGTTCAAGGGATTTGAGAATTGGAATATGGTTAACTTTTGAACGGTTTGTGATTCTGATTTGTTATCATCATTGCAATTTTTGATTCATAATGGAAAGGTAAGGCTGATTTCTATTTTTGATCCCGACATTGGTTTTTATGCTCATTTCTTAAATAAGATTTCAAAAGGTTCTTTAGAGATTTTAATTCAAAGTGTCACTAATCTATTTCATTCTTGTGTAGGTGATGCTTTGGAACGGTTCCCTCCTAAAGAGGGAGGGTGTGAAAATAACCCCTGTTTTCTTCTCGAACCATTTGTAGTTCTCAGGGTTTTGGAAACAATTCTTTTCGAGTCATGAACAAAGGTGTTTGTGATCTTGAAATATTTTTCAAGAGCAAATGGCCCGATTTGAAGACAAATGGTTTTCAAGAGGGAGGGAATGATGCGAACCCGTTCGCGTCATGTTACGACCCAACTCCACAACATTGAGAATGGCCTAAGCTTAAGGGGCCCAAGTGCAAAATGAAGCTTAATTTGATACGACCTCGGTTTAGTAGTTGAACCCGAGTCGTTTAGTTCCCGATCGTAAACGAAGAAGTATATTAGACAAGAAGAAGATAGAATATATTTGTGTATAAAGAAGTAAGATAAGTTCGTGCAAGGTTGAATGTGGATTTAGTTTAGGTCGAAATGGCATGAATAGAATGGAAGAGTTCGGTTTCGGATAACTAAGAAAGGGTATTTGGTTTTGGTACGTTTTGGTATTTGGGATTTGGTACGAAATGGTAATGGTTCAAAAAGGTCAAGAGTGAACCAACACTAAAGAAAAGTGTCGACCCGAAACTTATAGGACCAAATTGTGTTGGAAATGGTTGATAAGGACCTTGACCCGATACTTAGTAAAGTATGAACCAAAGGTATCAAAGGTGAACGCCACACTCGGGTTTAGGGAGTGATAAGTTCGGAAAAGACTCGGAAAGACGCCACTAAAAGCTTAGATAAGTCTTACGGGTCTCAAACGAAAGTTGAGAGAAAATGCCTCACAAATTTGGCAGCAATTCGCTAATTAAAATGTCAAAAGTCTCTTACAAAGTGAAAATTCAACTATTTATAATAATCACCTAAGCTAGCCGAATGGTCACTTACATTACTTAAAATTTAAGCAAATGAATCACTTAAATGGACTAATTAGATTCGGCTGAACTTGGAGCTCCAATAGTCACCTTCTAGATGGATAATTGAACTTGGAACTTGAGTGAATAAATGGCAGCAGCTACATTCGGTTGATGTGCTTAAAAGAGCTCATTTAATTGGCAACCATTGCTGAAAAATTACCAGCAATTAAGGAGATGCTGAATAGTCACTTTGAGTGTGAAAACCAAGTTTTGAAGAGTCCTTGAATATGAACACCTTGAACCGAACAGCCATGATGTATCCAGCAATGTGTAAGCAATAAATTCGGCTGAATGGTCACCTAGAAAACTTCAAACAGCAGCCAACTTCATTTTCCCATTCATGCATGTGCCGTCCCCTTCATGTACCTCCTTTTAATACCTTTCATGCACCAAGGACGTTCATGGGTAATGTACCTGCAGCAACATTCATCAATTCAATCAAATACATGTTTAGACACATTAAATTAACACTAAAATTCTGCACATTAAATTCGGCAGCCTTAGGACATAATTAAAACAAATAATAAAGTTGACACATTAAAAACATGCATAAAAACATATTTATAGGCTGTAGGAATTAATATGACTTAATAACATGTAAGAAGAAGAAAAAAAAACATATTTAACATGCTTATTTAAATTCGTCCAGATTTAAGACCAATTAAACAACAAAAATTAATTAAGCTGTAATAAACTAATTAAATGATGCAAATAATTAGTTCAGCTACTATAATAAAGGTCTTAAAGATATGGAGCTGAAATTGAGCTGGTTCGAGCTCATTGAACTTGAAGGAGCTGGAAATGAGCTAAATGAAGCTCCACAAAAAAAATAATTGAGCTACGTCCAGCTTGCAAACACGACGAGCCTCGCTTGTAGGCTGATGCAATGGCCGTTCCCAAGGGCGGGTCGTATCATAATTACAAGCTCATTCAGCTCACTAAGCATGCTTGGCAACCTTATGCCAGTTGGCCTAGCTCAATTCCAGCCCAACGAGCTCAATTCTAGCTCAACGAGTTCATTTCCATCCTTTTTATTTTACGTGTTTTAAGTTGCTGGAATTAAATAAATTATTTAATTAAATTATTTAATTAGTTTTCAGCTCATAAATATGTTCAAATTTGACATTTATTAATTTGAGTTAAGTGAGTTTAAATTTTAATACATGTTTTTAATATGTCTAGCTACAGCATTTTAATGTGTCTTAAGCTGAACATTTTAAGTGCAGGTTTTAAATATGATACAATCTCGTTTTGATGATGTCTTGAGTCTTATTTATTGCCCAATCATGAATTTGAGTAAGACTTGGTTCGTTTCGAGATGGATGGAAAATAATACAAAATAGGCTTCAAACAAGGTACAAAAGAAAGATAGTGAAGTATGGGATGGATGATTCGGCTAAAGGCAGAGAATGAGACAACAATATTGAGATTGTTGACCCGAGTCTCAAAGTAGCTCTTAGATGGATTTCAGTTTTAGGAAAAATCAACAAAGAACCTTGACCCGCTATCTATGCAAGATAGGAACCAGAGGTATTAACAAACTGATACGATCACGCTTTCCCATAAGTCAAGTCCGAGCCGAGATTCGATGGTGCTACCTCAAGGACATATCACAAGGGCTCGTGCAAAATAATTTAAAGAAGCTGTTATAGCTTTAGTTCAGCAAATGTGGGATGATGTCAATGCTAGACCTACTGAACTAGCTGGTGGCAACTTTAGGAATCCATGCCGAACTCTTCTACAAGTTCATTTCAGGTCACCGAGTTCACCTCCAGTTCAAGTTAGCTCCCATGTAGCTCAACACCAGTTTATTAGCTCGGATTCACTCATTCCCAGTTCCACAGCTCGGGACCAGCTCATTATCAGTTCACGAGTCTAAGCCCAGCTCAGGTTTAGCTCATGAATTAAACATCAGCTCGTGGAGTTCACTTTGACTTCATTTGACTATTATTGACTTTTTTTATTTAATAAGTTCAATAATTGTTAATTAATATACCACATATTAAATTTAGTTCACATTAGTTTTATTAAATATGTCTTAAAAGTGTTTATTGATGATAATTAAATTTTTCATAACCAAATTTAATGTTGATATTTGTGTTCACATTAGCTTGAATTAATTCTGTTCACATTTATTGTAGGAACACAATGGACTTGAATCTCCTAAGTGCATGTATGGCCACATTCAATGTTTTCAAGGTTCATGAATGTTTCCATTCATGTATGGTGTGCTATCTCTTCATTTTTCAAGGTGACCATTCGGCCAAAGGACACCCTCACATGCATGAAGATAGCTTGGCCGATTAGCTTCCCCATGAATTTCCTTAATTTGTTTCACATCTATGTTCACATGGCAAGAGGTTCACACTAGAAGACTCTTCAACATTCAGTTTTCACACATATGTTGGCCTTTGGAGTATCCACAATTAATTCATAATTTTTGGCCAAACATTGCTTCATTTAACAAGGTTGGCCGAACCTTACAAGTGACCATTGGACATCATGCATTCATTTTGTTTTTCTTAAGCATGAAGGTGCATTCATCCACCATTCCCATAGCCGAATCTAGTCATGCACATTAAGAGTTAATGTTTCTAGAATTTTCTTTTAATTAATCTGTAGTATGAAAGGCCAATCGGCTGCCTAGACTTTAGGCCTATAAATACTTGTTCATTTTCCATGTAAAGGGACTTTTGAAACTTTGTTAATGTTATGCTACCGAAATTATGAGGCAAACTTTTCTTATATTTCGTTCAAAGATTTGATTGGCGTTCCTAGCGTTCTAGTTGTGTCAACCGTGTTCTTTGTCAAACCTGAACTTATCACTATCCGTAGTGTGGCGTTCAACATACCGAGGTTCCTATCTTGTTAGATAGTGGGTCGAGGTTCCCTTTTCCAAACCTAAACCGAACAAAAATAAAGCGCATACAAATAATGAGTCGATACCAAATCGGTATTGGTTCTTGTTTGCATTCTTTGATCGATCCCATTTCTTTCTTAACCCAAACATACCAAAAATTGACCATGTCGTGCCATTACATCTAAACCATTTCTTTCAGACACCTTTCTTCTCAATCCCGACTTCTGTTTTTAAAATTTCTAAACTAAGTTAATGTTACTTCTCGTAGACGATCGGGCATTTCACATACGACTCGACTCACCCCGAGGTGGATCGTATCACAAACCTTGACCTACTATTAAAAGTGACAAGAACCAAAGGTATATGTGATGTGATCCGGCTCGGTTGATTGAGTCGATTCACTTGATTGCCCGATCGTCGACGAGAAGTTTGTTCGATTTTGTAGATAGATGGAGTTAGATGATTTTTTATAGCGGAAGTTGAGAAAATGGGTTCAAAAGATGGTTTGGGTAGATGTTTGATAGGCTTGGTGAAATAAAGAAATATTGTTTATAATTTAATAGTTAAAATGGAATGGAAAAATAGAACTCAAGCGAAGAACGATTCAATACTATATGAAGTATTGCCCCGGGACTTATATTGCTTAAGGTGGGTTTAATGGATTGTCGAAGATGGACCTTGACCCGTTACCTATAGAAAGGTAGGAACCAAAGGTATAAAAAGGTGGATGAACGCCACACCAGGATGGTGATAAGTTCAAGAAGTCGGGTTGACGCCACTAGCAAGCTAGATAAGTCAGAACGAGACTCGTACGAAATAGGATAGGAGGAAACCTCACAATCAAGTTTTCAATAATCAAATTCTGTAACCTTTTACAATAAACAAGTAAGCTATTTATAAGCCTAAAATGCCTATTGATATTCGGCATCTATGTTGTTCACACTAACTTAAATTCTGTTCACACAGGTATTTAACATGTTCACACAAATAGCATTAAAATCCAGTTCATGCTTGAAGATGGTACATGAATTGGCCGAACCATCATGATGCTTCACTTGATGCATTCATGCATCCTTAGCCTTGAAGAATCTCCATAATTCCATGAATGTGCAGCTCTTTAATGATCCTACATCTCCCTTGGCTGAATGAGGCATTAATGTGCCTAAAATACTTGAATGGTCATCTTGAAAATGCATGAATCATGCATGAAACGTCCCATGTATTTTCCCCCATAAATATGATCCATGAATCTTCAAATACATGAACTTTCAGCAACTCCCTCTTGCATGAACGTCCCAAATGCATGTGCTCCTTTAAATGCCATCCATTGAACCTCAATTGTGCATGCACACTCCCATACATTGCACCAATCCGTTCATGAACCTGCAGCAAATTAAATCAGCAAGTTAAATGCATTTCAAATACATTAAATTAGCAGCATATGAACTCAATAATTTTCACATTAAATTTGGCCATACATATTAACAATTTCAGACATATTTAAAACATCATAATTAATTAAGTATTTAATTTAGATATAATGAAAACACTTAATTAATTATTTGTCCAGATTTTAACAAATTAATTAACTGAAAATAAACAACTAATTCAACTAAAGACAAATTAAATGGTTTATTTTAGCAAAATAAATGCAAGCTAAAAATAAGCTCATTAGGTTAAGATTGAGCTGAATTGAGCTCGAATGAGCTGACAACGGAGCTCAACGAAAAGGAATTGAACTAATTCAGCTCGCATAGGTTTGCAAGCAATGCTTAGGGAGCTGGTCCAAAAGTGTGCCCGAGGCGTGGCCGTATCATCCCCTCCCTCTTTAAAGCGATTTGTCCCCAAATCGGGCCATTTTCTCGAAAAAAATTTTACATCGTCACCAGCCCTTTTGTCGATGGAATTGGCATAGTTGCTCCCAAAAACCTGCAAATCAGACATGCCTTGAGTAGGACACAATTTATGTTTATACCCTCCCTCTTTAGGAGGGAACCACTTCGAAGTGTCACCTACACAAAAATTAAATAGATTAGTGACACCATGGTTTATAAGTTCAAAAGGTCTTCTTAAGATCTTATGCAAAAATTGAACAAATGAACCAATGCCGGGATCAAAAGTGAAAGTTGATTTTACCTTTCCGCAATGAGTTAAGAATTTCTTCGTTGGAGATATACCAAAAACAAGAAGCATTCGGGAATTATAATTTTGGACAACAAAAATCCATGACTTAAAAACTTTGAACAATGATGTAGAGCCAAAGCTTCGATTTAGCGTTTGCAACTTGTCATAGTTCAACAACTTCGTTTTCAAATTTAAAGTCATAACATCAAGCAAGCACAAATGGTTCACACATCTATTCACACATAGCGATAAAATTCGGAAAAGATGAGAAGATTCAACATATTTATTCCAAACAAAATTAGAGTACTCACCTTTATTTATCAACAACTTAAGATAACTTGCTCCGGGCTTAAACACACGGTTTTGGTCATTCTTTGTTAAAAACAGCAAAGGCTTTTTCAAACATGCAAAATTTATACAACAAGGCAGATTTGAGACACCATCTTCAACTTTAAGTGCACTAACCATTTTACATGTCATCCTCGTATCAAACAAACAAATCAAAGACATGCATGTTTTCAAGCATTCATGCATCTCAAATCTCATACGTACATTCTTGTTTAGACAAAGTAGTTTCTCATAAAAGATCAATGAGTGCACATTTTTACTCAAATCAAGCAGATGGAAAGGCTTATATGTTTTCTTATCTTGCAAATGCCGAATATTTATTATTTCAATAACAAACTCATCAGCATCACAATTTCCAAAAACATTATTCTTCTTGCCATCATTCCATGCAAATATGATATCATCAATCAAAGAATGGCAAGTAACCACATCAAAATTCAGATCATTTTTAAAGGACAAATCATCAACAGTGTGTCCATCAACAATCGAGTAAGGCAGAAGTGCTTTAAAATTTTCAACATTCATACCTTGCTTACCTTTTGGCATAGGCGAACTAGGATCGTTGAGAACATTACCTTTTTTAGCCAAAATGAACCTTCTCTCCTTCGAGAGGTATTGGAGTTGAAAATTATCGTCACTTGGCCTTCCGGAGACCTGAAAAGAAGGAACAGAACAAAAACAAACATCACGGGGGTTAGTTAAAATTTCGTTCTCCTTTTCTTGTTCTCGCTCACTATCTTCATTTTCTCTCGTTTCTTCTTCAACATCTTTTTCTTTTTCAATTTTTTTCTCAATCTCAATTTCTTTTTCAATTTTCTTTTCTTCATTTTCTTTTTCACTACAATGTGTGGATGACACGAAAGAATCAAAGAGATAATCATTTGGCTCAAAAAAAGAGAAAATATTTTCATAAGCTTCTCGTCCATTTCTTCGAGAACAATCCTTTGGGAAGGACTTCTTTGAAGCATACGAGGAATGGCTCGTCCTTTCTTGCTCATCTCGAGTGATTTTTGACTCGAAGTTTTCTTCTCGCGGTCTCGAAAGCCTTGTTGAATAGGAGTCTTGATATGTGTCTCTTCTCGAATAATGTCGTCGTGATGAACTTAACTCTATTTCTCGACTCGATGGAGTTTGCTTCCGTCGGGCTTTTTCCTCCACTCGGTCCAAACGTCTTTTTAATGGGCTTAGTTTTTCCTCCAATATTCGGCCCATCTCGTTCACCAAGTATTGAAATTCATCGGTAGAGAATTCTTCTTGAGACATGATTCAAGAAAATGTTTGAAAATCGAAAGATAGAATAAATAGTAAATAAACCTCACCAATTCAAAATCCTCACCAATCTCTCACAAAGAAATAATGATTTTCACTCGCACTCGTGTTTACACTCTTCTAGGCTTTTTCTTTGATGTAAAACACACGTGCCTTTTACCTCTCGACCTCGTCTCACAATTTCGTAATTCGTCTCGATAGACTTAATTTGCTGCTTGAGGGTCGGTTTCAAAATAGGTTACAAAGGAATGATGTGGGTGTAGGGTAGGCTAAACAAAATAAAATCAAGGCTAAGTGTGGCGTTGGGATGGGTAAATAATGGTAGGAAGGGAAACTTGATGATCGGAGCAAATAAGAGAGAAAAAAAATAAAAAATAAAAAACTCGCAAGACTTTTCACTTTTTTTTAACTTGATTTTTTTGGTCACCTTTTTTTTTGCTCGATTTTTTTTCACTTTTTTTTGAATTTTTTTTCAATCAAAAATTTTTTTTTTCGAATTTTTTTTTATTTTTGTTGTTACTCCAATACAATAGTAAGCTAAATACAAGGGAAAAAATATTAAATTACAACTCAAATTTTTTTTGATTTTTTTTTCACGTTTCGAACCTACTTGCAGCCTTATTACGAACGTCGGCGCTCCTCGTTTTAGTAGCTCTGATACCAAATGATGTGATCCGGCTCGGTTGATTGAGTCGATTCACTTGATTGCCCGATCGTCGACGAGAAGTTTGTTCGATTTTGTAGATAGATGGAGTTAGATGATTTTTTATAGCGGAAGTTGAGAAAATGGGTTCAAAAGATGGTTTGGGTAGATGTTTGATAGGCTTGGTGAAATAAAGAAATATTGTTTATAATTTAATAGTTAAAATGGAATGGAAAAATAGAACTCAAGCGAAGAACGATTCAATACTATATGAAGTATTGCCCCGGGACTTATATTGCTTAAGGTGGGTTTAATGGATTGTCGAAGATGGACCTTGACCCGTTACCTATAGAAAGGTAGGAACCAAAGGTATAAAAAGGTGGATGAACGCCACACCAGGATGGTGATAAGTTCAAGAAGTCGGGTTGACGCCACTAGCAAGCTAGATAAGTCAGAACGAGACTCGTACGAAATAGGATAGGAGGAAACCTCACAATCAAGTTTTCAATAATCAAATTCTGTAACCTTTTACAATAAACAAGTAAGCTATTTATAAGCCTAAAATGCCTATTGATATTCGGCATCTATGTTGTTCACACTAACTTAAATTCTGTTCACACAGGTATTTAACATGTTCACACAAATAGCATTAAAATCCAGTTCATGCTTGAAGATGGTACATGAATTGGCCGAACCATCATGATGCTTCACTTGATGCATTCATGCATCCTTAGCCTTGAAGAATCTCCATAATTCCATGAATGTGCAGCTCTTTAATGATCCTACATCTCCCTTGGCTGAATGAGGCATTAATGTGCCTAAAATACTTGAATGGTCATCTTGAAAATGCATGAATCATGCATGAAACGTCCCATGTATTTTCCCCCATAAATATGATCCATGAATCTTCAAATACATGAACTTTCAGCAACTCCCTCTTGCATGAACGTCCCAAATGCATGTGCTCCTTTAAATGCCATCCATTGAACCTCAATTGTGCATGCACACTCCCATACATTGCACCAATCCGTTCATGAACCTGCAGCAAATTAAATCAGCAAGTTAAATGCATTTCAAATACATTAAATTAGCAGCATATGAACTCAATAATTTTCACATTAAATTTGGCCATACATATTAACAATTTCAGACATATTTAAAACATCATAATTAATTAAGTATTTAATTTAGATATAATGAAAACACTTAATTAATTATTTGTCCAGATTTTAACAAATTAATTAACTGAAAATAAACAACTAATTCAACTAAAGACAAATTAAATGGTTTATTTTAGCAAAATAAATGCAAGCTAAAAATAAGCTCATTAGGTTAAGATTGAGCTGAATTGAGCTCGAATGAGCTGACAACGGAGCTCAACGAAAAGGAATTGAACTAATTCAGCTCGCATAGGTTTGCAAGCAATGCTTAGGGAGCTGGTCCAAAAGTGTGCCCGAGGCGTGGCCGTATCAATATGAACGCCACACCAAATTTGATAAGTTCGGTTTAACAAAGAATAAATTGACGCCATAAGAATACTTGATAAGTCAATTTAGTCCTGAAAGAACAAGGAGAATTGGTGATACGACCATGCCCCGGGCACACTTTTGGATCAGCTCCCTAAGCATTGTTTGCAAATCCATGCGAGCTGAATTAGTTCAATTTCATTTCGTTAAGCTCCGTTTAGCTCATTTCCAGCTCACTCGAGCTCAAGTCAACTCATTCAAGCTCAATTCAGCTCAATCTTAACCCAATGAGCTTATTTTTAGCTTTCTTTAGCTTGCATTTATTTTGCTGAAATAAACCATTTAATTTGTCATTAGTTAAATTAGTTGTTTATCTTAAGTTAGTTAATTTGTTAAAATCCGGACAAATAATTAATTAAGTGTTTTAATTATATCTAAATTAAATACTTAATAAATTATGATGTTTTAAATATGTCTGAAATTGTTAATATGTATGGCCAAATTTAATGTGCAAATTATTGAGTTCATATGCTGCTAATTTAATGTGTTTGAAATGCATTTAACTTGCTGATTTAATTTGCTGCAGGTTCATGAACGGATTGGTGCAATGTATGGGAGTGTGCATGCACAATTGAGGTTCAATGGATGGCATTTAAAGGAGCACATGCATTTGGGACGTTCATGCAAGAGGGAGTTGCTGAAAGTTCATGTATTTGAAGATTCATGGATCATATTTATGGGGGAAAATACATGGGACGTTTCATGCATGATTCATGCATTTTCAAGATGACCATTCAAGTATTTTAGGCACATTAATGCCTCATTCAGCCAAGGGAGATGTAGGATCATTAAAGAGCTGCACATTCATGGAATTATGGAGATTCTTCAAGGCTAAGGATGCATGAATGCATCAAGTGAAGCATCATGATGGTTCGGCCAATTCATGTACCATCTTCAAGCATGAACTGGATTTTAATGCTATTTGTGTGAACATGTTAATTACCTGTGTGAACAGAATTTAAGTTAGTGTGAACAACATAGATGCCGAATATCAATAGGCATTTTAGGCTTATAAATAGATTACTTGTTTATTGTAAAAGGTTACAGAATTTGATCAATTAAACTTAATAGAACTTTTGTTCTTGTGAGGTTACCTCCTCTCTTCCTTCGTTCGAGTCTCGAAGCGACTTATCTAGCTTGCTAGTGGTGTCAATCCGAACTCCATTGAACTTATCACCGAATTGGTGTGGCGTTCAACCATCTTCCTATACCTTTGGTTCTTACCTCCATATAGGTAACGGGTCACGGTCCGCTTCTATCCTTCATCAAAATTCACCTTAAGCAATATAAGACTCGGGGCAATACTTTTTAGTATTGAATCATTCTTAAAGTTTGAGTTCTTTATCCATTTCCGTCTATTTATCATCTTTGTAACTTAATTCTTTGTTAAACCGAACCTATCTTTCATCAAACCAAAACCCATCCTTTGAACCCATTTTGCCTACCTTCCGCTTATAAAACATTCAAACTCCATCTATCTACAAATTTGAATGAGCTTCTCGTCGACAATCGGGCATCTTAAGTGAACCCGACTCAATCAATCGGGCCGGATCACATCAATTGGAGATCTTAAAAGTTTTAAATTTAGCATAAATTCAACAAAAGTTTTTTTCTAAACAAGCTAATTACAAAGTATTTATAGTGCTTACATGAAACCTAGTTGAAAAGTCACATGAATTCAACTTTAATGTGCAGTTATGAGCTGAATAAAAACTCAATTATTAAGCACAAACTCTTAGAATCTCTAAACCTAAGTAACAGCAACTGTTACCATGATTTAATGTTCCAATTCAGCTATTTTAGTAAAACTTGAATGCTTGGGCAGCCGATTAGACACCAGCAACTTGGTTAATGCTGCCCTTTAATTGTTGTCTATTGCTATTCTTGAATAACTCCTTGAAGAAGAGGAATAGGCTACCAAAATTTATTGGTGCATAATGCTCTTCTTTAAATGTTGTAAGAGCCCCTGGTATGTAACCGATTCCAACTAAAAATTTGCATTTAACACTTTGTAACCGCCCCTTGTACATAACTTATTTCAGTTGAATAGTCACCTAGAAGCATTTAACAAACACATTAAAAACACATTAAACACACTAAACTTAATAAGTTTAGTTAATAAACTGTAATAAACACTTTTAACTCTTAACTTAATTTAATAAACTGTAAATAAACATATTTAACAATAAGTTATTCCAGCAATTAAATAAACTAAGATAAACATTTATTCCAGCAAGTAATTAGCTAAAAGGAGTTTAATAAAAATAAAATCCAGCAAAATAACTAATTAAGTAAGATGAGTTTAGTAAAGTCCAGCAACTTAATTATTAACTTATTTGATGGCCCAATTATTCCAGCAATGGTTTCCATCCCAAATTCGGTCAATTAAAACCTGCACACAAATTGACAAACTAAAATTAGATTTCATTTTGCACTTGGCCCCCTCACGTTTAGGCCAATCTTGATGGCATCGAGTTGCATCGTAACATGATGCGATCGGGTTTGCATCATACCCTCCCTTTTGAAGACAATTTGTCCTCAAATAGGGTCATTTGTTCGAAAAAAATTTCATCATCACAGACCTGGAAACTACACAAGAAACAGATTAGTTGCTTATTGATACGACCCTGGCCAAGGATGCCCTTGATTTCAGCTTGAATTCAGCTCCTCAAGCTCCATTTAGCTTGGTTCAGCTCACCGAATTTTATTTTAGCTCACATGAGCTTAATTCAGCTCGTTTGAGCTTGGTTTAAATTCAATTCAGCTCATTATTAGCTCTTTAGCTAAATTAATTTTATTTGCTGGAATAAATTAATTATTTAAGTTAATTAGTTAATTTAGTTACAGCTCTTAATTACTTGTCAGCTTATTACATGTTATAATTATGTTGTGTTAGCCGAATTTAATTAGGTGGTTGGATTATATTTATTTTGTCTTAATACCATTTAGTTCAGCTGAATATACATTTGCACTTAATTTAGTTCATGTTTTTCTCTTGTAGGATGGCTGAATGCATGAAGGAGCATTAAAGTCCAAGTGCATGAATGGTTCAATACAACGTATGGGATTATACATGAATGGCTGAATACATGAATGGTTGGATTCATGGATATGGCTCATTTTATGATAATTCAAGGTGTTAATTCAGCCAAGAAGAGCAACTAAATTCATTCTCCAAAAGCTGGCCGATGCACTTCCCAAAACAGCACCTATGCATTCACATTTGGAGTTCACACCAAGGACCATTTGGCTGATCATTGTTCACACTTCCAAAGACTTTTCCAACTCCTTTTTCACACCTTCAAGGCTGTTCACGTTCACCTTTAATGCTGGTCTCTTTTCAGCCAAGAATTACATTTTAATGAGCTCATTTAAGCTCAATTGGCTGAACCTAGCTGCTGCCATTTCTCCAAGTGCATTTGCTCTTTTAGAAATCGTCCCTTGAGCTTCAAATTCAGCTGAATTTAGCTCCAGCAATTTAGTTTTTTATTTCCAAAATTTTCTAGCATTTTTCTAGCCTAATTAATTACTTAGACATTAAGTCTTTGTTTTGGCCATTCGGCTACCTAGCTGAACACTATAAATAGTTGTTCATTTTCATTATAAAAGGACTTTTGACTTTTGATCATTTGAATGAACTTTGTTCAAAGAGTGAGTTTTCTCCTCTCTACATCCGTACGAGTTTCGATCTGACTTATCTAGCGTGCTAGTGGCGTCTATCGTTCTCTTTTGAACTTATCACCTTGCTTTGGTGTGGCGTTCAACCGTTCTACAATTCCGTAATCCCACCTTGAACCGAATAGAAATCGGGGTGACACTTTTTAGTGTTGAATCGTTTCTTGCGTTTAAGCTCATTTATCCATTCCACCGACTATCCTAGATTTTACCCAACTATAATATCTTTTTACAAAACTGAGCCTTCATTTATCAACTTCCATTTTTCTTATTTTTATCCTTAAATCGAGCCTACTACCCTTATAAATTTACCATCACCTTAGCCAACCTTTAAAATTGAAAGCTTCTGCATCTTTAGCCTTATTTCATCCTATTTCCGATAACTCAACTATTCCTCGTCGACGATCGGGCAATCAAGTGAATCGACTCAATTAACCCGGGCCGGATCACATCACTTACCCTCCCTCTTTAGGAGGAATCCAATTCAAAGTGTCACCTTCATGAAAATGAAAGAGGTTAGTGACAAAATGGATGATGAACTGGAAGGAACTTTCTGAAACGTTATGCACAAATTGAACATATGTCCCTATGCCAGGATGAAATCTTGAGTTCGCATTACCTTGTCTTAATGATTTAGAAATTGAACACCTAATCCAATGCCGATATTAAAAGTAGAAGTGGATCTTACCTTGTTCTTTGATGGAAGCAAACCAAAATCATGGAGCATTCGAAAGTCATACTTTTGGACAACAAAAGTCCATGATTCAAATCCTTTGACCAATGATAGAGAACAATGATCTCCGGGATCAAAAACAATATTTCCTCTTACCTCTCCAATCTGACTCGAAAGTGTTATGACCGACAACCTAGAAAGAAGATGTAGCAATTGAGTAGGATAATCTTGCAAAACACGATCAAATCTTTTAAACCATAATTTAGAACAACCTTCAGAGTCAAAAATTTGAGTTTGACTTTGCAAGCCAACAAAATTTACTTATTTTATTTTCGAACAAAATGACAAAATCAGAGTAGATGAAAAGGTTCAGCACATTTATTTTAAATGAAATTACGATGCTCACCTTCTCTTAATGATAATTTAGGAAAACTTGCTCCCGGTTTAAACACATGGTTTTGATCACTTGTTCCAGCATGTGACAAAAATTTCGTTTCCACAAGTAAATCACACATGCCAAGCAAAGAAGATGTGAACATAAAAACATTCAAATAGTCAAACTCATCACAATAGATACGATCTGCCTCGGGAAGAGTCGAGTCGTATTAGTGATTGCCCGATCGTCGACAAGAAGTTACATTAGATTTAGTTGAGTTGAAAGAATGGCCGAAGTAGAAAGAGGGGTATGAACGAAATGGTAGGAATGAAATGGTATGAACGAAGGGATATGAACGAATTGGTCGGTTTTGGTTTGATTTGGTAAAGAAGAAATGAGTTTAAAAGAAATATGGATTGAACAAAATGGGCAAACAAGAACCAATACCGATATGGTATCGACTCGTTGTTTATAGGCCCTTTGAGTTCGATTTAGGTTTGGTAAAGGAAACCTCGACCCACTATCTATCAAGATAGGAACCTCGGTATGTTCAAACGCCACACTACGGGTAGTGATAAGTTCGGGTTTGACAAAGAGCACGGTTGACACAACTAGAATGCTAGTAACGCCAATTGAATCTTTGAACAAAATATAAGAAAAGTTTGCCTCACAATTTCGGCAGCATAACATTAACAAAAGTTTCAAAAGTCCTTTTACATGGAAATTGAACAAGTATTTATAGGCCTAAAGTCTAGGTAGCCGAATGGCCTTTCATACTTACAATTTAATTAAAAGAAAATTCTAGAAAAATAACTCTTAATGTGCATGACTAGATTCGGCTATGGGAATGATGGATGAATGCATCTTCATGCTTAAGAAAACACAAAATGAATGCATGATGTCCAATGGTCACTTGTAAGGTTCGGTCAACCTTGTTAAATGAAGCAATGTTTGGCCAAAAATTATGAATTAATTAGGATACTCCAAGGGCCAACATATGTGTGAAAACCGAATGTTGAAGAGTCTTCCAATGTGAACAAGGTGAACCGAATAGTCTTTCCATGTGAACATAGGTGTGAAACGAATTAAAGAGAGTCATGGGGAAGCTAATCGGCCAAGCTATCTTCATGCATGTGTGAATGTCCTTTGGCCGAATGGTCACCTTGAAGAATGAAGAGATAGCACACCATACATGTATGGAAACATTCATGAACCTTGAAGACATTGAATATGGTCATACATGCACTTAGCCGAATGATACGATCCGCCTCGGGGTAGTCGAGTCGTATGTGAGTTTGCCCGATCGTCTACGAAGAAGTAGCGTTCGATTTGTTCAAAAGGATGTTTTAACGTAAATAATGGCGGAAGCTATGTAAAAGGATTCAAAAATGGGTTTATGGATATGAAGTTTATGTAGGTTTGGTTATAATGAAACGAAAAGATAGAATGGAATGGAAATGAAAATGATCTAAAAAATATACACGAACCAATATTAGAAAATATTGACCCAAATGTTTATAAGTTTTCAAGGTGGTCGGATGGATAATATGAGAACCTCAACCCGCTACTTAGCAAAGTAGGAACCTTGGTATGTTTGAACGCCACACTACGACTCGACTTACCCCGAGGTGAATCGTATCATTTGGTATCAAAGCTACAAAAATGAGGAGTACGAGCATTCGAAATTACTCCAGGAATAGTCTGTGACTCATAAAGTAAGTTTCAAAAAAAAAAGAAAAAAACGAAATCTGAAAATTTGAACATAGTTTTACTTCTTCTCCATTTTTCAATCCTGAAACTTTTACCCTCTCATCCACTTCCATCCTTGACCTTTTCGCCATACTATACCTGAATTATTTTCTTTCTTGTAAGCCTACCTAGTTTTAAATCACATTATCCCTTGTTACCCATTTGAAACTGATACGAACCGTCTCGGGAAGAGTCGAGTAGTATGTAGATGGCCCGATCGTCTACGAGAAGTTACGTTAGGATTAGTTGAGTTGAAGGTATAGTCAGAGTAGAAAGAGGGGTACGAATGGAATGGTAGGAACGAAAGGGTAGGAACAAAATGGTATGAACAAATTGGTTGGTTTAGGTCCGATTAGGTAAAGAAGAAAGAACGGGTTTGAACTACTAAAGGTACTTTCAAGAACCAAATACCGAAATGGTATCGACTCGTTGATTTAGCCTTTTGAGTTCGGTTATAGGTTTGGTAAGGGAAACCTTGACCCACTATCTAACAAGATAGGAACCTCGGTATGTTGAACGCCACACTACGTATAGTGATAAGTTCGGGTACGACAAAGAACACAGTTGACACAACTAGAACGCTAGGAACGCCAAACGAATCTTTGAACGAAATATAAGAAAAGTTTGCCTCACGATTTTGGCAGCATAACATTAACAAAAGTTTCAAAAGTCCTTTACATGGAAATTGAACAAGTATTTATAAGCCTAAGTCTAGGTAGCCGAATGGCCTTTCAAACTTACACATTAATTAAAAGAAAATTCTAGAAAAAAACTCTTAATATGCATGACCAGATTCGGTTTTGGGAATGGTGGATGAATGCATCTTCATGCTTAAGAAAACTCAAAGTGAATGCATGATATCCAATGGTCACATGTAGATTCGGCCAACCTTGTTAAATGAAGCAATGTTTGGCCAAAAAGTATGAATTAATTGTGGACACTCCAAGGGCCATCATGTGTGTGAAACCGAATGTTGAAGAGTCTTCTAGTGTGAACAAGGTGAACCGAATGGTCTTGCCATGTGAACATAGGTGTGAAAGAATTAAGGAGAGTCATGGGGAAGCTAATTAGCCAAGCTATCTTCATGCATGTGTGAGTGCCCTTTGGCCGAATGGTCACCTTGGAGAATGAAGAGATAGCACACCATACATGAATGGAAACATTCATGAACCTTAAAGACATTGAATATGGTTGATGTGAGCTTGCCTACGAACCAAATGGAGAACGAACAAGAAGCCATTAAGCTGCCCATTGGTCCAATAACGCGAGCTAGAGCTAAACGATTCAAAGATGCTATTTTAGCAATGGTGGAACGGGTTGAGGAAAATGATAGCAAGGAGTTTAAAAATGAGCTGAACATATTCAACTTCTTTGAAGCTGAATTTCGTTCTAGCTAATTAATTTGCTGCTGGAATTTTAGACCATTTAAATAAGCATTTAAATAAGTTTCATTACAGCTTTTAAATATGTCTTAATTTATCACAAGTGTTTAATATGTTGATTTGGTTGAATTAAAGGTGTCTAGATGTCATTTAATTTGTTTGAATATATTACATGAATTAACTATATTCAGCCGAATTAATGTGTCTTGTTTAGTACATATTTAATTTGGCTTAATGTTAATTAGTATGTTCATATTATGTTCAGCTGAATTGAGTTAAATTAATGAGGTTCATTTGTTTTATTTAGGTTCAGCCGAATGTGGAAGATGCATGGGAAAGGTTGGCCGAATGTGGTGTGCAAGATGCATGCATGTTGGATTCAATGCACCTAATGATACATGCATGAATTACATTAAAAATGGTGTGCTGATTATTGAAGTTCTCTAAGTGACCATTCGGCTAAAGAGATAGTTTTTCAAGCTGCCATTATTTCCTTCACATTGCTGGATACATTTTGGCCATTCGGTTCTTGGTGTTCACATTTTAAGGCTCTTCAAAACCGTCCATTCACACCTAATGTGGCTGTTCAAGTGCCCTCTTTATTATTGATAATTTTTCAGCAAGAGTTACCTATTGAATGATCAATTAAGCTCATCAGCTGAATGTAGCTGCTACATGCATTCCCAAGATTCATTTGCTTAATATGGAAGCTTCATGTATGGTCACCATTCAGCCGAACCTACATTGGCCATTTTTGTTCAATGTTTGCTTAGAAACTAAGTCTAGAATATGTCCATTCGGCTACTAGGCATTAGGCTATAAATAGTTACTCATTTTCTTGTAAAAGGACTTTTGACAAATTTCTGAATGAAATATCATTTTAGTGAGGCAATTCACTCTCTTTATTCTCCAAAGCTCAAATTGACTTATCTTCAACAAGTGGCGTCAATCTGACTTTGTTTCGAACTTATCACCATTGGTGTGGCGTTCTTCATACCGTAGGTTCCTATTTTGCTAAATAGAGGGTCTCGGTTTTATCCCAAATCTTTTCTTTCTTTGAAACCTTAAGCCCCGGGTCCTTATTTGCTAATAAGGGTTCGACTTATTTTCATTGAAATATCCAGCAAACAACACTCTATCAAACTCCCTTGTTTCCCAAAGCCATTTAATTTTAAACACCAAGACTTGAATTTATTTCAAGGCCGACACTACCTAATTTCGATCAGGAAATATTACGACTCGTTATTTCATACGAAACGAGCTCGTATCAATGGTCATACATGCACTTGGCCGAACATTCACCTAAGAGATTCAAGCCCCCCAACCGTCCATGCACCTTCAAAATTCATGCTTGCTTTTAATCTCCATATGTCCATTGCGTTCCTACAAGAAATGTGAACATAATTAATTCAAACTAATGTGAACACAAATATCAACATTAAATTCGGTTATGACAAATTTAATTATCATCAATAAACACTTTTAAGACATACTTAATATAACTAATGTGAACTAAATTTAATATGTAGGATATTAATTAACTAATTATTGAACTTATTAATTAAAAAGTCAATAGTGGTCAAATGAATTCAAAGTGAACTCCATGAGTTGATGGTTAATTCATGAGTTAAACCCGAGCTGGGCCTAAACTCGTGAGCTGATAATGAGCTGGTCCCGAGCTAATGAGCTGGTGTGGAGCTACATGGGAGCTAACTTGAACTGAAGGTGAGCTTGGTGAGCTGAAATGAACTTGTAGAAAAGTTCGGCATGGATTTCCAAAATGGCCACTAACTGGTTCGATAGGTCTAGCATTGACATCATCCCACACATGCTGAACTAAAGCTATAATAGCTTCTTTAAATTTTTTTGCACGAGCCCTTGTGATCGGCCCTTGAGGTAGCACCATTGGATCTCGGCTTGGACTTGGCTTATGGGAAGCCGTGATCGTATCAGAAACCGACCACCTAGACTAAGGTTAAGCCTTGGCCAATCTGCTTACGAAATCACAAGAAAGGTAAAGAGAGGGAAAAGGCACGAGTGTTGTGAGAGCATTAGAGTGTTGAAAAAGCCGATCTTGAGTGCAAACACGAGTGTGAGTGCCATTCAAATTTTCTTGTGAGTGACTAGTGAGGTTTGTGGTAAGGTATTCATTTTCTGTTTTGTTTTATTCATTTTTCTTTTCATTTATTAATCATGTCTTGAGAAGAGTTTTCAGCCTTTGAATTTCAATATTTTTTGAAAGAGATGGAGTGCATGCTCGATCGAAAAATCAAGCCTGTCCAAGAAAAGCTAGACCATCGAGTAAGAGTTCAATGAAAGCAAATTGTTCCAAGTCAGAAAAAGGAGTCAAGAACATCACGGAGACACACATCTGATGACTACTCGAGAAGAGATTTCTATCGTGATACCTATTCGACAAGAAATTCGAGTAGAAAGAAAGAAAGCTTCGAGTCTAAGGTCTTTCGAGATAACGAACGAGGGAGCCCAAGTAACTCTTCGTATGCATCCACGAAGACTCATTCTCAAAGAATTGATCGTGAACTCTATCTAAATGATTTCACATCTTTGGAACAAAATACTTATCATGCTGATTCACTTGTATTATCTTCAAGTTGTAAAGAAAAAATGAGAGAAAAAGAAATAAAAGAGAGGCAAGAGGCGAGTAAGTGAGAAAATGAGAGATTCTTGAAAGTCATCGAAAAAGCCATTGAAAAAGAAAAAGAACAAAAAGAGAGTGAAAGAAAAGAGAGGAAAAAGATGATCATGAGAGAAAACGAGTGGATTCTAAAAGAAATCGAGAGAAGCGAAAAAGAAGTCAAAAAAGAAAAAGAGTGTGTGCAAGAAAGTAAGAAAAAGAGAGTGAGCAAAAAGAAAGTGTGGAAGAAACGATTGTTCTTGAAGAAAAAGAAATGAAAGAAAAAGTTGATAGAGAGCAAGAAAAAGAGAGTGTTGTTTCCACTAACCAATCTGTGAGTTCTTCTTGTCTTACCTCTTCTTTTCAGGTTCCTAACAATTCGTGTGACGAACTTCAACTTCAATACTTTCCCGAAGAGAGATGCTTTCGTATGATCAAAAAAGGAAAGGTTGAAGATAAAATCCAACCGCAAGTATTCAAAGATAAGGAATCTTTAGAAATCAAGCCACGGTAAACAAGTTTGAAAGTTGTCGGTAAAATTTTCGATGGCTTAATTTATAAAAGATCCCCTCATTTTGATTTAATTAACCCTTATTCTTTGTTTGTGGTTGATAAGTCCATTCTAAGAGGGAGTATAAGGCGGTGTTCTCTTGATTTGTTTTGTGGTGTAAAACTTGTTGATGATGTCCGATTAAATCGGCAAGCACATAATATCATCTTACATGGTAACGATTCTTCACGAAAGACATTTAAGTTGTTTGATTGTGGTGATTATGTGAATCAACTACTGCCTTGTGCAAAATCTTTAAATTTATGCCCATCTGTCCTGATGAATGTAAGGAATTTTGATTATTTGTTTTTGTATATGCACAAATTCTTTTGGATCAGCATGTTTGAAATCATGACACGCATGAAACCTTTGTTGCTGATACAGGGTTGCGCGCAGACCAAGATCGAGTTGCCAAGTCACGGGAAACTCCTACGAAAACCCTAAACAATCAGATCTGAAACGAAACAGAAAATTAAAAGATTAGAACTTTGAATTTCCATATCTGAAATAAATTCCCCAAATCAACAAAGAATCAAATTGAGAATAGAAATAAGTGTTAGGGTTCTTGAACCCTCAAGGAGATTGTGATTCTACCCAATTGAACACCAAGATAGTTTTCCCCAAATTTCGACAATCTAATTTCACCCAAAAAGAGTATGGAAAACCCTAGAAATTGGGGATTTTTGGGCTGATTCCATAAGATAGAAAAAGGCTGAAAACACAATAAGAACAGAAAATAGATTAGATAATGATTCAGTACAAGTAGAAATAAAGAAAGAATTGACAGTAAGAAATTAAAAGATAAGTCCTAAGAAGCCTTGAAATCTCGAAAGATCTCACAACTCCCTTCAAACGGCTCTAATCTCCCCTCCAAAGAATATCAATGGCAAGAAGAAGGTTGAAGATGGCTCCCACAATCAAAAGATTGTTAAAACAACTTCTAAAGAAAACTCAAGAGAGAAATCTTGGAGAAAACTCAAAGAAAATTCTGCTCTCAACAAATCTGAAATTTTAATAATAATGATAAGTGTTTAACAAGGTGGACAGCCATACCTTTAAATAGGCCTTATAACTAGTCCTAATCTAATTAGAAAACTAAAATAAAAAAAACTCCTAATTATTTTAATATGGAAATTCGGTCAAAGGTCATTTTATCTGGGACTCTTGGACTGAATATTGACATAAAAATTTAAACTAAGTAAATAAATAAATAAATAAATAAAAATAAAACTTTACAACTTGGGCCACTTTGACAATTTGGCCTGATTTTCAACTAAGTATGGATGGATTTCTTGATTGGGCTGGAAATTTGCTTATTGGGCCTCGCCTTCAAGAATTTGGGCTTTTGTGACTCGTATCATTCCCCCTTCCTCAAAAAGATTCGTTCTCGAATCTGAAAAATCAAATGAACTCGACTTTCCTCTATCGAACGGGACTAATGGCAATTGAGTCCACTGAAAAGAATAGCCATGAGATAGTAAATAGCAACGGAAACAAGCTTGTAATCCAATCATAAGCATAACAGAACAGGTATAACGCATGTGAATGGACAGATTCAGATTACCATGCAAACAATCTAATTCACTCACCACTGCCTCGTCAAATATTTGAAACAAAGATGGACATGTTTTAAGGCACTCAGTCGTCTCACATTGTTCCCACAAACCATGAATAAATTGCGAGTAATAAATCAAATGGTAAACATAATCGTCACAAGTAGGTATTTGAAAAGATTCACATGGTTCACAGAGTTGCATAATCATACCATGCATTAATCGACGGTCTATAGATTCACTCACACATGCATTATCAAAAATAAGAATCTTTTTATCAACCATCAAAACAGATAGATCATCAATAAATAAAATAGGACAGTCAAGCACGTTTCGATCTAAGTGTTCATCAACACGATCTTTGTCGCTATCCGAGGAGTACAAAAGTGTTTCAAAGGTTTCAAGCATCTTACCTTGATAAGCAAAAGAATAAGGGTCGATTTTACCTTTTTCATTTAAAACAAACCTTCGCTCATCCGGGGCATAGTGTAGTCGAATCTCCGTTGTTGAGTTAACCTTTGTCAAATGGAACTCAAACTTCATGTACAACCACATAAACTGTTTAAGGCACAAATATAAATTGAAAACAAATTTGGAAAATTTCGTTACCTTATTCTCCAAAATAGATTTGGACAAATTCGAGGATTTTACACAAGGTAAATCAAGAGAATAACAAATCATGCTTCTTTTCATAATGACTTTATCAACCACAATCGAAGAGTAACTGGTACGGAGGCGCGCGCGGACCAAGATCGAGTTGCCAAGTCACGAGAAACTCCTACGAAAGCTCTAATCGAACAGATCTGAAATCAAAACAAAGAATAAGATTAAAAACAAATCAGATTAAAAAAGAAAAAGAGTGTGAGCTAGAAAAGCATATCGAAAAAGAGAGCGAGAGAGTAAAAGAAACAAGTGACATTGAGTTTTCAAAAATAAAAGAGATGAGGTAAGAGAACGGGAGTTTGAAAATGAGCTAGAAAAAGAAACGAGTGAAAAGGAAGAAAACGAACACGAAAAAGTGAGGAGTGTTTTTACTAACTATTCTGTGAGTTTTCCTTGTATTATTTCTTATTTTCAAGTTTTTGAATCTAATGTGATCCCGGCTGCATCATGTTTCGGTACAACTCAACGACCTCAGAATTGGCCTAAGCTCGAGGAGCCAAGTGCAAAATGAAGCTTAATTTCAGCTCAATGAGCTCAATTCTAGCTTCTTCAAGCTCGTCTAGTTTAACCCGAGTTCATTTAGCTTAACTTCAACCCATTTTTGATTTGTTGGAATAAGCATTTAATTTGCTGGAATAAATTTAAATAATATTTAGTTTAAGTATTAAATGTGTTTAGTTAATATAGTTTAATTAATTAAGTTGCTGGAATAAATTACTCATCTTAGTTAATTAAGTTCATCTTAGTTAATTAAGTTGCTGGAATAAATTACTCATCTTAGTTAATTAAGTTCATTTTAGTTAATTTAGTTGCTGGAACAACTTAGTGTTAAATGTGTTTATTTAAGTTTATTGATTAAGCTTATTAAGTTTAATGAGTTTAATGTGTTTTAATGTGTTTGATTGTAGGTGACTAATTAGTTGGAAATCGTTATGTACAAGGGCTGTTACAGAGTGATACGATCACGGCTTCCCATAAGTCAAGTCCAAGCCGAGATCCGATGGTGCTACCTCAAGGGCCGATCACAAGGGCTGGTGAAAACGATTTAAAGAAGCTGTTATAGCTTTAGTTCAGCATGTGTGGGATGATGTCAATGCTAGACCTATCAAACCAGTTAGTGGCCATTTTGGAAATCCATGCCGAATTTTTCTACAAGTTTAGTTCAGCTCACTGAGCTCACCTTCAGTTCAAGTTAGCTCCCATGTAGCTCCACACCAGCTCATTAGCTCGGGACCAGCTCATTATCAGCTCACGAGTTTAAGCCCAGCTAGGTTCAAGCTCCCTTCCAAGTTCCATGTATAGCCGAATGTATGTGGGAGGACCCTTGGAGTTTCTATGCACCTATTTAGCCAAGAGACATGATACGAACCGTCTCGGGAAGAGTCGAGTCGTATGTAGATTGCCCAACCGTCTACAAGAAGTTACGTTAGGTTTAGTTGAGTTGATGGTATAGTCAAAGTAGAAAGAGGGGTACGAATGGAATGGTAGGAACGAAAGGGTAGGAACAAAAGGATATGAACAAATTGGTCAGTTTAGGTTCAATTAGGTAAAGAAGAGAACGGGTTTTAACTACTAAAGGTACTTTCAAGAACCAATGCCGAAATGGTATCGACCCGTTGATTAAGCCTTTTGAGTTCGGTTATAGGTTTGGTAAGGGAAACCTTGACCCTGGTACGGAGGCGCGCGCGGACCAAGATCGAGTTGCCAAGTCACGAGAAACTCCTACGAAAGTTCTAATCGAACAGATCTGAAATCAAAACAAATGATGTGACCACGTCCCAAGCACCACCAAGCTTGAATCTTGTTTCCCTTGAGCTCCCAAAGGGACCAATGACTCGAGTTAGGTCCAAGCAAATTCATGAAGCTATTTTAGCTTTATTGTTCAAGTTTTGGAAGGAGAATCAGCTCGTTGAAGATGGGGAAGCTCGATCCAACTCCTTGAAGAAACCATGTGATACGGCCACGCCTCGGGCACACTTTTGGACCAGCTCCCTAAGCATTGCTTGCAAATCCATGCAAGCTGAAATAGTTCAATTCCTTTTCGTTGAGCTCCGTTTAGCTCGTTTCCAGCTCACTCGAGCTCAAGTCAGCTCAATCGAGCTCAATTTAGCTACAATTCAGCTCATTTATTTTATTGGTTGAATAATTAGAGTATTTATTAACTTAGTTTAAGTTATTACAGCTCATAATTATGTTTTGATTTATTTCATGTTTTTAAAGTTGTCTTAGCCGAATTTAATATGTTTAGCTTAAGACTTTATTAAATCTGTCCAGCCGAATTTATGTGTCATGTTTTATTCAAGTTGTCACAATGTTAATTAGGATGTTCACATTATGTTTTAATTAAGTTCATTTGTCTTATGTAGGTGCACCCGAATTTGAAGATACATTGGGCAGATTCATGCATGTAGATTCAATGAATGTGAAGGTACATCCCTTTGGACGGCACATGCATGTAAGGAATTAATGCAAGGTGCATGCATAGAAAGGTTCAATGGACGGCAATCAAGAGGCATTTGCATGTTCATGATGGTCATTCATGTATTTGAAGATTCATGGATCAAATTAATGATGGACCATGCATTGGACGGTTCATGTATTGATCATGTGTTCACACCTTGTGTTCACACCATGATGACCTTTCAGTTGGATGTTCACACACAAGAGTCTACTCAAGTTCCTTGTTCACACCAAGTTTGATCCTTCATGAAGCTTCATTTAATTAAGCCACTCATGGTGAAACAACATGAATTAAAGGCTCCATTAAAGGAGTTAGCCGAATCTAGCCATGCATGCATGAAGAACATTTATCCAAGTACATCAATGCATATTCATGAAGCTAACCACTCACCTCCCATTCGGCCGAACATGGACAAGAACATCATTGGACATTTTTCTAGAAGTTTCATGTTTTAATTAGGTACATTACTTAATTGTTAAGTTCATGAATGGACTATTCGGCTAGCATAAGATACTAGTATAAATAGTTGGTTATTTTCAATTGTAAGGGACTTTTGGCCATTTTGATAATATATTGAAGATTTGTGAGATTTTCTTCTCTCAATTTCGTCAAAGACTCGTTGGCTTATCTACTAGTTAGTGGCGTCAACCTTGCTCTTTGCAAAACTCGAACTTATCACTTTCAACCCAAAGTGTGGTGTTCATTTGATACCGAGGTTCCTATCTTTGATAGATAGTGGGTCGAGGTCCTTTTTCATCCGTTTCATCCACCTTAAAGACATATAGATTCGGGTCAACATTTTCCTTAGTGTTGGTTCATTCTTGTTTTTAAGCCTTTCTTTCCATTTCACCTTAAACCGAAAAATTCCCTACCTTTAATATTTGTTTTTCCTTCTTCTTAGCCGAAATACCTTACCAACCAATTCCTTTTTAACCTTAAATGAACCATAAACATCTTCATTGAACAAATATAACTCTTTGATTCAAGACGAACAAAACTTCATCGTTTGGACGATCGGGCAACGAAAACGACTCGGATTCATCAACGAGGCTGGGGCGTATCATTTGGTATCAGAGCTGGTAAAAACGAGAAGTACGAGCACTCAAAGTCAAATTGAAATAGGTGCGTAAAAAAAAAGTTCGAAAAAAAAAATTGAAAAAAAAAATTAAAAAAAAATTGCATACGGTTTAGGTGCGGACGAAAAGAACGTGAAATATCCGTAAAAAAAAAAAAAAGAGTCTGGAGACACTTCAATAGAAATTTTTCCAAAATCTCATTTTACACCCTTTTATATCCCCCGTAGTGAAATTTCACGCAATTAAAAAAAATTTCGATATAAAAAAAGTGTTTCGAGTTTGTAAGTTTGGCATTTTCTTCCATTCATTTTCTAAGCCACACTTAGCCTAAAGCTTTTCTTGTTTCTTTTAGCCTACCCGTAACCTAACATCAATCCCTTGTAAAGCCATTTGAAGCCGACCCATTGAACTACGATAAGGTCACGACGAGTCGCTTACGAAATCACGAGAGGAGATTGAGTGGAAAAAGGCACGAGTGTTGAGAGAGCATTAGAGAGAAGAAAAAGCCATTAAAGAGTGTAAACACGAGTGGAGTGTTATCCAATTTTCATTGTGAGTGAAACGTGAGATTTTTGTGGTGAGGTATTTACTTTCTATTTTATTTTAATCAATTTTTAAAAAAAATGTCACAAGAATTTTCCGAATCAGATTTCCAATATTTGAAGCAAGAGATACGTAGAATTGTGAAATCAAATTTTGATAAATTGCATGATCGATTGGATCGAGTGGAGGAAAGAGCCAGACGAAAACAAAATCCACCAAGTCGAGAAACGGAGTCGAGATCATCACGGCGATACGCGTCCAAAGACTATTCGCTAAGAGATTCTTATCGGGATTCCTATTCGTCAAGGAATTCAAGACGCGACAACCTAGAGCTTGCAACTTCTCGACATGACAAACGAGAGAGGATGAGTTATTCATCGTATGACTCAAATAAGTCCTTCCCGGAGGATTGTTCCCGAAGAAATGGACGAGAAGCCTATGAAAATATTTTCTCTTCCTTCGGGGCAAATGATTATATTTTTGATTCTTTCGTGTCGACTGCACATTGTAATGAAATCGAAAAAGCGAGAGAAAAAGAAAATGAAGAGAAAGAATTCGAAAAAGAAATTGAGATTGTACAAGAGTACGAGTGAGAAAAAGAAATCGAAAGAAAAGAAAAAGAGATTGAAAAAGAAAAAGAAATCCAAAAAGAGAGTGAGGTCAAAAATAAAAGTGAAAATGAGAGAGGAAATGAAAAGAGAAAAAAAGAAGTTGAGATTAGAAAAGAAACGAGAGAAAAAGAGATAAACGAACCAGAAAAAGTGAGGAGCATTTCGACTAATCCATATGAAACTTGTTCTTGTTCTGTTTCTTCTTTCCAGGTGCCCGAGATATCAAACGATAATTTTCAACTTCACTACCTTTCCGATGAAAGACATTTTCATATGGTCAGTATAGGTAAGGTTGAAGATGAAAACATGCCTCAAGAGTTCAAAGGTAAGAGAGGTGAGGAAATGTTAACGATCGAGTCACGACCCCCAGGTTTGAAAATTGTTGAAATACTTTTTAGTGACTTAATTTCTAAACGCTCTCTTTATTTTGGTCTGATTAATTGCTACTCCCTGAATGTGGTTGATTTTTGTTCCAATCAACAAACCAAAGGTTTAATTTTGCGTGATGACGGTTTTTCACGAAAGGCGATTAAATTCTTCATTTGTGACAATTTTGTGCACCAATTAACGCTTTGTGGAAAATCTATGAATTTGTGCAAGTATGAATTGATGAATGTAAAAAGTTTTAATTGTTTGTCCCTGTGTATGCAAAAATCCCATTGGTTTAACGTGTTTGGTTTAATGAAATTTTTGCTACATTTTGGCATGAATACTCAAAATCAAGTTTTTAAACCCGGAATCTATTTTGGTTCGTTTTATGGGAAAGTCAAGCTTCATCAATTTTGTGTGAACAATTTCTATTGTTTTGATAATTGGGTGTTGAATAAGGAACTGAGGTATGAAAAATTTGATTTCAATTTAAATTCATTCCTTAATCCATTTTTGTGGTTGTATTTGAAGTTCGCATTTCATTTCGTTAAGGTTAATTCAGCCACAGAGATTCGACTAGACTACATTTCCGAGGAGAGAAGATTTATGATGATCAAAAAAGGTAAAAATGATCCTTGTTTTTCCATCCCTCGAGGTAAACAAGGTATGATTTACGACAACTTTAAAATTTCTCTGCCTTATTCGGTTGGTAATAAAATTTTTGTTGAAGAATTGGTTGTTGCAAGGAATTTAAATTGTGATGTGTTTAACTGTTCAGCTTTATTTAAAAATGATCTTTGTTTTACTACTTTTAAAGGTAAGGCTCATGAACTTTTTGAAACATCGTTGTTCTCTTTAGGTGGTGCCAAAGATTGTTTTGTTGATTTGATTCGTTATTCACATATTGGTTATGACTTGTGGAAACGATTTGAGACATTTGATTGCCTTAGAACATGTTCATTTACGTTTCGAATAATTGACGAGGCATTAACAAGTAAATTAGTTTGTTTGCATGGTTGTGAACATGTTGCTTTGCATCCGTCCACTCCCATGGGATTTTCTTATTCTATTTTGCTTGCATTTGGATTACAAATTTATTTGAAACCATTTTTGTTAACTCATGGTTATTCCTTTCAGTTGTCCCAATTCCAATCCATCCCGTTCGACCGAGGAAAGCTAAGTAAAAGTTGCTGCGATCGAGTGAACCAATGGCTCGATTTGGGGACAAATCGCTTTAAAGAGGGAGGGGATGATACGGCCACGCCTCGGGCACACTTTTGGACCAGCTCCCTAAGCATTGCTTGCAAATCCATGCAAGCTGAAATAGTTCAATTCCTTTTCGTTGAGCTCCGTTTAGCTCGTTTCCAGCTCACTCGAGCTCAAGTCAGCTCAATCGAGCTCAATTTAGCTACAATTCAGCTCATTTATTTTATTGGTTGAATAATTAGAGTATTTATTAACTTAGTTTAAGTTATTACAGCTCATAATTATGTTTTGATTTATTTCATGTTTTTAAAGTTGTCTTAGCCGAATTTAATATGTTTAGCTTAAGACTTTATTAAATCTGTCCAGCCGAATTTATGTGTCATGTTTTATTCAAGTTGTCACAATGTTAATTAGGATGTTCACATTATGTTTTAATTAAGTTCATTTGTCTTATGTAGGTGCACCCGAATTTGAAGATACATTGGGCAGATTCATGCATGTAGATTCAATGAATGTGAAGGTACATCCCTTTGGACGGCACATGCATGTAAGGAATTAATGCAAGGTGCATGCATAGAAAGGTTCAATGGACGGCAATCAAGAGGCATTTGCATGTTCATGATGGTCATTCATGTATTTGAAGATTCATGGATCAAATTAATGATGGACCATGCATTGGACGGTTCATGTATTGATCATGTGTTCACACCTTGTGTTCACACCATGATGACCTTTCAGTTGGATGTTCACACACAAGAGTCTACTCAAGTTCCTTGTTCACACCAAGTTTGATCCTTTATGAAGCTTCATTTAATTAAGCCACTCATGGTGAAACAACATGAATTAAAGGCTCCATTAAAGGAGTTAGCCGAATCTAGCCATGCATGCATGAAGAACATTTATCCAAGTACATCAATGCATATTCATGAAGCTAACCACTCACCTCCCATTCGGCCGAACATGGACAAGAACATCATTGGACATTTTTCTAGAAGTTTCATGTTTTAATTAGGTACATTACTTAATTGTTAAGTTCATGAATGGACTATTCGGCTAGCATAAGATACTAGTATAAATAGTTGGTTATTTTCAATTGTAAGGGACTTTTGGCCATTTTGATAATATATTGAAGATTTGTGAGATTTTCTTCTCTCAATTTCGTCAAAGACTCGTTGGCTTATCTACTAGTTAGTGGCGTCAACCTTGCTCTTTGCAAAACTCGAACTTATCACTTTCAACCCAAAGTGTGGCGTTCATTTGATACCGAGGTTCCTATCTTTGATAGATAGTGGGTCGAGGTCCTTTTTCATCCGTTTCATCCACCTTAAAGACATATAGATTCGGGTCAACATTTTCCTTAGTGTTGGTTCATTCTTGTTTTTAAGCCTTTCTTTCCATTTCACCTTAAACCGAAAAATTCCCTACCTTTAATATTTGTTTTTCCTTCTTCTTAGCCGAAATACCTTACCAACCAATTCCTTTTTAACCTTAAATGAACCATAAACATCTTCATTGAACAAATATAACTCTTTGATTCAAGACGAACAAAACTTCATCGTTTGGATGATCGGGCAACGAAAACGACTCGGATTCATCAACGAGGCCGGGGCGTATCACCATGCACCTTAGTGCAAGCTAATTTCAGCTCAATTCTAGCTCCCTTAGATCAATTCGACTTCAATCAGCTCACTTGAGCTCAATTCCACCTATTTGAGCTCAATTTAGCTTCTTTCCAGCTCGTTAATTTTATTATTTGAATAATTTGAGTGATAGTTTTATTTTAATTATTTTTACTACAGCTCATAACCGAATTTTCTAGCTCAATTCAGCTCATCAAGAATTTTGACTATCATTGAGCTAGCCGAATTTATTATTAATTATATTTTATTTATGTCTTTATTTTAATTTGTTAAATATGTCTTGATATTATTTAATTTAAGCTGAATGTACCTTGAATCTAATTTGTTTATATCTTTTGTAGGTACATCCACATGTGGGAACACAATTAATGAGGATTCATGAACATTTCTGGTTCAATGTATGTTCGGGTACATGCATGACTACCTACAACGAATGGTTGCCTTAAAGATGATGCATGAATAATTCAATATAATGAATGGAAGAGTGCATGAATATCCACCTACATGCATCGGTTGCTGACCATTTAATTTCCTATGCACCTATTCAGCCAAAAGACATCTTTTGAAGTGTCCATTCACACCTTGCCCGAATCTAGACAAAGCTATTGGCATCCCATGCATTCATCAGCCCTCAAGTACATTTCCTTACTCATGAAGTTGGCCATTGAACATCCATACAGCCGAATTTGGACATCACTTTTAATGGATACATTTCTAGTTTAGTTTTACACATTTAAAGCCGAATTACTTAGTCTTTAAGCTTGTTTAGTATGACTATTCAGCTATCATCTGAACTCTATAAATAGTTCATTTCTCTTTGTAAAAAGGTTAGACATTTCTGATTATTAAACTTATTGTGAGGTTACCTCCAATCCGATTTCGTTTGAGTCTCGTCTGACTTATCTAGCTCGCTAGTGGCGTCAACTCGACTTCTTGAACTTATCACCATCCTGGTGTGGCGTTCATCCACCTTTTTATACCTTTGGTTCCTACCTCTCTATAGGTAACGGGTCAAGGTCCATCTTCGACTTCCATTAAACCCACCTTAAGCAATATAAGACTCAGGCAATACTTTTTAGTATTGAACATTCTTGACGTTTAAGTTTTATTTTTCCATCCCCATCAATTACCTTTTTCTAACCTACCTTGTTTCTATTCTAAACCGAATTTATCAACACCAAACCACTCATCTAAACCCTCTCAAAGCTTCCGCAACCCTTAGCCTAAATCACCCAATTTTGACAACTCCAACTACTCCTCGTAGACGATCGGGCAATTACGTGAAACGACTCAATTAATCTGGGCCGGATCACATCAACAAAGAATAAGATTAAAAACAAATCAGATCTGGAAATTAAGATCCCCAAAACAATCAAGAACAGCCAAGAATCAAAGATCTTATGAATATAGATGTTTTCGGAATGCAAAAACACGAAATCGATCTCCAAGATTGATTTTCAACAAGCCGAATCTGTCCAAGAACTAAACCGATGAATAAAGCCCCAAATTCCAGCAACTTAATTTTTCCCAAAATTCCAGCAACCTAAAACAATCAGTTTTGACAAGAAGAATTCGACAAGATTAATTGGAAAAGATAAGTTTAGTCGAATTTGGCTACCAAGAATGAGTACCGATCGATCTTTTTGAGTAATAAAGATGGCTGGAAATTCACAAGAAGAATAAACAAGTTAGATCAAAAGAATCGGCATAAACAGAATTTAAAAGAAAAGAATGAACAGCAAGAAAGTAAATTGAAGTCCTAAAGATCCTTGAAATCCCGAAAGATTTCACAAATCTCTTCAAACGGCTCTAATCTCCCCTCCAACGAATATCGGTGGCAAGAAGAAGGTTGAAGATGGCTCCCACAATCAAAAGATTGTTAAAACAACTTCTAAAGAAAACTCAAGAGAGAATTCTTGGAGAAAACCCCAAAGAAAATTCTGCACTCAACAAATCTGAAATTTGATAGAAAAAAATAATAATAAGATGTTTTTACAAAGGGTGGCTGGCCAATGCTTATATAGGCCTCCAACAAATCCTAATCTCACAAGTAACTAATAAAAAATTAAACCTAATTAAAAAAATAACAAGGTAAATTCGGCCATGCACTTATATGGGCTGTTTTGGGCCGATTTTTATATGTAATGCTCCTAAAGATTAAAAAATTAAATTAAACAAGTAAGATGTTTACAAATTGGGCCCTTTGACATTTTGGCCTGATTTTCAACTAAGTATGAAGAAATTTCTTGATTGGGCTGGATTTTGGTTATTGGGCCTCGCCTTCAAGAATTTGGGCTCGTGATCCATCTCCTACCAAAATTGGGTCGTTGACGCTCGTAATGGAGATCCAATGCGTTTTGGCTGCAAGATTTGGTTTCTTGGACCAAGATTTCCAAGATTTGAAATCTTGATTTTCTTGATTCTTGAAATCTCTTCGAACAGCAAAATTGGGCCAAGATTCGATTTCTTGATTTTCTTGAAAACAAGAAAGTGAATCTTGATTTTCTTGTTCTCTCGTGTATGCATCTAAGGCCTTGCTAACAAGCTCTTGAATGGTCCCATTTAGTTTGGACCGCATTTGTCGGGCATTTGATCTCGTTATTGGGCCTTGTGGCAATTTGAGCCCATCACGTTCTTGAACTTGGATTGGGCCTTTATGACTCGTATCATTCCCCCTTCCTCAAAAAGATTCATCCTCGAATCTAAAAAATCAAATGGGGACAAGTCAGCCACATTAAAAGTAGAACTTACATTGTACTCACCAGGTAGATCAATTTTATAGGCATTATCGTTGATCCGCTCGAGTACTTGGAAAGGCCCATCGCCCCTTGGGTCCAACTTAGTCTTCCTTTTTGTAGGAAATCGTTCTTTCCTCAAATGGACCCAAACCCAATCTCCGGGTTCTAGTACAACCCGTTTGCGCCCTTTGTTTGCTTTGTTGGTGTTGGCGTCATTTGTTTTGGCTATTCGCTGTCTAGCCTTCTCATGTAAAGATTTCACCAACTCAGTTTTTTGTTCGCCATCTAAATTCATAACGTGTTCAAGAGGTAATGGCGCAAGATCAAGTACTGTTAGTGGGTTAAAACCATAAACAAGTTCAAATGGGGAATAACCAGTTGTAGAATGAATAGATCTATTATATGCAAATTCAACAAATGGTAGGCATTCTTCCCAATTTCTAATGTTCTTTCCCACAACAGCTCGTAATAAAGTCCCTAAGATTCGATTAACTACTTCAGTTTGACCATCAGTTTGGGGGTGACATGTAGTAGAATAAAGCAATTTAGTACCAAGCTTACCCCACAATACCTTCCAAAAGTGGCTAAGGAATTTGACATCTCTATCAGAAACAATTGTTTTAGGGATGCCATGAAGTCTTACCACTTCTTTAAAGAATAAGTCTGCCACATGTGTAGCATCATCTGTTTTGTGACAAGGAATAAAATGTGGCATCTTTGAAAACCTGTCAACAACAACAAATATACTATCTCTTCCTTTTTTTGTTCGAGGCAAACCTAAAATAAAATCCATGGATAAATCTACCCAAGGTGAAGTAGGAATCGGTAGAGGAGTGTAAAGGCCATGAGGCAATACCTTAGATTTTGCTTGTTTGCATGTAATGCACTTGGAACATACCTTTTCCACATCCTTCTTCATATGTGGCCAATGGAAGTGTTCTTGCAATATGTCTAGTGTTTTGGCCACTCCAAAATGTCCCATTAATCCCCCACTATGGGCTTCATGAATCAACAATTCTCTCATGGAACACTTTGGTATGCATAACCTGTTTAAACGAAAAAGAAAGCCATCTACAAGATAAAATTTTTCAAAAGCAGTATGTCCACAATTCTTATAGATATGGCTGAAGTTAGTATCATCATCATATAACTCTTTAATATGTTCAAACCCTAAGACTTTAGCATTCAATGTAGTTATTAAAGTATATCGTCTAGACAAAGCATCTGCGACTACATTATCTTTACCTGTTTTATATTGAATCACATAAGGGAATGTTTCAATGAATTCTACCCATCGGGCATGTCTTTTACTCAACTTACCTTGTCCCTTTAACCATTTAAGAGACTCATGATCTGTATGTATGACAAACTCATTAGGCAGCAAATAATGTTGCCATACTTGAAGTGCACGAACTAATGCCAATAGTTCTTTGTCATAAGTCGAGTAATTTAACTGTGCACCGTTCAATTTCTCACTAAAATAAGGAATAGGTTGCTTATCTTGCATTAAAACGGAGCCGATTCCAATTCCTGAAGCATCACACTCAAGTTCAAAAGTTTTAGCAAAATCAGATAATTTAAGCAAAGGAGCAGAACATAACTTAGCTTTTAGAGTTTGAAAAGCTTTTTCTTGGGTTTCACCCCATTTGAAACCCACTGATTTCTTTATAACTTCAGTCAATGGGGCAGCAATAGTAGAGAAATCTTTCACAAATCGTCTATAAAAACTGGCTAAACCATGGAAAGATCTCACCTCAGTTACCGATTTAGGAGTCGGCCACTCCTTAATTGCCTTAACTTTGTCCTCGTCGACATGAATACCTTGAGCACTAACTATGAAACCTAAAATATTAGTTTATCACAACAGAATGTGCATTTATCAAGGTTGGCAAATAATCTTTCAGTTCGTAGAATATCCAAAACGGTTCGAACATGGAAAACATGATCATCTAATGACTTTGAGTAAATTAAAATATCATCAAAGTAATCTACTACAAATTTACCCAAATGTAGCCTCAAAACATGATTCATTAATCTCATAAATGTACTAGGTGCATTAGTAAGGCCGAAAGGCATAACTAACCATTCATACAATCCAAATTTTGTTTTAAAGGCTGTTTTCCATTCATCCCCTTCCCTCATTCGAATTTGATGATAACCGCTTTTTAAATCAATTTTTGTAAATATTATTGAACCATGTAATTCATCAAGCATATCATCAAGTCTAGGGATTGGGTGTCGATACTTTACCGTTATCTTGTTGATTGGGCGACAATCAACACACATACGAAACGTACCATCTTTCTTTGGCACCAATAAGACAGGAACAGCACAAGGACTTAGGCTCTCACGAATGTACCCTTTGTCTAGTAATTCCTCAACTTGCCTTTGCAATTCCTTTGTCTCCTCGGGATTGCATCTATAGGCTGGTCGATTTGGGATTGAAGCTCCGGGTACTAAGTCAATTTGATGTTCTATCCCTCGTAAAGGTGGTAAACCTTTAGGGGCCTCACTAAAAACATCCTCATAATCCTGCAAAAGAGATTGAAACACACTAGGCAAATTTTCGTTAATGTTAGATAAAGATAAATAATTTTGCCTAAACCTCACAAGGATACAAGGCTGTTTATTAAGTAGGGCTCTCTTCACATCTTTTTTTGTTGCCAAAAGATTTTTTCCGCTCATTTTACCACTAGAGGATTCACTCACCTTTGGGCTTTTTAAATTTTGACTTTTTCCACTACTATTAGCCTCTTTTCTCTCTGTCTTTTGTACTTGCTCTTTCTCCCTTACCCCCTCACAAAATTTTATCATCCTCAATTGATCTTTATATACATCAGTAGGATTTAAAGGAGCAAAAGTGAATTTCTTGCCTTTAAATACAAGGGAGTATCGATTAAGTTTACCTTGGTGTGTAACATCGTGATCAAATTGCCAAGGTCGTCCAAGGAGCAAGTGTGCCGCATGCATGGGGACTACATCACACCATACGTCATCCTCATAATTGCTGAGTTTAAAAGTGACCAAGGACTGTTTCGTAACTTTAACTTCGGAACATTCATTAAGCCACTGAAGGTGATATGGCTTAGGGTGTTTGGTACAAGGCAACTTTAAAGAATCCACCAAATAACTACTCACTACATTCGAGCAACTCCCACTATCAATAATGAGTGAACATAAGTTACCTTTAATAAAACACCGAGAATGGAAAATATTGGTCCTTTGGCTCTCATCATCTTTCATCTGAATGTTAAGGGTTCGGCGAACTACAAAGCAATGGAAATTAGCAAAGTCCCTTTCTTTTGGTGGTTCGACCAACTCTTCGCCATTATCACTGTCATCCACAAGTTCTGGCATATCTGGATCTGTTTTATCAGAGTCGGAAGTGTACTCACCATTATCTTTCAGAAGAAGTAATCTCGTGTTAGGGCATTCCCTACTATAATGACCATGCCCTTTGCACTTAAAGCACTCAATCTCACGAGTCCTCTTCGCACTCGAATCTCCTAAATTGGGCTGCTTAGAAGGTGTTTGCGTTTTAACAGGAGCCCCTTTTTTCCAATCTGATTGCTTGCTTCCATTACTCAAAGAAGGCTTGTTAGTAACGAAAGGTGGTTTTGAGCTCTTAAAATCAGAATTGGAATTGTTACCTCGGTAATATTGCGAAGTCGAGAAGGAACCAAACCTTTGTTCCTTTAGTTGTTGCTCGATCTCAATGGCTTTATGAACTGCTTCTTCCAAATCAATGTAAGTTTGTAGCCTCAATGTATTAGCTATCGGCCTGTTCAAACCATCAATAAATCGAACCATAGTTGTTTCTTCATCCTCCTCCACATTAGCTCTCTGAATGAGCATCTCCATCTCTTTAAAATATTCATCCACTGTCCTACTACCTTGGATAAGTCTTCTCAGCTTTGTTTTAATTTCTGTATAGTAGTGAGGTGGAATAAACCTTTTACGCATAATCTGTTTCAACTCATCCCATGTCGAAATCTCACCTTCATAATTCCGATGGCGGTTTACCCCAAGTTGAGTCCACCAACTTAATGCATAATCAGAAAATTCCAGTGTTGCTAACGCTACCTTTTCATCATCCGGACATTTATAATACCGAAACATAAGTTCAATCTTAGATTCCCATTCACAATAAGCGTCAGGATCATTCTTGATACGAGCACGCCCCGTGAACTTCATCGAGCAAGTCTGTCAAGCCGAGCATTGACATGTTGGCAAGCTGATCCCAGCTCGTTTCCAGCTCCACGAGCTCCGTCTAGCTCAAATCCAGCTTATTCAAGCTCGATCCAACTTGCCTGAGCTAAACCGAGCTCACTCCTAGCTCATATTTAGCTCACGAGCTAAACCTTAGCTCAACTTCAGCTTAGGAGTTTAGCCTCAGCTCAACTTTAGCTCACGAGCTAAAACTTAGCTCATTTTAGTTTAAACTCGGTTTTGTCTTTAATACATTAAATAAAATTTGCACATATTCATTTAAGCATCAAACTTGTCTTATATTAATATTTGTTATTAATATATCATTGTCATTATATAAATTGATTATGTTCACATAGCCGAATTAATGCATGACATTAATGTGTTCACATCATGCCGAATTTATGAGTGTTCATGAGATGTCTTAATGACTTGTTTATTTCATGTAGGTACATTCCTTTGGACGGTACAATGTATGAATGAAGAAACATCTCTTTTGGGCATTCCACACTCATGAATGAAGAAGTATTAAATGCTGGTGCATGTACGGCTAGATGCAATGTTTCTACAAATTCATGCATGTGTCGAATGCATGTATGGACAGTAAAGGCTAGTCCATGAATGGATAAAATGCATGGGATGATAGAATGCATGAATGGCTTAAGTGCATGTATGGTGGCTGTCTCTTAACTTTCCAAGGCACTTATTCGGCCAAGAAGTAGCTGCTAACTAATTCTATGTTGACCATAGAGCTCCTTGAACATGTTCACACTTTGAATTGACCTATAGGCTATTACACATGCATGGATGGGTTCAAGAACGTCCAAGGGAAGGAATTAACTCAATAATTCAACACATTGATTGAATTAAGTGCATGCACAAAGGGGAGAACGAATTTATTAGGTCATGCTGCCATTTATGAACTTACATGCCATTAAAGTGTTTAATTATGAAGATACATGTTCCATACAAGTGCATGAACGTCCCAAGGAGATGAATGCAACCTTTTGGTGCACATACAAGTCACTTGAAGCCTTTCTTTATGACTAAGCATTCATGCACAAACCAAGGGGGAAGAAAGTGTCCATTTAGCTAGTGCATGAATCTGCCGAATTTATGAACTATTTTAATACATTAGTGTGAACGTTTTTATTATTGTGTGAACACCTAGATGCCGAATTTGAATGGTCATCTATGTGCCTATAAATATTTGTTTTCTTTCATTTGTAAAGGACTTTTGACTTTTGATCATTTGAATGAACTTTGTTCAAAGAGTGAGTTTTCTCCTCTCTAAATTCGTACGAGTTTCGATCTGACTTATCTAGCGTGCTAGTGGCGTCTATCGTTCTCTTTTGAACTTATCACCTTGCTTTGGTGTGGCGTTCAACCTTTTACAATTCCGCAATCCCACCTTGAACCAAATAGAAATCGGGGTGACACTTTTAGTGTTGAATCGTTTCTGGTGTTTAAGCTCATTTATCCATTCCACCGACTATCCTAGATTTTACCCAACTATAATATCTTTTTACAAAACCGAGCCTTCATTTATCAACTTCCATTTTTCTTATTTTTATACTTAAATCGAGCCTACTACCCTTATAAATTTACCATCACCTTAGCCAACCTTTAAAACCATTTGAAAGCTTTCGCATCTTTAGCCTTATTTCATCCTATTTTCGATAACTCAACTATTCCTCGTCGACGATCGGGCAATCAAGTGAATCGACTCAATTAATCCGGGCCGGATCACATCAATTCTTACCACGAAATTGGGGAATTGTGAATTTCGGTTTTGCCAAAGAAGGTTGCCCACGATCATGAAAATCATCATCCCTTCTAGTGACACGTCGAGGGCCGCGTCTCTGGGGTTGGTTATCCCTATCTTCTTTGATTGGATCTCGATATTGAGGTTCTTGATTCAATTGCACCCCATTGATGGTAGCAGTCAAAGCTCGAAGAGCAGCAACCTGTTCATCCAACTGTTGTTGGAATTTTTTAAATATGTCACTATTATTATCACCTATAGACATTTTTTTTAAAACCTGCAAAACACTCAACACTCAAAATAAAAGTTATCAAACCTCACCGTTAATCACTCAAAAAGAAAAAATCAAATTCTCAATGAGGTCGAATTCAATCTTGTGAGTTCTTTATCAGAGTTTATATCAACCAATTAGAGAGTGTGAACCAAACTACCAAAGAATCCTAATTTGCACTAGGATGCCAAAAACTGACGAGACACCAATTGATTCGTGTTGCACCGAGGAAGAAGTTGTGCACACGTTTAAATCCTACTAACACAAGAAACAAGAAGGTATTAGATAACGTAAAGGAAGAATAAAGGTAAACAGATGAAAACCTACAGCTAAGAATCAATAAAAATTGCTGAAAACAGAAAACCTGAAAAACTGCGGAGTAACTTGACAACTTCGTTCGAGGTGTTCCCGATCTCCAAAAATCACGAAATTAAATCTGGAGTGTCCTTATATATTGAATTTTTGATATGGAAATTTTGGGCACCAAATTCAACCCGCTGAATCTTTTTTTAAATTTTTATTGAATTTCGTCTTTTTTGATTTTTTTGACTTTTTTGACTGATTGTTTTGAGGGAATAATTTTTTTATATTCAATCACAGTTCCAAAAACATGTATGTAAAATTTCAGATCAATCGGACAACGTTTACCCACTCAAATGAATTTTTTTTGAACAATTTTTCTGGGTAAAACTACTGTTTATGCTTTAAAAAATAGAGATCAGTTTAGAAATCAACCAAGAACACCCAAAACGCCCAAAATCTGACACCAAATGGTACGGAGGCGCGCGCGGACCAAGATCGAGTTGCCAAGTCACGAGAAACTCCTACGAAAGCTCTAATCGAACAGATCTGAAATCAAAACAAAGAATAAGATTAAAAACAAATCAGATCTGGAAATTAAGATCCCCAAAACAATCAAGAACAGCCAAGAATCAAAGATCTTATGAATAGATGTTTTCGGAATGCAAAAACACGAAATCGATCTCCAAGATTGATTTTCAACAAGCCGAATCTGTCCAAGAACTAAACCGATGAATAAAGCCCCAAATTCCAGCAACTTAATTTTTCCCAAAATTCCAGCAACCTAAAACAATCAGTTTTGACAAGAAGAATTCGACAAGATTAATTGGAAAAGATAAGTTTAGTCGAATTTGGCTACCAAGAATGAGTACCGATCGATCTTTTTGAGTAATAAAGATGGCTGGAAATTCACAAGAAGAATAAACAAGTTAGATCAAAAGAATCGGCATAAACAGAATTTAAAAGAAAAGAATGAACAACAAGAAAGTAAATTGAAGTCCTAAAGATCCTTGAAATCCCGAAAGATTTCACAAATCTCTTCAAACGGCTCTAATCTCCCCTCCAACGAATATCGGTGGCAAGAAGAAGGTTGAAGATGGCTCCCACAATCAAAAGATTGTTAAAACAACTTCTAAAGAAAACTCAAGAGAGAATTCTTGGAGAAAACCCCAAAGAAAATTCTGCACTCAACAAATCTGAAATTTGATAGAAAAAATAATAATAAGATGTTTTTACAAAGGGTGGCTGGCCAATGCTTATATAGGTCTCCAACAAATCCTAATCTCACAAGTAACTAATAAAAAATTAAACCTAATTAATAAAATAACAAGGTAAATTCGGCCATGCACTTATATGGGCTGTTTTGGGCCGATTTTTATATGTAATGCTCCTAAAGATTAAAAAATTAAATTAAACAAGTAAGATGTTTACAAATTGGGCCCTTTGACATTTTGGCCTGATTTTCAACTAAGTATGAAGAAATTTCTTGATTGGGCTGGATTTTGGTTATTGGGCCTCGCCTTCAAGAATTTGGGCTCGTGATCCATCTCCTACCAAAATTGGGTCGTTGACGCTCGTAATGGAGATCCAATGCGTTTTGGCTGCAAGATTTGGTTTCTTGGACCAAGATTTCCAAGATTTGAAATCTTGATTTTCTTGATTCTTGAAATCTCTTCGAACAGCAAAATTGGGCCAAGATTCGATTTCTTGATTTTCTTGAAAACAAGAAAGTGAATCTTGATTTTCTTGTTCTCTCGTGTATGCATCTAAGGCCTTGCTAACAAGCTCTTGAATGGTCCCATTTAGTTTGGACCGCATTTGTCGGGCCTTTGATCTCGTTATTGGGCCTTGTGGCAATTTGAGCCCATCACGTTCTTGAACTTGGATTGGGCCTTTATGACTCGTATCAGTAACAATTAATCGGATCAAAATGAGGGGATCTTTTAAGAACTAAGTCACCAAAAGTTTTATCAATAATTTTCAAATCTGCACTGGACTCGGTTTCTAAAATTTCCTTACCTCGCTTACCTTCGAGATCATGTAGTGTGATTTCATCTTTGCCTAAGTTGATCGTATGAAAGCGTCTTTCATTTGAGAGGTATTGAAGTTGAAAGTTATCTTTCGGTCCTTCGGGAACCTGAAAAGTAGCAACACAGGAAAAATTCATATCTTGGTTAGTGAAAACATTCCTCACTAGCCTTTCCTCGTCTTTTTCTTTTGTTTCTTTTTCTAACTCATTTTCTCTTCTTTCTTCAACTTCTTTTTCAATTTTCTTTTCTGTTTCACATTCCTTTTCACTCTCAATCTCTTTTTGCTCTTTTTCATTCTCTTTTTTCTTTTTCCTCACTTGTTTTAACAGAATTTTTCAGTTTGATTTGGTCCTCATGGACTTGTTCCAGAGTGAGCGGCACTAAGGTGAGTTTCTTTCCTTGATGCTTGAAAGAATACCTATTGGTACGACCATCGTGAGTGACTTTTCGATCCAGTTGCCACGGTTCTCCTAGCAACAAATGGCAGGCTTGAATAGGCATTACGTCGCACACAACTTTGTCTTGATACTTACCGATAGAAAAGGTGATGCGCACTTGTTGAGTGACCCTAAATTGGCCTTCGTTGCTAAGCCCTTGTAGTTGATAAGGTTGTGGATGCTTGGTAGTGGTTAAGCAAAGCTTTTCCACCATCGTCGTGCTGGCTACGTTCGAGCAACTTTCACCATCAATAATAACTCTACAAAGCTTACCTTGTACATGGCAGCGAGTATGAAAGAGATGTTCTCGTTGCTGCTCGCTCTTTGGTTTTGCCAAAGAGGGTTGTCCACGATCATGAAGATCATAATCAGTTCTAGGGACACGTCGAGGAGCGCGCCTATGAGCAGGAGGATGGTTATCCACATCGTCTTTAATTTGATCTCGATATTGAGGCTCTTGATTCAACCGCACCTCATTGATAGTAGCAGTCAATGCTCGAAGTGCAGTAGCCTGTTCGTCCAACTGTTGTTGGAATCTTTTAAATATGTCTTCATTATTATCACCTTTAGACATTTTCAAAAACCTGTAAAAAATAAACACTCAACACTGAAAAATAAAAGTTAGCAAACCTCACCGTTAATCACTCAAAAGAAAATTCAAATTCTCAATGAGGTAGTATTCAATCTTGTGAGTTCTTTATCAGAGTTTATATCAACCAATTAGAGAGTGTGAACCAAACTACCAAAGAATCCTAATTTGCACTAGGATGCCAAAAACGGACGAGACACCAACTGATTTGTGTTGCACCGAGGAAGAATTGAGCACACTTTAAAAATCCTACTAACACAAGAAACAAGAAGGTGTTAGATACTGTAAAGGAAAAATAAAGGCAAACAAATGAAAACCTACAGCTAAGAATCAATAAAAATTGCTGAAAACAGAAAACCCGAAAAACTGCGGAGTAACTTGACAACTTCGTTCCAGGTGTTCCCGATCTCCAAAAATCCCGAAATTAAATCTGGAGTGTCCTTATATATTGAATTTTTGATCCGGAAATTGTGGGCACCAAATTCAACCTGCTGAATCTTTTTTTAAATTTTTATTGAATTTCGTATTTTTTGATTTTTTTGACTTTTTTGACTGATTTTTTTGTGGGAATAATTTTTTTATATTCAATAACAGTTCCAAAAACATGTCTGTAAAATTTCAGATCAATCGGACAACGTTTACCCACTCAAATGAATTTTTTTTGAACAATTTTTCTGGGTAAAACTGTTGTTTATGCTTTAAAAAATAGAAATCAGTTTAGAAATCAACCAAGAACACCCAAAACGCCCAAAATCTGATACCAAATGATATAAGAATGCGCGCGGACCAAGATCGAGTTGCCAAGTCACGGGAAACTCCTACGAAAACCCTAAACAATCAGATCTGAAACGAAACAGAAAATTAAAAGATTAGAACTTTGAATTTCCAGATCTGAAATAAAATCCCCAAATCAGTAAAGAATCAAATTGAGAATAGAAATAAGTGTTAGGGTTCTTGAAACCCTCAAGGAGATTGTGATTCTGCCCAATTGAACACCAAGATAGTTTTCCCCAAATTTCGACAATCTAATTTCACCCAAAAAGAGTAGGGAAAAACCCTAGAAATTGGGGATTTTTGGGCTGATTCCTTAAGATAGAAAAAGGCTGAAAACACAATAGAACAGAAAATAGATTAGATAATGATTTAGCACAAGTAGAAATAAAGAAAGAATTGACAGTAAAAAATTAAAAGATAAGTCCTAAGAAGCCTTGAAATCTCAAAAGATCTCACAACTCCCTTCAAACGGCTCTAATCTCCCCTCCAAAGAATATCAATGGCAAGAAGAAGGTTGAAGTTGGCTCCCACAATCAAAAGATTGTTAAAACAACTTCTAAAGAAAACTCAAGAGAGAAATCTTGGAGAAAACTCAAAGAAAATTCTGCTCTCAACAAATCTGAAATTTTAATAATAATGATAAGTGTTTAACAAGGTGGACAGCCATACCTTTAAATAGGCCTTATAACTAGTCCTAATCTAATTAGAAAACTAAAATAAAAAAAACTCCTAATTATTTTAATATGGAAATTCGGTCAAAGGTCATTTTATCTGGGACTCTTAGACTGAATATTGACATAAAAATTTAAACTAAGTAAATAAATAAATAAATAAAAAATAAAAATAAAACTTTACAACTTGGGCCACTTTGACAATTTGGCCTGATTTTCAACTAAGTATGGATGGATTTCTTGATTGGGTTGGGAATTTGCTTATTGGGCCTCGCCTTCAAGAATTTGGGCTTTTGTGACTAGTATCAGTTGCATTTTCTAGCAAGTGAACAAACTTATATGTGTTTAAACCTGGAATTTGCTATTTTGGTTCGATATGTGAAAAATTCAAGCATTCCAAATTTTGTGCGACCAATTTTTGTTTGATTGATGCTTGGCTTTTGACTAAGGGAGCGAAATTTAAAAATTATGAATACAATATAAAATCGTTCCTTGATCATTTTATTTGGCTACCCATAAATTTCTTGTGTCATTTTAAAAAGGTAAGGCCAACTCATATTTTTCATCTTGGCATTGATTCAGCATGTCCCTTAAAGTTCAACATCTACAGTGTCACTAACCCCTTTACTTTTCATGATGGTGATACTTTGAGAAGCGCGAATTGTCCTTGTATTTCTCCTACATTTCAGATTGGTTCAAGTAAAGAGCTACGACTTTACTATCTCTTCGAAGAGAGGAGGTCTACGTTGATTGAAAAAGGTACTGCTCAAACTGATCCACATTCATCCATTCATATGGGAAAACAAGGTGAGTTTTCTGAATCTTTTAAGATTCAACCACCTCCTTTGATCGTTGATGGAAACATTGTTGATGTTTTGGTTTCTGAAAAGCATTCATACCTTGATGAGGTTTATTGTTCTTTTTTTATTAGTAATGGATGGTTTGAAAATGATGAGAACATTACTAACAATGGTTGTGTCGTTGATGTGCATTCTTTGATCTATGGAAAAACCACATGTTTAAACAAGGCTGTGCATATAAAACTTGTGATGTATGAGTGTTTTATTTATATGCATGCTCTATTACCGAATTTGGATATCCAACTTGCAAAGGTAAAAACTTGTCAATTATTTTGAATTCGGCAATCGATCAAGTGCTCAAGTATGCACCAAGACTTCGAAAAGGAATTGTTCATTCTTGATTCATCATTTTATTACTCCTTGTCTTTATGATGATGATAATATTTTCTTGTGTCAAGCTGTGAATAAAATTTCAGAAAGTTCCTCCTGGTTTAACCTTCATTGTATCACTAACTTGTTTTATTCTTTTGTAGGTGACAATGTGAGGTGGTACCCTCTTAAAGAGGGAGGGCTGATTTGTGATCCTGAGAAAATTTTTTTGAGCAAATGGCCCGATTTGAGGACAAATCGTCTTCAAGAAGGGGGGTATGATGCGATCCCGGTCGCATCATGTTTCGGTACATCTCGACGACATCGAGATTGGCCTAAACTCGAGGGGCCCAAATGCAAAATGAGACCTTTAAATTCATTTATGCTGTTGGAATAAAGACTTGATTTATTTTAGTTACTTTAGTCTTTAATTATGTCTTATTTATTAAATACATATTTTAATTATGACATGCATTATGTGTTCTGCATTTAATAAAGTCATACATTATGTGACTCCGATGTTAGTTTAAGTCAGCTTCATTAAATTAAGTCTTGCATTAAGTAACTCATTTGTTCATTTAGTTTGCATTTTAAACCATGCATTTAAGCATCTTAGTTTAATAAATGAGTTGCTGGACATTTATTCAACTCATCTTAGTTTAATTAATAAGTGTTTTTGTTGAACTTTATTTAATAGTTGCTTCTTTAAATAATCTAGTTACTAGGATAATTTATTGATGCATGAATTTAAGTTCATTTGATAATGCTTCTCTTAATTAAACTAGTTGCTGGAATAAATGATGCATAAGTGTTAGTTCATTTATTTAAGTTAGTTGTTAATTTGTTTTAAGCTTAATAAATGAATAAATGTGACGGTTACATGTGTTAATTGCAGGTGACTTTTTAGCTCCCATCTATTATTATTAAAGGATATGCATTCAATAAGTTGACTTGTCAAGAGATTTCAGTTACAAAAGAGAGGGCTGTTACAAAGAAGCTTTAAATATCATTAAGAAGTTGTTTCTATCAATTAAAGGAGAGCATTATTCTTCTTTAAATTGGGCAGCAACTTTGTTTCATCTTCTATAACCGTTTGCTTCATGAGTAATCACTACATGCATTCAATTCTCCGTCAAAGAAGCTGGTGTCTTTTCGGTTGCTCATGGAGACTTCAAAAGACTTTGAAAGCAACTTAATTGAAGAAGTAAATCACATTGAAGGCTGGAGTTACTTGGAATAGAATTTCAATAGTTGTGACTTTTCATTAGACATCATTATTAGCTTCATTAAAAGTGACCTTTCAGCTAGCTTTCCTTTTGACACTATAAATTCATGTAACCAGCCTTTTGAAGGGACACTTTTTGGAATATTTTTGTTAATGATATTCTGCCAAATTTGTGAGGCAAACTTTTCTCTGTTTTCGTTCAAAGATTTGTTGGCTACCTAGTGTTCTAGTTGTGTCATCCATTTTCTTTGTTGAAAACTGAACTTATCACTACTCGTAGTGATACGAGTCACAAAAGCCCAAATTCTTGAAGGCGAGGCCCAATAAGCAAATTCCCAGCCCAATCAAGAAATCCATCCATACTTAGTTGAAAATCAGGCCAAATTGTCAAAGTGGCCCAAGTTGTAAAGTTTTATTTTTATTTATTTATTTATTTATTTATTTACTTAGTTTAAATTTTTATGTCAATATTCAGTCCAAGAGTCCCAGATAAAATGACCTTTGACCGAATTTCCATATTAAAATAATTAGGAGTTTTTTTTTAGTTTTCTAATTAGATTAGGACTAGTTATAAGGCCTATTTAAAGGCATGGCTGTCCACCTTGTTAAACACTTATCATTATTATTAAAATTTCAGATTTGTTGAGAGCAGAATTTTCTTTGAGTTTTCTCCAAGATTTCTCTCTTGAGTTTTCTTTAGAAGTTGTTTTAACAATCTTTTTGATTGTGGGAGCCATCTTCAACCTTCTTCTTGCCATTGATATTCTTTGGAGGGGAGATTAGAGCCGTTTGAAGGGAGTTGTGAGATCTTTCGAGATTTCAAGGCTTCTTAGGACTTATCTTTTAATTTCTTACTGTCAATTCTTTCTTTATTTCTGCTTGTGCCGAATCTTTATCTAATTTATTTTATGTTCTTATTGTGTTTTCAGCCTTTTTCTATCTTAAGGAATTAGCCCAAAAATCCCCAATTTCTAGGGTTCTTGCCGATTCATCCATACTCTTTTTTGGGAGAAATTAGATTGCCGAAATTTGGGGAAAACTATCTGGGTGTTCAATTGGGCAGAATCGCAATCTCTTCTAGGGTTTCAAGATTCCTTATTAACACTTATTTCTATTCTCTATTTGATTCTTTACTGTTTTGGGGATTTTATTTCAGATCTGAAAATTCAAAAATCTAATCTTTTAATTTTCTGTTTTGTTTCAGATCTAATTGTTTAAGGTTTTCGTAGGAGTTTCCCATGACTTGGCAACTCGATCTTGGTCCGCGCGCAACCCCGTATCATTTGGTATCAGATTTTCGGTGTTTTGGGTGTTCTTAGTTGATTTCTAAACTGATCTCTATTTTTTAAATTACAAACAGCAGTTTTACCCAGAAAAATTTTTGAAAAAAAATTCATTTGAGTGGGTAAACTTTTTCTGATTGATCTGAAATTTTACATACATATTTTTGGCACTGTTATTGTATATACAAAAATATTTCCCGCAAAAAAATAAGTCGAAAAAGTCAAAAAAATTGAAAAAATACGAAATCCAATAAAAAATTAAAAAAATATTCAGTGGGTTGAATTTGGTGCCCAAATTTTCCAGATCAAAAATTCAATATTTGAAGACATTCCAGATTTAATTTTGTGATTTTTTGAGATCGGGAACACCTCAAACGAAGTTGTCAAGTTACTCCGCAGTTTTTCGGGTTTTCTGTTTTCAACAATTTTTATTGATTCTTAGCTGTAGGTTTTCATTTGTTTGCTTTTTATTCTCCCTTTACAATATCTAACACCTTCTTGTTTTTTGTGTTAGTAGGATTTAAACGTGTGCCCAATTCTTCCTCGGTGCAACACGAATCAATTGGTGTCTCGTCAGTTTTTGGCATCCTAGTGCAAATTAGGATTCTTTGGTAGTTTGGTTCACACTCTCTAATTGGTTGATATAAACTCTGATAAAGAACTCAGAAGATTGAATTCGACCTCATTGAGAATTTGATTTTTCTTTTTGAGTGATTAATGGTGAGGTTTGCTAACTTTTATTTTTGAGTGTTGAGTGTTTATTTTTTACAGATTTTGAAGATGTCTAAAGGTGATAATAATGATGCACTTATGAAAGTCCAACAACAGTTAGACAGACATACTGCTGCAATCACACAAATAAATGCTACACTTCAAGCATTGAATACTACTTTGAATGAGGTACGAGTGAATCAAAAACATCAATATCGAGATCCAATTAAGGAAGATAGGGATAACCAGCCCCATAGGTGCAACCCTCAACGTGTCCCTGAATGGATGATGATTGTCATGATCATGGACAATCATCTTTGGCAAAACCAAAGAGCGAGCAGCAACGAGAACATCTCTTTCATACTCGCTGCCACGTACAAGGTAAGCTTTGTAGAGTTATTATTGATGGTGAAAGTTGCTCGAACATAGCCAGCACGACGATGGTGGAAAAGCTTTGCTTAACCACTACCAAGCATCCACAACCTTATCAACTACAAGGGCTTAGCAACGAAGGCCAATTTAGGGTCACTCAACAAGTGCGCATCGCCTTTTCTATCGGTAAGTATCAAGACGAAGTTGTGTGCGACGTAATGCCTATTCAAGCCTGCCATTTGTTGCTAGGAGAACCGTGGCAACTGGATCGAAAAGTAACTCACGATGGTCGTACCAATAGGTATTCTTTCAAGCATCAAGGAAAGAAACTCACCTTAGTGCCGCTCACTCTGGAACAAGTCCATGAGGACCAAATCAAATTGAAAAATTCTGTTAAAACAAGTGAGGAAAAAGAAAAAGAGAATGAAAAAGAGCAAAAAGAGATTGAGAGTGAAAAAGAAATTGAAGAAAGAAGAGAAAATGAATTAGAAAAAGAAACAAAAGAAAAAGACGTGGAAAGGGTAGTGAGGAATGTTTCCACTAACCAAGATATGAATTTTTCTTGTGTTGCTACTTTTCAGGTTCCCGAAAGATCGAAAGATAACTTTCAACTTCAATACCTCTCAAATGAAAGACGCTTTCATACGATCAACTTAAGCAAAGATGAAATCACACTACATGATCCCGAAGGTAAGCGAGGTAAGGAAATTTTAGAAACCGAGTCCAGTGCAGATTTGAAAATTATTGATAAAACTTTTGGTGACTTAGTTCTTAAAAGATCCCCTCATTTTGATCCGATTAATTGTTACTCTTCGATGTGGTTGATAAAGTCATTACGAAAAGAAGCGTGATTTGTTATTCTCTTGATTTACCTTGTGTAAAATCCTCGAATTTGTCCAAATCTGTTTTGGAGAATAAGGTAACGAAATTTTCCAAATTTGTTTTCAATTTATATTCGTGCCTTAAACAGTTTATGTGGTTGTACATGAAGTTTGAGTTCCATTTGACAAAGGTTAACTCAACAACGGAGATTAGACTACACTATGCCCCCGATGAGCGAAGGTTTGTTTTAAATGAAAAAGGTAAAATCGACCTTTATTCTTCTGCTTATCGAGGTAAGATGCTTGAAACCTTTGAAACACTTTTACACTCCTCGGATAGTGATAAAGATCGTGTTGATGAACACTTAGATCGAAACGTGCTTGACTGTCCTATTTTATTTATTGATGATCTATCTGTTTTGATGGTTGATAAAAAGATTCTTGTTTTTGATAATGCATGTGTGAGTGAATCTATAGACCGTCGATTAATGCATGGTATGATTATGCAACTCTGTGAACCATGTGAATCTTTTCAAATACCTACTTGTGACGATTATGTTTACCATTTGATTTATTACTCGCAATTTATTCATGGTTTGTGGGAACAATGTGAGACGACTGAATGCCTTAAAACATGTCCATCTTTGTTTCAAATATTTGACGAGGCAGTGGTGAGTAAATTAGATTGTTTGCATGGTAATCTGAATCTGTCCATTCACATGCGTTATACCTGTTCTGTTATGCTTATGATTGGACTACAAGCTTGTTTCCGTTGCTATTTACTATCTCATGGCTATTCTTTTCAGTGGACTCAATTGCCATTAGTCCCGTTCGATAGAGGAAAGTCGAGTTCATTTGATTTTTCAGATTCGAGGACGAATCTTTTTGAGGAAGGGGGGAATGATACGAGTCACAAAAGCTCAAATTCTTGAAGGCGAGGCCCAATAAGCAAATTCCCAGCCCAATCAAGAAATCCATCCATACTTAGTTAAAAATCAGGCCAAATTGTCAAAGTGGCCCAAGTTGTAAAGTTTTATTTTTATTTATTTATTTATTTATTTATTTACTTAGTTTAAATTTTTATGTCAATATTCAGTCCAAGAGTCCCAGATAAAATGACCTTTGACCGAATTTCCATATTAAAATAATTAGAAGTTTTTTTTTAGTTTTCTAATTAGATTAGGACTAGTTATAAGGCCTATTTAAAGGCATGGCTGTCCACCTTGTTAAACACTTATCATTATTATTAAAATTTCAAATTTGTTGAGAGCAGAATTTTCTTTGAGTTTTCTCCAAGATTTCTCTCTTGAGTTTTCTTTAGAAGTTGTTTTAACAATCTTTTTGATTGTGGGAGCCATCTTCAACCTTCTTCTCGCCATTGATATTCTTTGGAGGGGAGATTAGAGCCGTTTGAAGGGAGTTGTGAGATCTTTCGAGATTTCAAGTGATACGACCATGCCCCGGGCACACTTTTGGATCAGCTCCCTAAGCATTGTTTGCAAATCCATGCGAGCTGAATTAGTTCAATTTCATTTCGTTAAGCTCCGTTTAGCTCGTTTCCAGCTCACTCGAGCTCAAGTCAACTCACTCAAGCTCAATTCAGCTCAATCTTAACCCAATGAGCTTATTTTTAGCTTTCTTTAGCTTGCATTTATTTTGCTGAAATAAACCATTTAATTTGTCATTAGTTAAATTAGTTGTTTATCTTAAGTTAGTTAATTTGTTAAAATCTGGACAAATAATTAATTAAGTGTTTTAATTATATCTAAATTAAATACTTAATTAATTATGATGTTTTAAATATGTCTAAAATTGTTAATATGTATGGCCAAATTTAATGTGCAAATTATTGAGTTCATATGCTGCTAATTTAATGTGTTTGAAATGCATTTAACTTGCTGATTTAATTTGCTGCAGGTTCATGAACGGATTGGTGCAATGTATGGGAGTGTGCATGCACAATTGAGGTTCAATGGATGGCATTTAAAGGAGCACATGCATTTGGGACGTTCATGCAAGAGGGAGATGCTGAAAGTTCATGTATTTGAAGATTCATGGATCATATTTATGGGGGAAAATACATGGGACGTTTCATGCATGATTCATGCATTTTCAAGATGACCATTCAAGTATTTTAGGCACATTAATGCCTCATTCAGCCAAGGGAGATGTAGGATCATTAAAGAGCTGCACATTCATGGAATTATGGAGATTCTTCAAGGCTAAGGATGCATGAATGCATCAAGTGAAGCATCATGATGGTTCGGCCAATTCATGTACCATCTTCAAGCATGAACTGGATTTTAATGCTATTTGTGTGAACATGTTAAATACCTGTGTGAACAGAATTTAAGTTAGTGTGAACAACATAGATGCCGAATATCAATAGACATTTTAGGCTTATAAATAGCTTACTTGTTTATTGTAAAAGGTTACAGAATTTGATCAATTAAACTTAATAGAACTTTTGTTCTTGTGAGGTTACCTCCTCTCTTCTTTCGTTCGAGTCTCGAAGCGACTTATCTAGCTTGCTAGTGGTGTCAATCCGAACTCCATTGAACTTATCACCGAATCGGTGTGGCGTTCAACCATATTTTTATACCTTTGGTTCTTACCTCTATATAGGTATTGGGTCAAGGTTCGCTTCTATCCTTCCACAAATTTCACCTTAAGCAATATAAGACTCGGGCAATACTTTTTAGTATTGAACATTCTTGACGTTTAAGTTTTATTTTCCATCTCCATCAATTACCTTTTTCTAACCTACCTTGTTTCTATTCTAAACCGAATTTATCAACACCAAACCACTCATCTAAACCCTCTCAAAGCTTCCGCAACCCTTAGCCTAAATCACCCAATTTTGACAACTCCAACTACTCCTCGTAGACGATCGGGCAACTTTGTGAAACGACTCGGTTAACCTGGGCCGGATCACATCATTTGGTATCAGAGCTACTAAAACGAGGAGCGCCGACGTTCGTAATAAGGCCGGAAGTAGGTTCGAAACGTGAAAAAAAATCAAAAAAACAATTGAGTTGTAATTTAATTTTTTTTCCCTTGTATTTATCTTACTATTGTATTGGAGTAACAAAAAAAAATCAAAAAAAAAAATTCGAAAAAAAATTGATTGAAAAAAAAATTCAAAAAAAAAAGTGAAAAAAAATCGAGCAAAAAAAAAAGGTGACCAAAAAAATCAAGTTAAAAAAAAAGTGAAAAGTCTTGCGAGTTTTTATTTTTTTTCTCTCTTATTTGCTCCGATCATCAAGTTTCCCTTCCTAGCATTATTTACCCATCCCAACGCCACACTTAGCCTTGATTTTATTTTGTTTAGCCTACCCTACACCCACATCATTCCTTTGTAACCTATTTTGAAACCGACCCTCAAGTAGCAAATTAAGTCTATCGAGACGAATTACGAAATTGTGAGACGAGGTCGAGAGGTAAAGGGCACGTGTGTTTTACATCAAAGAAAAAGCCATTAAAGAGTGTAAACACGAGTGGAGTGTTATCCAATTTTCATTGTGAGTGAAACGTGAGATTTTTGTGGTGAGGTATTTACTTTCTATTTTATTTTAATCATTTTTAAAAAAAAAATGTCACAAGAATTTTCCGAATCAGATTTCCAATATTTGAAGCAAGAGATACGTAGAATTGTGAAATCAAATTTTGATAAATTGCATGATAGATTGGATCGAATAGAGACAAGAGCCCAACAAAAGCAAATTTCATCGAGTCATGAGACGGAGTTAAGATCATCCCGACGACACTACTCGACAAGAAACTCTTATCAAGACGTTTATTCAACAAGGCGTTCGAGACCAAGAGTAGCAAACTCCGAGTTTGAGTCCTTCCGAGATGATAAACGAAAAAGTAAACGTGTCTCTACAAGTGCCTCAATTTATTCATCTACAAAGGATTATTTACGAAGAGGCGAACGTGCTTCAAGAGTGTCAAAGTACTCAGCTACGGAAGATCTATCACAAAGAGAAGATTGCCATTTGTGTGAAGAACCCTTTTCTTATTCTCAACAAAAGGTTTCTCTTTTTGATGATTTATACTTTTGTAATGAAATCGAAACATCATGTGAGAAAGAAAAAGAGTGTGAGCGAGAAAATGAAAAAGAAAAAGAAATGAAAGAAAAAGAGGATGAGTGTGAGATAGAAAAGAAAATTGAAAATGAGATTGAAAATAAAAACGAGTGCGAAAAAGAAAAGGAAACCGAAAAAGAGAGTGAGATTGAAGGAAGAAACGAGAGTGAAGAAGAAAGGAGTGTTGTTACTAACCATCCTATGAATTTTCCTTGTTTTGTTTCTACTTTTCAGGTTTCTCGAAATCCCATCGATCAATTTCAACTTCAATACTTTTCTAAGGAGAAACGATTTCGATTAGTCGAGAAAGGTAAGATCGTAGATGACCCTAGTTCACAAGTGCTTAAAGGTAAGCCATGTAAGGGAGCTACTGTATTTGAGTCTTCTCAATCTTACTTGATTCTTGATGACGAGATTAGCAAAGACTTAGTTTGTGAGAAAGTTTTTCATCTTGATCTGATTGGAAATCATAATTTGATTGTTGATAAATGTGTTTTACATAGTAATGTGAAATATCTTTCTGCTCATGAGCCTATCATTGTCAAGATTGATCAAGAAGTAAGTCAAGGTAAGCCCGAACAAAATTTGGGATTGTGTGATGAAAAGTTGACATCTAATCTGTGTGCTTGTGATGATCATGTGAATTATCTAAATTGTGGTGTGAACTTTTCTTCTTTACGTGTGCGAATGAAATATGAAGGATTTGATTGCTCGAATGTATGTATGCCTAACTCCTATTTGCTTGACATGTGTGAAGTCTTGGTGAAGAAGAAATTTTTGTTGCGTTGCGAAACGAACAATGAAAATCGCATTTTTAAACCCGGGATATACATTCCTAAGTTAACGTCAAGCCAAGCAAGAGGAAGCTTTATTTTTGACCCCGGAGATTATTATTCTTTGTTCTTGTTAAAAGGGTTTGGATTTTGCAATTTTGATTTTCGAGATTATGCTTTTCGACTGACTTGTGATTTAGGTTTGTGTCCATTGGAGAAAAAGGTAAGAACGGTTTTTACTTTTGATCCCGGCACTGGTTCATTGGTTCAATTTTTGCATAAGATCTTAAGAAGACCTTTTGAACTTATAAACCATGGTGTCACTAATCTATTTAATTTTTGTGTAGGTGACACTTCGAAGTGGTTCCCTCCTAAAGAGGGAGGGTATAAACATAAATTGTGTCCTACTCAAGGCATGTCTGATTTCCAGGTTTTTGGGAGCAACTATGCCAATTCCATCGACAAAGGGGCTGGTGACGATGTAAAATTTTTTTTGAGAAAATGGCCCGATTTGAGGACAAATCGTCTTCAAGAGGGAGGGTATGATGTGATCTCAATCGCATCATGTTGTGGCACCACTCGTTGCTATCATGATTGGCCTAAACACGAGGGCCCCAAGTGTAAGATGAAGCTCAATCTCAGCTCAACAAGCTCAATCTTAGTTTTTCCCAGCTCGATTTAGCTCACATGAGCTTAATTTAGCTTACTTTAGCTCGTTTGAGCTTGGCTTAAGTTTATTTCAACTCATTTATTTTAATGTCTGAATAAATTAAGTAATTTATTAATTTAGCTTAAATTACTACAGCTCATAATTATGTTTTGACTTATTACATGTTTTAAATGTGTCTTGGCCGAATTTAATATGTCTTGTTAAGACTTTATTAAATTTGTCTAATTTAATTTATGTTTAATTAGTGTGTCTAAATTATATTAATGTTTGTTCAGCTAAATTTTATGTGATTTAATTTTGGTTCATGTGTTTTTGTAGGTGAGCTGAATTTGGAGAGTAATTAAACAAGGTTCATGCATGATAGGTTCAATGTATGGGAGTGTGCATGCACAATTGAGGTTCAATGGATGGCATTTAAAGGAGCACATGCATTTGGGACGTTCATGCAAGAGGGAGTTGCTAAAAGTTCATGTATTTGAAGATTCATGGATCATATTTATGGGGGGAAAATACATGGGACGTTTCATGCATGATTCATGCATTTTCAAGATGACCATTCAAGTATTTTAGGCACATTAATGCCTCATTCAGCCAAGGGAGATGTAGGATCATTAAAGAGCTGCACATTCATGGAATTATGGAGATTCTTCAAGGCTAAGGATGCATGAATGCATCAAGTGAAGCATCATGATGGTTCGGCCAATTCATGTACCATCTTCAAGCATGAACTGGATTTTAATGCTATTTGTGTGAACATGTTAAATACCTGTGTGAACAGAATTTAAGTTAGTGTGAACAACATAGATGCCGAATATCAATAGGCATTTTAGGCTTATAAATAGCTTACTTGTTTATTGTAAAAGGTTACAGAATTTGATCAATTAAACTTAATAGAACTTTTGTTCTTGTGAGGTTACCTCCTCTCTTCTTTCGTTCGAGTCTCGAAGCGACTTATCTAGCTTGCTAGTGGTGTCAATCCGAACTCCATTGAACTTATCACCGAATCGGTGTGGCGTTCAACCATATTTTTATACCTTTGGTTCTTACCTCTATATAGGTATTGGGTCAAGGTTCGCTTCTATCCTTCCACAAATTTCACCTTAAGCAATATAAGACTCGGGCAATACTTTTTAGTATTGAACATTCTTGACGTTTAAGTTTTATTTTCCATCTCCATCAATTACCTTTTTCTAACCTACCTTGTTTCTATTCTAAACCGAATTTATCAACACCAAACCACTCATCTAAACCCTCTCAAAGCTTCCGCAACCCTTAGCCTAAATCACCCAATTTTGACAACTCCAACTACTCCTCGTAGACGATCGGGCAACTTTGTGAAACGACTCGGTTAACCTGGGCCGGATCACATCACAACATATATGCCGAATATCAATAGGCATTTTAGGCTTATAAATAGCTTACTTGTTTATTGTAAAAGGTTACAGAATTTGATTATTAAACTTAATAGAACTTTTGTTCTTGTAAGGTTACCTCCTCTCTTCTTTCGTTCGAGTCTCGAAGCGACTTATCTAGCTTGCTAGTGGCGTCCATCCAAACTCAATTGAACTTATCACCAAACCGGTGTGGCGTTCAACCATATTTTTATACCTTTGGTTCTTACCTCTATATAGGTATTGGGTCAAGGTTCGCTTCTATCCTTCATCAAATTTCACCTTAAGCAATATAAAACTCGGGCAATACTTTTTAGTATTGAACATTCTTGACGTTTAAGTTTTATTTTCCATCTCCATCAATTACCTTTTTCTAACCTACCTTGTTTCTATTCTAAATCGAATTTATCAACACCAAACCACTCATCTAAACCCTCTCAAAGCTTCCGCAACCCTTAGCCTAAATCACCCAATTTTGACAACTCCAACTACTCCTCGTAGACGATCGGGCAACTTTGTGAAACGACTCGATTAACCTAGGCCGGATCACATCATCAAGGCTTCTTAGGACTTATCTTTTAATTTCTTACAGTCAATTCTTTCTTTATTTCTGCTTGTGCCGAATCTTTATCTAATTTATTTTCTGTTCTTATTGTGTTTTCAGCCTTTTTCGATCTTAAGGAATTAGCCCAAAAATCCCCAATTTCTAGGGTTCTTGCCGATTCATCCATACTCTTTTTTGGGAGAAATTAGATTGCCGAAATTTGGGGAAAACTATCTGGGTGTTCAATTGGGCAGAATCGCAATCTCTTCTAGGGTTTCAAGATTCCTTATTAACACTTATGTCTATTCTCTATTTGATTCTTTACTGTTTTGGGGATTTTATTTCAGATCTGAAAATTCAAAAATCTAATCTTTTAATTTTCTGTTTCGTTTCAGATCTAATTGTTTAGGGTTTTCGTAGGAGTTTCCCGTGACTTGGCAACTCGATCTTGTTCCGCGCGCAACCCCGTATCATTTGGTATCAGATTTTCGGTGTTTTGGGTGTTCTTGGTTGATTTCTAAACTGATCTCTATTTTTTAAATTACAAACAGCAGTTTTACCCAGAAAAATTTTCGAAAAAAAATTCATTTGAGTGGGTAAACGTTTTCTGATTGATCTGAAATTTTACATACATATTTTTGGCACTGTTATTGAATATAAAAAAATATTTCCCGCAAAAAAATAAGTCGAAAAAGTCAAAAAATTGAAAAAATACGAAATCCAATAAAAAATTAAAAAAATATTCAGCGGGTTGAATTTGGTGCCCAAATTTTCCAGATCAAAAATTCAATACTTGAAGACATTCCAGATTTAATTTTGTGATTTTTTGAGATCGGGAACACCTCAAACGAAGTTGTCAAGTTACTCCGCAGTTTTTCGGGTTTTCTGTTTTCAACAATTTTTATTGATTCTTAGCTGTAGGTTTTCATTTGTTTGCTTTTTATTCTCCCTTTACAATATCTAACACCTTCTTGTTTTTTGTGTTAGTAGGATTTAAACGTGTGCCCAATTCTTCCTCGGTGCAACACGAATCAATTGGTGTCTCGTCAGTTTTTGGAATCCTAGTGCAAATTAGGATTCTTTGGTAGTTTGGTTCACACTCTCTAATTGGTTGATATAAACTCTGATAAAGAACTCACAAGATTGAATTCGACCTCATTGAGAATTTGATTTTTCTTTTTGAGTGATTAATGGTGAGGTTTGCTAACTTTTATTTTTGAGTGTTGAGTGTTTATTTTTTACAGATTTTGAAGATGTCTAAAGGTGATAATAATGATGCACTTATGAAAGTCCAACAACAGTTAGACAGACATACTGTTGCAATCACACAAATAAATGCTACACTTCAAGCATTGAATACTACTTTGAATGAGGTACGAGTGAATCAAAAACATCAATATCGAGATCCAATTAAGGAAGATAGGGATAACCAGCCCCATAGGTGCAACCCTCAACGTGTCCCTAGAATGGATGATGATTGTCATGATCATGGACAATCATCTTTGGCAAAACCAAAGAGCAAGCAGCAACGAGAACATCTCTTTCATACTCGCTGCCAAGTACAAGGTAAGCTTTGTAGAGTTATTATTGATGGTGAAAGTTGCTCGAACATAGCCAGCACGACGATGGTGGAAAAGCTTTGCTTAACCACTACCAAGCATCCACAACCTTATCAACTACAAGGGCTTAGCAACGAAGGCCAATTTAGGGTCACTCAACAAGTGCGCATCGCCTTTTCTATCGGTAAGTATCAAGACGAAGTTGTGTGCGACGTAATGTGATACGAGCACGCCCCGCGAACTTCATCGAGAAAGTCTATCAAGCCGAGCATTGACATGTTGGCAAGCTGATCCCAGCTCGTTTCCAGCTCCACGAGCTCCGTCTAGCACAAATCCAGCTTATTCAAGCTCGATCCAACTTGCCTGAGCTAAACCGAGCTCACTCCTACCTCATATTTAGCTCACGAGCTAAACCTTAGCTCAACTTCAGCTTAGGAGTTTAGCCTCAGCTCAACTTTAGCTCACGAGCTAAAACTTAGCTCATTTTAGTTTAAACTCGGTTTTGTCTTTAATACATTAAATAAAATTTGCACATATTCATTTAAGCATTAAACTTGTCTTATATTAATATTTGTTATTAATATATCATTGTCATTAAATAAATTGATTATGTTCACATAGCCGAATTAATGCATGACATTAATGTGTTCACATCATGCCGAATTTATGAGTGTTCATGAGATGTCTTAATGACTTGTTTATTTCATGTAGGTACATTCCTTTGGACGGTACAATGTATGAATGAAGAAACATCTCTTTTGGGCATTCCACACTCATGAATGAAGAAGTATTAAATGCTGGTGCATGTACGGCTAGATGCAATGTTTCTACAAATTCATGCATGTGTCGAATGCATGTATGGACATTAAAGGCTAGTCCATGAATGGATCAAATGCATGGGATGATAGAATGCATGAATGGCTTAAGTGCCTGTATGGTGGCTGTCTCTTAACTTTCCAAGGCACTTATTCGGCCAAGAAGTAGCTGCTAACTAATTCTATGTTGACCATAGAGCTCCTTGAGCATGTTCACACTTTGAATTGACCTATAGGCTACTACACATGCATGGATGGGTTCAAGAACGTCCAAGGGAAGGAATTAACTCAATAATTCAACACATTGATTGAATTAAGTGCATGCACAAAGGGGAGAACGAATTTACTAGGTTCATGCTACCATTTATGAACTTACATGCCATTAAAGTGTTTAATTATGAAGATACATGGTCCATACAAGTGCATGAACGTCCCAAGGAGATGAATGCAACCTTTTGGTGCACATACAAGTCACTTGAAGCCTTTCTTTATGACTAAGCATTCATGCACAAACTAAGGGGGAAGAAAGTGTCCATTCAGCTAGTGCATGAATCTGCCGAATTTATGAACTATTTTAATACATTAGTGTGAACGTTTTTATTATTGTGTGAACACCTAGATGCCGAATTTGAATGGTCATCTATGTGCCTATAAATATTTGTTTTCTTTCATTTGTAAAGGAATTTTGACTTTTGATCATTTGAATGAACTTTGTTCAAAGAGTGAGTTTTCTCCTCTCTAAATTCGTACGAGTTTCGATCTGACTTATCTAGCGTGCTAGTGGCGTCTATCGTTCTCTTTTGAACTTATCACCTTGCTTTGGTGTGGCGTTCAACCTTCTACAATTCCGCAATCCCACCTTGAACCGAATAGAAATCGGGGTGACACTTTTAGTGTTGAATCATTTCTGGTGTTTAAGCTCATTTATCCATTCCACCGACTATCCTAGATTTTACCCAACTATAATATCTTTTTACAAAACCGAGCCTTCATTTATCAACTTCCATTTTTCTTATTTTTATACTTAAATCGAGCCTACTACCCTTATAATTTTACCATCACCTTAGCCAACCTTTTAAACCATTTGAAAGCTTCCGCATCTTTAGCCTTATTTCATCCTATTTCCGATAACTCAACTATTCCTCGTCGACAATCGGGCAATCAAGTGAATCGACTCAATCAATCGAGCCGGATCACATCATTTGGTATCAGAGCTACTAAAACGAGAAGTGCCGACATTCGTATCAAGCTCGGAGTAGGTTCGTAACGAAAAAAAATTAAAAAAAAGGAAGTCAAAAAAAAATCAAAAATTTTTTTTTTTTGAGTTGGAATTTAATTTTTTTTCTCTTCCTTGTTTTTTGTTTACTATTGTATTGGATTTAAAAAAAAGGAGAAGAAATTCAGAAAAAAATTCAAAAAAAATCGAAAAAAAGGAAAAAAAAGTGACAAAAAAATCGAGTTAAAAAAAAGAAGAAAAAAACAAAAGTGAAAAGTCTTGTGAGTTTTATTTTGTTTTTTTTTGTTGCTTCCGAGCATCCATTCATTTTACCATTCCCTCTACCCCCCCAAACGCCACACATACTTTGATTTTTATTTTTCTTTGTTTAGACTACCCTACACCCGACGTTATCCCTTGTAACCCATTTGAAGCCGACCCTCTAAGCCGCAATAAGTCTTCTTGAAACAAAATACGAATTCACGAGAGTGAGACAAGCGGAAAAAGGCACGAGTGGTGAGTACATTAGAGTGAGCAAAAGCCATTAGACAAGTGTAAACACGAGTGGAGTGTTATCCTATTTTATTTCCGAGCGAAATTGTGAGGTTTGTGGTGAGGTACTTCATTTTTTTTATTTTGTTTTGTGATCTAACATTTTCTTTTTAGCAACAAAAATCATGTCATACGAAGAGTTCACCGAATCGGAATACCAATATTTGGTTCAAGAAAAGCGAAGAATGGCGACTAAACGAGACCAAAGTGATCGAGTTTCTTCAAGTCGTAAAACGGAACCAAGAACCCCACGGAGATATACCCCCGACTACTACTTAAGAAAAAGTTCCTATCGTGATTCCTTTTCACCATCTACTTCGAGACAAAGAGATTTATACTATGACGCATATTCATCAGCGAATTCGAGAAGTGACTTCGATCGAAAGTCCTTTTCATCAAGAAATTTGAGAAGACGAGAAGCCGATTACGATTTTGATTCATTCCAAGATGGCGTTCGAAGAGAAAGACATACTCCTACTAGATCTTCAAAGAAATCTTACCCTGAGTATTCTTCACGAAGTTTTGATTGTGAATCATATGCAAATAGTTTTTCATCTTTCGAACAAGATTTGTATTCTCATCGTTCTTTTGTACATTCTTGTAAAGAGAAAGCAAAGAAAAGAAAAGAAAAGAAAAAGCAAGAGAAGAAAAAGAAAATGAAATAAAAAGAAAAGAGAGGCAAGAGGCAAGTAAGAGAGAAAATGAGCGAATCTTGAGAGAACTTGAAAAAGCCTTTGAAAAAGCCTTTGAAAAGCAAAAAGAAAATGAAAAAGGAAATGAAAAGAAATTTGAGAGTGAAAAAGAAGATGAAAAAGAAATTGAAACAAAAGAAACGAGTGATCCAGAAGAAAAAGAATCGAGTGAGAAAACATGTGAGCAAGTGAGGATTATTTCCACTAACCCACCTGTTCGATCTTCTTGTGAGTTAACTTTTCAGGTTCCTAGAAGTTTGTGCGACCAATTCCATCTACATTACCTTCCAAACGAGAGGTGTTTTAGGTTGTTCGAAAAAGGTAAGTTCGTAAATGACTACCACCCACTTGCGATTGAAGGTAAGGAAGGTAAGGATTCTTTGTTTATCGAATCAAAGTCACTTGATTTGGATAATTTTTGTTCACTTACTGTTGTTAACGATTTATTTTTAAAAGGTGCCATATACAATTTTTTTATGACGATTACTACATTGGCAAATTTGTTGACAACATTGGATTAGTTTTCCCTAAGCAAATTTTGAACATGTTTGATCAAAGTCTGTCACGTAAAAATTCTCATGTGTTTGACCCTACAAACTTTTTGAACTCATGTGTTAAATCTTTATGTTTAAATATGCCTGCTCAATTGATTTGTGATAAATCTGCCTGTTTGAAAAGTTGCATGTTCGTTAAAAATTCTTTGTTTGGCATCCATGTTAAAAGATCTTCACATGATATGTGCAATTGTATTCTTCATGAACAATCTTTGAGTTTTTGTGCGAAATTTCCATGTAGTGATTTGCATTCCCGATTAATACTCTTGAAGTATGAACCTTTGCATTTTGGTATGCTCGGTTTTGTCAAATCAACATGTGTGTTTAAACTAGTGAAATATAATTCGTGTGGTGAGTTGATTATATCTTCTTCTAATATGTTGCTTGTTGGAATTCCTAATCAAGTTCGTGTGTTCAAGCCTGGTATTTGCTACATGAATTCATTTTATGGAAACATTAAGCGCTTTGCATCATTTACATCGAGCAAGTCTGTCAAGCCGAGCATTGACATGTTGGCAAGCTGATCCCAGCTCGTTTCCAGCTCCACGAGCTCCGTCTAGCTCAAATCCAGCTTATTCAAGCTCGATCCAACTTGCCTGAGCTAAACCGAGCTCACTCCTACCTCATATTTAGCTCACGGGCTAAACCTTAGCTCAAGTTCAGCTTAGGAGTTTAGCCTCAGCTTAACTTTAGCTCACGAGCTAAAACTTAGCTCATTTTAGTTTAAACTCGGTTTTGTCTTTAATACATTAAATAAAATTTGCACATATTCATTTAAGCATTAAACTTGTCTTATATTAATATTTGTTATTAATATATCATTGTCATTAAATAAATTGATTATGTTCACATAGCCGAATTAATGCATGACATTAATGTGTTCACATCATGCCGAATTTATGAGTGTTCATGAGATGTCTTAATGACTTGTTTATTTCATGTAGGTACATTCCTTTGGACGGTACAATGTATGAATGAAGAAACATCTCTTTTGGGCATTCCACACTCATGAATGAAGAAGTATTAAATGCTGGTGCATGTACGGCTAGATGCAATGTTTCTACAAATTCATGCATGTGTCGAATGCATGTATGGACATTAAAGGCTAGTCCATGAATGGATCAAATGCATGGGATGATAGAATGCATGAATGGCTTAAGTGCATGTATGGTGGCTGTCTCTTAACTTTCCAAGGCACTTATTCGGCCAAGAAGTAGCTACTAACTAATTCTATGTTGACCATAGAGCTCCTTGAGCATGTTCACACTTTGAATTGACCTATAGGCTACTACACATGCATGGATGGGTTCAAGAACGTCCAAGGGAAGGAATTAACTCAATAATTCAACACATTGATTGAATTAAGTGCATGCACAAAGGGGAGAACGAATTTACTAGGTTCATGCTACCATTTATGAACTTACATGCCATTAAAGTGTTTAATTATGAAGATACATGGTCCATACAAGTGCATGAACGTCCCAAGGAGATGAATGCAACCTTTTGGTGCACATACAAGTCACTTGAAGCCTTTCTTTATGACTAAGCATTCATGCACAAACTAAGGGGGAAGAAAGTGTCCATTCAGCTAGTGCATGAATCTGCCGAATTTATGAACTATTTTAATACATTAGTGTGAACATTTTTATTATTGTGTGAACACCTAGATGCTGAATTTGAATGGTCATCTATGTGCCTATAAATATTTGTTTTCTTTCATTTGTAAAGGACTTTTGGACTTTTGATCATTTGAATGAACTTTGTTCAAAGAGTGAGTTTTCTCCTCTCTAAATTCGTACGAGTTTCGATCTGACTATCTAGCGTGCTAGTGGCGTCTATCGTTCTCTTTTGAACTTATCACCTTGCTTTGGTGTGGCGTTCAACCTTCTACAATTCTGCAATCCCACCTTGAACCGAATAGAAATCGGGGTGACACTTTTAGTGTTGAATTGTTTCTGGTGTTTAAGCTCATTTATCCATTCCACCGACTATCCTAGATTTTACCCAACTATAATATCTTTTTACAAAATCGAGCCTTCATTTATCAACTTCCATTTTTCTTATTTTTATACTTAAATCGAGCCTGCTACCCTTATAAATTTACCATCACCTTAGCCAACCTTTTAAACCATTTGAAAGCTTACGCATCTTTAGCCTTATTTCATCCTATTTCCGATAACTCAACTATTCCTCGTCGACGATCGTGCAATCAAGTGAATCGACTCAATCAACCGAGCCGGATCACATCATAATGCCTATTCAAGCCTGCCATTTGTTGCTAGGAGAACCGTGGCAACTGGATCGAAAAGTCACTCACGATGGTCGTACCAATAGGTATTCTTTCAAGCATCAAGGAAAGAAACTCACCTTAGTGCCGCTCACTCTGGAACAAGTCCATGAGGACCAAATCAAACTGAAAAATTCTGTTAAAACAAGTGAGGAAAAAGAAAAAGAGAATGAAAAAGAGCAAAAAGAGATTGATAGTGAAAAAGAAATTGAAGAAAGAAGAGAAAATGAATTAGAAAAAGAAACAAAAGAAAAAGACGTGGAAAGGGTAGTGAGGAATGTTTCCACTAACCAAGATATGAATTTTTCTTGTGTTGCTACTTTTCAGGTTCCCGAAAGATCGAAAGATAACTTTCAACTTCAATACCTCTCAAATGAAAGACGCTTTCATACGATCAACTTAAGAAAAGATGAAATCACACTACATGATCCCGAAGGTAAGCGAGGTAAGGAAATTTTAGAAACCGAGTCCAGTGCAGATTTGAAAATTATTGATAAAACTTTTGGTGACTTAGTTCTTAAAAGATCCCCTCATTTTGATCCGATTAATTGTTACTCTTCGATTGTGGTTGATAAAGTCATTACGAAAAGAAGCGTGATTTGTTATTCTCTTGATTTACCTTGTGTAAAATTCTCGAATTTGTCCAAATCTGTTTTGGAGAATAAGGTAACAAAATTTTCCAAATTTGTTTTTAATTTATATTCGTGCCTTAAACAGTTTATGTGGTTGTACATGAAGTTTGAGTTCCATTTGACAAAGGTTAACTCAACAACGGAGATTAGACTACACTATGCCCCCGATGAGCGAAGGTTTGTTTTAAATGAAAAAGGTAAAATTGACCCTTATTCTTCTGCTTATCGAGGTAAGATGCTTGAAACCTTTGAAACACTTTTGCACTCCTCGGATAGTGATAAAGATCGTGTTGATGAACACTTAGATCGAAACGTGCTTGACTGTCCTATTTTATTTATTGATGATCTATCTGTTTTGATGGTTGATAAAAAGATTCTTGTTTTTGATAATGCATGTGTGAGTGAATCTATAGACCGTCGATTAATGCATGGTATGATTATGCAACTCTGTGAACCATGTGAATCTTTTCAAATACCTACTTGTGACGATTATGTTTACCATTTGATTTATTACTCGCAATTTATTCATGGTTTGTGGGAACAATATGAGACGACTGAATGCCTTAAAACATGTCCATCTTTGTTTCAAATATTTGACGAGGCAGTGGTGAGTAAATTAGATTGTTTGCATGGTAATCTGAATCTGTCCATTCACATGCGTTATACCTGTTCTGTTATGCTTATGATTGGACTACAAGCTTGTTTCCGTTGCTATTTACTATCTCATGGCTATTCTTCTCAGTGGACTCAATTGCCATTAGTCCCGTTCGATAGAGGAAAGTCGAGTTCATTTGATTTTTCAGATTCGAGGACGAATCTTTTTGAGGAAGGGGGGAATGATACGAGTCACAAAAGCCCAAATTCTTGAAGGCGAGGCCCAATAAGCAAATTCTTCCAAGCCCAATCAAGAAATCCACCCATACTTAGTTGAAAATCAGGCCAAATTGTCAAAGTGGCCCAAGTTGTAAAGTTTTATTTTTATTTATTTATTTATTTATTTTACTTAGTTTAAATTTTTATATTCAGTCCAAGAGTCCCAAATAAAAGACCCTTGGCCGAATTTCCATATTAAAATAATTAGGAGTTTTTTTTTTAGTTTTAGTTTTAGTGTTCTAATTAAATTAGGAAAACATTTGAAAGGCCTATTTATATGGCTTGGCCAGCCACCCTACATTACATTACAATTACATTGAAAATTTCAGATTTGATTTGAGTGAAAATTCTCTTTGAGTTCTTTAAGGATTTTCTCTTGAGTTTTCTTTAGAAGTTGTTTTAACAATCTTTTTGATTGTGGGAGCCATCTTCAACCTTCTTCTTGCCATTGATATTCTTTGGAGGGGAGATTAGAGCCGTTTGAAGGGAGTTGTGAGATCTTTCGGGATTTCAAGGCTTCTTAGGACTTATCTTTTAATTTCTTACTGTCAATTCTTTCTTTATTTCTGCTTGTGCCGAATCTTTATCTAATTTATTTTTTGTTCTTATTGTGTTTTCAGCCTTTTTCTATCTTAAGGAATTAGCCCAAAAATTTCCAATTTCTAGGGTTTTTGCCGATTCATCCATACTCTTTTTTGGGAGAAATTAGATTGCCGAAATTTGGGGAAAACTATCTGGGTGTTCAATTGGGCAGAATTGCAATCTCTTCTAGGGTTTCAAGATTCCTTATTAACACTTATTTCTATTCTCTATTTGATTCTTTACGGTTTTGGGGATTTTATTTCAGATCTGAAAATTCAAAAATCTAATCTTTTAATTTTCTGTTTCGTTTCAGACTAATTGTTTAGGGTTTTCGTAGGAGTTTCTCGTGACTTGGCAACTTGATCTTGGTCCGCGCGCAACCCCCGTATCACTACCTCTCTATAGGTAACGGGTCAAGGTCCATCTTCAACAATCCATTTAATCCACCTTGAGCAATATAAGTCCCGGGGCAATACTTCATATAGTATTGAATCGTTCTTCGCTTGAGTTCTATTTTTCCATTCCATTTTAACTATTAAATTATAAACAATATTTCTTTATTTCACCGAGCCTATCAAACATCTATCCAAACCATCTTTTGAACCCATTTTCTCAACTTCCGCTATAAAAAAATCATCTAACTCCATCTATCTACAAAATCGAACAAACTTCTCGTCGACGATCGGGCAATCAAGTGAATCGACTCAATCAACCGAGCCAGATCACATCAGATAAACAGCTCGACTTGAGGACATGTCGCCTAAAAGAGGGGGGAATGATATGAGCACGCCCCGCGAACTTCATCGAACAAGTCTGTCAAGCCGAGCATTGACATGTTGGCAAGCTGATCCCAGCTCGTTTCCAGCTCCACGAGCTCCGTCCAGCTCAAATCCAGCTTATTCGAGCTCACTCCTAGCTCACTTTCAACTCACGAGCTAAACTTTAGCTCAACTTCAGCTTAAGAGTTTAGCCTCAGCTCAACTTTAGCTCACGAGCTAAAGCTTAGCTCATTTTAGTTAAAACTCGGTTTTGTCTTTAATGCATTAAATAAAAATTTGCACATATTTATTTAAGCATTAAACTTGTCTTATATTAATATTTGTTATTAATATGCCATAGTCATTACATAAATTGATTATGTTCACATAGCTGAATTAATGCATGACATTAATGTGTTCACATCATGCCGAATTTATGAGTGTCCATGAGATATCTTAACGACTTGTTTATCTCATGTAGGTACATCCCTTTGGACGGTACAATGTATGGATGAAGAAACATCTCTTTTGGACATTCCACACTCATGAATGAAGAAGTATTAAATGCTGGTGCATGTACGGCTAGATGCAAGGTTTCTACAAATTCATGCATGTGTCGAATGCATGTATGGACATTAAAGGCTGGTCCATGAATGGATCAAATGCCTGGGATGATAGAATGCATGAATGGCTTAAGTGCATGTATGGTGGCTGTCTCCTAACTTTCCAAGGCACTTATTCGGCCAAGAAGTAGCTGTTCACACTTTGAATTGACCTATAAGCTACTACACATGCATGGATGGGTTCAAGAACGTCCAAAGGAAGGAATTACTCACTAATTCAACACATTGATTGAATTAAGTGTATGCACAAAGGGGAGAACGAATTTACTAGGTTCATGCTGCCATTTATGAACCTACATGCTATTAAAGAGTTTAATTATGAGGATACATGTTCCATACAAGTGCATGAACGTCCTAAGGAGATGAATGCAACCTTTGGTGCACATACAAGTCACTTGAAGCCTTTCTTTATGATTAAGCATTCATGCACACACTTAGGGGGAAGAAAGTGTCCATTCAACTAGTTCATGAATCTGCCGAATTTGTGAACTATTTTAATACATTAGTGTGAATGTTTTTATTATTGTGTGAACACCTAGATGCCGAATTTGAATGGTCATCTATGTGCCTATAAGTATTTGTTTTCTTTCAATTGTAAGGGACTTTTGCCAAAATTGTTAATGAACATTTGTTCTTGTGAGGTTGCTTCCTCTCATATCTTGTACAAGTTTCGAAAGACTTATCTGGCTTGTGCTAGTGGCGTCAATCGTCTTGTTTGAACTTATCACCAATCTTGGTGTGGCGTTCACCTATCCATCTATCCATACTTTCAGCTTAACAATATAGGAACCGGGGACACTTCTTAGTGTTGAATCATTCCTGACGTTGAGTTCGTTTTCTATTCCCATCCTTCGAATTATTTTCTTGTTATACCAAACCGACCCATTTATCCATCACCCATCTTTGCTACACATAACCGAACCTATTACTAAACTTACCCTTCTTGAAACCTTCTGCTTATTCTAATCCATTATTTTACTTTTATTACTAAAATCCGAGACACGAACGACTCTCTCGAATTACGATCAGGCAACTACGTGAATTCGACTCATCTACCAGGGCCGGATCACATCAACATGCCTCAAATCTCATCCGCACATTTTCACCACAATCAAGCAAATGGAAAGGTTTATATGATTCATTATTTTGCACATCCAATCCTAGCAATTGCCAATTGATTACTACTTCACCAACAATCTCATCAATACCACAATTTTTAGTACTCTCCTTGCGATCTTTTAAAGCAAACAAATCATTATTAACAAGGAAGAGTAATTAACTAAGTCAAAGTTCAAATGTTTTTCAGAAACCAAATCTTCAACAATTGAATGGGGTTGATATAACTTAAAAACTTCAGATTCCATACCTTGCTTACCCTTTGGCATAGGCAAACAAGGTTCGTTGATAACGTTACCCTTTTCAACCAACGTGAATCTTTTCTCTTTTGGAAGATATCGAAGTTGAAATTTGTCAATGGGATCTTGATATGATCTCATTTCAGTGATGATTCGAGTCGGTTAGATTGCCCAATCGTGAATTTGAGTAAGACTTGGTTTGCTTCAAAAGGAATGGAAAAGATAGATAATGGCTACAAACAAAGGTTGAAAAGAAAGATAATTAAGCAATGGATAGGGAATTCGACTAACAAAAGAATTAAAAAGATAATTGATAGATTGGGTGGAATGGAAAATAGAACTCAAGCTTCAAGAACGATTCAATACTATAAAGAGTATTGACCCGGGACTTATATTGCTTAAGGTGAAAAAAATGATGAAGGTAGATGGACCTTGACCCACTACCTAAAGAGGTAGGAACCACATGTATAATGAACGCCAAACCAAAAGGTAATAAGTTTAGTTTACAAAGGAAAGATTGAGGCCACAACTATGCTTGATAAGTCAAGTCAGACTAGAAAAGAACTATAAGAATTGGAAATCTCACAAAAGAACACTTGTTCATATAATTTGGTGAAAGTCTTCCTACAATAAGTTGATTACAAGTATTTATAATGCTAGATAAGTCCTAGCCGAAAAGTCACAAAGATCAGATTAAATGAGCTGTTAATGGCTGAAATAAAACTCAATCAATAAGTAAAAAACTCTTGAATTCCTCTAAGCCTAAGTAACAACAACTATCAATATGAATTATTTATCCAATTTAGCTTATTTATTGAGCTTGAATGTTTAGGTTCCATGCCATCTTGGCAGCCGAATGGTCACCAACACCATTGATGATATTTTAAGCATATGGTGATGTGATCCAGCTCGGGGGATTGAGTCAAATTCACGTAGTTGCTTGATCGTAGACAAGAAGGGTCGTTCATGCCTCGGTCTCAGAGATATAATTGAAAGAATAGGTTTGAATTAGCGGAAGGTTTTCAAAGATATGCAAAAAGGTAGTGATAGGTTCAGCTAAGGAAACAAGAAAGGGATGTTGAAGGGATGGTTCGATTTTGTAACAATAAGAAAGAGATAATGTAAGGTGGGGATGGAATAGTGAACTTAACGTCAGGAATGATTCAACACTAAAAAGTGTCACCCCGGTTCCTATATTGTTAAGGTGAAAGGATGGATAGAAGGATAGGTGAACGCCACACCAAGATTGGCGATAAGTTCAAACAAGATCGGTAGACGCCACTAGCACAAACTAGATAAGTCTTCGAAACTTGTACGAGATAAGAGAGGAAGCAACCTCACAAGAACAATGTTCATTAACAAATTGGCAAAAGTCCTTTAAAAATGAAATGAACAAACTATTTATATACTATCATGTAGTAGCCGAATAGACAAACTAGCTAGCTTAAAGACTAAGCAAATTCGGTTATGAACTAACTAGAATGTTCTAGAATGAAAACATTAAATAACTAGTCTTGATTCGGCTGATGGGGATGTGTTTGGACAGCTTCATGTATGAGCTTTAATCACTTGAATAAATGTGAACCTTTGGAAGCTCAATGGGTGTCTAGGTTCAGCCATGGGGTGCATGAAGCTTCCAAGAGGTGTCTCTTGGCCGAATAGGTGCATAGAAACTCCAAGGGTCCTCCCATAGATTCGGCTATACATGGAACTTGGAAGGGAGCTTGAACCTAGCCGTACATGAACTTGCATTAATTATCCTTCATTCATGCATGTGTGCCATCCAAAGGAGATGTATTCTTCAATATCCATTGCATGCAATTAATCCTCCATGTTGATGAATGTAAGACCTCCTGATACGATCTCGGTTTAGTAGTTGAGTCCGAGTCGTTTAGTTCCCGATCGTAAACGAAGAAGTAGATTAGACGAGGAGTTAGAATATATTTGTGTACAAAGAAGTAAGATAAGTTCGTGCAAAGTTGGATGTGGATTTGGTTTAAGTCGAAATGGTATGAATAGAATGGAAGAGTTCGGTTTAGGATAATTAAGAAATGGTATTTGGTTTTGGTACGTTTTGGTATTTGGGAATTGGTACGAAATGGTATGGAATTGGTATGAAATGGTATGGTATTTGGTACGAATCGGTAATGGTTCAAAGAGGTCAAGAATGAACCAACACTAAAGAAAAGTGTCGACCCGAAACTTATAGGACCTAAATGAATTGGAAATGGTTGAAAAGGACCTTGACCCGATACTTAGGAAAGTATGAACCAAAGGTATCAAAGGTGAACGCCACACTCGGGTTAAGGAGTGATAAGTTCGGAAAATACTCGAAAAGACGCCACTAAAAGCTTAGATAAGTCTTACGGGCCTCGAACGAAATTTGAGAGAAAATGCCTCACAAATTTGGCAGCAATTCGCTAATTAAAATGTCAAAAGTCCTTTACAAAGTAAAAAAATTCAGCTATTTATAATAATCTCCTAAGTTAGCCGAATGGTCTCTTTCAATCCTTAAGGAGTAAGCAAATGAACCACTTGAATGTGCTAGCTAGATTCGGCTGAACTTGACAAGCTTCTAGAACTCCCATTGAACCTTGGTCACTTTGAATGGTGCATGAAGAAGTTAAATTCGGCCAATGGACATAAATGAACTCATTTAAGTTGTATCTTTTGCTGAAAATTGACCAGCCATTAAGAGGGATTTGAATGGCCAAATGAAGTGTGAACACTCGGTTTCAAAGAGTCTTTGTGTGTGAACATTCCAAACCGAAAAGCCAAGAGTGTGAACTTCATGTGTGAACGGCATTATGCTGGTTCTTGAATCATTTAAAATTAGCTGAACATTCCTCATGCATGTAACGCCACATTCATTGAACCTATGATGCATGCACCTAGCTTAAATGCTTCCACCCACATTCGGCCAACCTACACAACATGAACAAATGAATTTAGTTGATCATTATTCAGCTGAATCATATTAAAAACGAAATTTAGACAACATTAATCCAAATAATTAAAACAAAACTCAATTAATTAAACTAAGTCTAATTAATTCAGTTTGGACAAGACACATTAAAACATGTATTAAGACTTGTTTATAAGCTGTAGGAATTTAATTTAACTTAATAACATGTAAGAAAAACACAATTAATCATGCATAATTAAATCCAACCAGATTTTAAACCAAATAAATAATGAATATTAATTGAGCTGTAATAAACTAATTAAATGACTCAAATAATTATTTCAGCTACTATAATAAGGTCTTAATGAAATTGAGCTAGTTCGAGCTCATTGAGCTTGAAAGGAGCTGGAAACGAGCTAAATGAAGCTCCACAAAATAAGATTGAGCTACGTCCAGCTTGCAAACACGACGAGCCTCGCTTGTAGGCTGATGCAATGGCAGTTCCCAAGGGCGGGTAGTATCACCTCCGAACATTAAACCGAACCATGCATGAATCTTCCCGTTCAATGAACATTCCCGTACATGCACCTTGCCATTAATGAGCCTCAACATTCGGCTGAACCTACATGATTAAATAACATTATTAAATAAAACACAACTATTCATATAATCATAATTTAAACAACAACTAGACAACTTAATGACACCAACTAAATTCGGGCATATTAATTATAAGTCAACTATCATATTAAATTTGGCTAGCTCAAATAATCAAAAACACTTAGGGAGCTAAATTGAGCTAGGGAAATTGGCATGAGCTGTAGTAAATTAGATTGAAACAAAGTTTAAACTTAGTTTATTGTAAAAAAAAGAAATGAGCTGAAACGAGCTGAAACAAGCTCAAGTGAGCTGATTAGAGCTGAATGGCGCATGGGGAGCTGGAAAGGAGCTAAGATCGGATTGCAAAAGAGTGAATTGAGTCTTCAATGAGTTGTCTTTAGCTCCTCCAATGTCATGTGATGCGATCCGCCTCGGGCGAGTCAATTCGTATTAGTGATTGCCCGATCGTCGACAAGAAGTTACGTTAGGTTTAGCTGAGTTGAAGGAATGGCTGAAGTAGAAAGATGTTTACGAACAAAATGGTAGGAATGAAATGGTATGAACGAAGGGATATGAATGAATTGGTCAGTTTAGGTTCGATTTGGTAAAGAAGAAATGGGTTTAAAAGAAATATGGATTGAAAAAAAGTGCAAACAAGAACCAATATCGATATGGTATCGACCCGTTGTTTATAGGCCCTTTGAGTTCGGTTTAGGTTTGGTAAAGGAAACTTTGACCCACTATCTATCAAGATAGGAACCTCGGTATGTTCGAACGCCAGCTACGGGTAGTGATAAGTTCAGGTTTGACAAAAAAACGTTTGATGCAGCTAGATGGCTAGGAAAGCCAATCGAATCTTTGAACGAAATGGAGAAAAAGTTGCCTCACAATTTTGGCAACATAACATTGACAAAAGAGTCAAAAGTCCTTTTACAATGAAAATGAACAACTATTTTGATAGAGGAATGCGCGCGGACCAAGATCGAGTCGTCAAGTCACGGAAAACTCCTACGAAAGCTCTAAAACGAACAGATCTAAAAATTAAAACAAATAACAAGATTAAACTAATCAGATCTGAAATTAAATTCCCAAATTCAATTAAAAGAGCAGCAAGAAGAAAAGAAATCTCGAAAGATTTCACAAATCTCTTCAAACGGCTCTAATCTCCCCTCCAAAGAATATCGATGGCAAGAAGAAGGTTGAAGATGGCTCCCACAATCAAAAGATTGTTAAAACAACTTCTAAAGAAAACTCAAGAGAGAATTCTTGGAGAAAACCCCAAAGAAAATTCTGCACTCAACAAATCTGAAATTTGATAGAAAATAATAATAAGATCTTTTTACAAAGGGTGGCTGGCCAATGCTTATATAGGCCTCCAACAAATCCTAATCTCACAAGTAACTAATAAAAAATTAAACCTAATTAATAAAATAACAAGGTAAATTCGGCCATGCACTTATATGGGCTGTTTTGGGCCGAATTTTACATGTAATGCTCCTAAAGATTAAAAAATTAAATTAAACAAGTAAGATGTTTACAAATTGGGCCCTTTGACATTTTGGCCTGATTTTCAACTAAGTATGAAGAAATTTCTTGATTGGGCTGGATTTTGGTTATTGGGCCTCCCTTCAAGAATTTGGGCTTATGATCCATCTCCTATCGAAATTGGGTCGTTGACGCTCGTAATGGAGATCCAACGTGCTTTGGCTACAAGATTCGGTTTCTTGGACCAAGATTTCCAAGATTTGAAATCTTGATTTTCTTGATTCTTGAAATCGCTCCGAACAACAAAATTGGGCCAAGATTCGATTTCTTGATTTTCTTGAAAACAAGAAAGTGAATCTTGATTTTCTTGATTTGAGCCTATCACCTTCTTAAGCTTGGGTTGGGCCTTTGTGACTCGTATCATATTTATACTAGTAGCCTATGCTAGCCGAATAGTCAAGTTCATAAGCTTAACAACTAAGCAATGTAACTATTAAAGGATATGAAAATTCTAGAAATGATCTTTCAATGTGCATGTCCATGTTCGGCCGAATGGGAGGTGGATGGAAGACTTCATGGCTAAGCATTGATGCACTTGGATTAATGGTCTTCATGATGCTTGGGTAGATTCGGCCAACACTTTAATTGAAGCATTAAGTTCATGTGGTTTCATCCAAAGGTAATGTCTTAAATGGGCTTCATGAAGAGACAAAATAGGTGTGAACATAGGAGCATGAATAACCTTTGAGGTGTGAACACAAGTAGTCGAATGGTTGCATGTGTGAACTCCTAGTGTGAATGCTTTGATGTTAACATGGGGAAGAGATTCGGCCACTTTAAAGAATTGAAGGCTAAAGTGACTCTTGGTCGAATGGTTGCTGTGGAGAGTCTAAAAATCATCACTCCAACTTAATTCATCCATGCATCTTGCCGTCCAAGGAGTGATGTACCTACAACATTAAAATCAGGCATTAATCACCAATGTGAACACATTAAGGTGGCAGCAAATATGAACATATTAAGCACACTCATAAATTCGGCTAACACAATAAATAATTGTAGTAATTTGCACACATTAAATCCTAGTTCAACCAAGACATATTAATAACATGTAATAACCTAATTAAATTCGGCACACCTATTTAAAATGTCCAGAACTAAACAAATTAATTATTTAAATAAATATGTTCAAATTTATTTAATGCATCAATCTTATTTAATAGCTAGGGACGAATAGACTTATTGAGCTCGATATAGGTGCATGAGCTAGTGATGAGCTGGGGGTAAGCTCGTGAGCTAAATTCGAGCTAGGTATGGACTCGTAAGCTGGACCCGAGCTGGGGAACTGGACATGAGCTGAATCTGAACTAGTAGCAAGCTGCGAAGTGAACTGGAAGGGTTAATATAAGCTTCCTTACTGTGGCTGGGCTGAGTTTCATCCCAAATTTGAGCTACAAGAGCTGAAATAGAATCTTTGAAAGCCTTAGTGATGTGAGCACGCCCGGGGCATCCTCGAATGCATATCAAGATTCAATTGAGCTTCCAAAAACACCCATAACTCAAGCTTGTGCTAAGCATTTCCTAGAAGCTGTTTTAGCTTTTAATGCAAAACCTTGGTTCGAAACAAGGGCCAATACTCACAAAATCAGCTCAAAGCAACTATCCAAAGAACCCGTGCATTGTTGGCAAGCTGATCCTAGCTCATTTCCAGCTCCTCGAGCTCTGTCCAGCTCAACTAAGCTCATTTGAGCTTATTTCAGCTCGTTCGAGCTCAACCGAGCTTACTTTCAGCTCGTTCTTTATTTCAATAAATTAAACTATGATGTGATCCGGCTCGGTTGATTGAGTCGATTCACTTGATTGCCCGATCGTCGACGAGAAGTTTGTTCGATTTTGTAGATAGATGGAGTTAGATGATTTTTTATAGCGGAAGTTGAGAAAATGGGTTCAAAAGATGGTTTGGGTAGATGTTTGATAGGCTTGGTGAAATAAAGAAATATTGTTTATAATTTAATAGTTAAAATGGAATGGAAAAATAGAACTCAAGCGAAGAACGATTCAATACTATATGAAGTATTGCCCCGGGACTTATATTGCTTAAGGTGGGTTTAATGGATTGTCGAAGATGGACCTTGACCCGTTACCTATAGAAAGGTAGGAACCAAAGGTATAAAAAGGTGGATGAACGCCACACCAGGATGGTGATAAGTTCAAGAAGTCGGGTTGACGCCACTAGCAAGCTAGATAAGTCAGAACGAGACTCGTACGAAATAGGATAGGAGGAAACCTCACAATCAAGTTTTCAATAATCAAATTCTGTAACCTTTTTACAAAGAGAAAAGAACTATTTATAGATTACATTAGATAGCCAAATAGACTAAGTAAATTCGGCTTTAATTAAATTAAACTAATCTAGAAATGTATCTTTAAAGGCTATGTCCAAATTCGGCTGAATGGTACTTCAATGGGCAGCTTCATGGCTAAGGAAATAAACTTGAAGGCTTGGTGAATGTATGGGAGAGCAATGGACATGTCTAGGTTCGGCCAAGGTGTGAATGGACACTCCAAGAGATGCCTTTTGGCCGAATAGGTACTTAGGAGATCAATGGACAGCAACCGATGCATGTAAGTGAATATTCATGCATTCTTCCATTCATTGTATTAAATCATTCATGCATCATCCTTACGTTCATTGAACCAGCCCATTCATGAATCATCTTTAATTGTGTTCCCACATCATGCATTGTAAGTAGACGTTCATGCACCTAGCTTGAATGAATCTCCACATTCGGCTGTACCTAAAAACACACATGAACTTAATTAATTTCAAGCAAATTCAGCTGAACTAAATTAAAGTATAATGTGAACATCCTAAATAACATTGAGACAACTTAAATATTAACAAATCATAACACATAAATTCGGCTGGACAAATTTAAAACATGTAATAATTTAGACAAATTAAATGACATCTAGACACCTTTAATTCAGCCAAATCAAGACATATTAAACACTTGTAATAAATTAAGACATATTTAAAAGCTGTAATGAAACTTATTTACATGCTTATTTAAATGGTCTAAAACTCCAGCAAATAAAGTTAATTTAGCTAAAGAGCTAATAATGAGCTGAATTGAATTTAAACCAAGCTCAAACGAGCTGAATTAAGCTCATGTGAGCTAAAATAAAATTCGGTGAGCTGAACCAAGCTAAATGGAGCTTGAGGAGCTGAATTCAAGTTGAGGTCAAGGGCATCCTTGACCAGGGTCATATCATTCCCCCCTTCTTTAGAACGACTTGTCCTCAAGTCGAGCCATTGGTTCACTCGATCGCAGCAACTTTTACTTAGCTTTCCTCGGTCGAACGGGATGGATTGGAATTGGGACAACTGAAAGGAATAACCATGAGTTAACAAGAATGGTTTCAAATAAATTTGTAATCCAAATGCAAGCAAAATAGAATAAGAAAATCCCATGGGAGTGGACGGATGCAAAGCAACATGTTCACAACCATGCAAACAAACTAATTTACTCGTTAATGCCTCGTCAATTATTCGAAACGAAAATGAACATGTTCTAAGGCAATCAAATGTCTCAAATCGTTTCCACAAGTCATAACCAATATGTGAATAACGAATCAAATCAACAAAACAATCTTTGGCACCACCTAAAGAGAACAACGATGTTTCAAAAAGTTCATGAGCCTTACCTTTAAAAGTAGTAAAACAAAGATCATTTTTAAATAAAGCTGAACAGTTAAACACATCACAATTTAAATTCCTTGCAACAACCAATTCTTCAACAAAAATTTTATTACCAACCGAATAGGGCAGAGAAATTTTAAAGTTATCGTAAATCATACCTTGTTTACCTCGAGGGATGGAAAAACAAGGATCATTTTTACCTTTGTCGATCATCATAAATCTTCTCTCCTCGGAAATGTAGTCTAGTCGAATCTCTGTGGCTGAATTAACCTTAACGAAATGAAATGCGAACTTCAAATACAACCACAAAAATGGATTAAGGAATGAATTTAAATTGAAATCAAATTTTTCATACCTCAGTTCCTTATTCAACACCCAATTATCAAAACAATAGAAATTGTTCACACAAAATTGATGAAGCTTGACTTTCCCATAAAACGAACCAAAATAGATTCCGGGTTTAAAAACTTGATTTTGAGTATTCATGCCAAAATGTAGCAAAAATTTCATTAAACCAAACACGTTAAACCAATGGGATTTTTGCATACACAGGGACAAACAATTAAAACTTTTTACATTCATCAATTCATACTTGCACAAATTCATGGATTTTCTACAAAGCGTTAATTGGTGCACAAAATTGTCACAAATGAAGAATTTAATCGCCTTTCGTGAAAACCCGTCATCACGCAAAATTAAACCTTTGGTTTGTTGATTGGAACAAAAATCAACCACATTCAGGGAGTAGCAATTAATCAGACCAAAATAAAGAGAGCGTTTAGAAATTAAGTCACTAAAAAGTAGTTCAACAATTTTCAAACCTGGGGGTCGTGACTCGATCGTTAACATTTCCTCACCTCTCTTACCTTTGAACTCTTGAGGCACGTTTTCATCTTCAACCTTACCTATACTGACCATATGAAAATGTCTTTCATCGGAAAGGTAGTGAAGTTGAAAATTATCGTTTGATATCTCGGGCACCTGGAAAGAAGAAACAGAACAAGAACAAGTTTCATATGGATTAGTCGAAATGCTCCTCACTTTTTCTGGTTCGTTTATCTCTTTTTCTCTCGTTTCTTTTCTAATCTCAACTTCTTTTTTTCTCTTTTCATTTCCTCTCTCATTTTCACTTTTATTTTCGACCTCACTCTCTTTTTGGATTTCTTTTTCTTTTTCAATCTCTTTTTCTTTTCTTTCGATTTCTTTTTCTCGCTCGTACTCTTGTCCAATCTCAATTTCTTTTTCGAATTCTTTCTCTTCATTTTCTTTTTCTCTCGCTTTTTTGATTTCATTACAATGTGCAGTCGACACGAAAGAATCAAAAATATAATCATTTGCCCCAAAGGAAGAGAAAATATTTTCATAGGCTTCTTGTCCATTTCTTCGGGAACAATCCTCCGGGAAGGACTTCTTTGAGTCATACGATGAATAACTCGTCCTCTCTCGTTTGTCATGTCGAGAAGTTGCAAGCTCTAGGTTGTCGCGTCTTGAATTCCTTGACGAATAGGAATCCCGATAAGAATCTCTTAGAGAGTAGTCTTTGGACGCGTATCGCCGTGATGATCTCGACTCCGTTTCTCGACTTGGTGGATTTTGTTTTCGTCTGGCTCTTTCCTCCACTCGATCCAAACGTCTTTTTAATGGGCTTAGTTTTTCCTCCAATATTCGGCCCATCTCGTTCATCAAGTATTGAAATTCATCGGTAGAGAATTCTTCTTGAGACATGATTCAAGAAAATGTTAGAAAATCGAAAGATAGAATAAATAGTAAATGAACCTCACCAATTCAAAATCCTCACCAATCTCTCACAAAGAAATAATGATTTTCACTTGCACTCGTGTTTAGACTCAATTTTTGGCTTTTTCTTTTGATGTATTTCACTCTTGCCTTTTGCCACTCGACCTCTTCTCTCAATTTCGTGATTTGTCTCGATAGACTTAATTTGCTGCTTGAGGGTCGGTTTCAAAATAGGTTACAGAGGAATGTTGTGGGTGTAGGGTAGGCTAATCAAAATAAAATCAAGGCTAAGTGTGGCGTTGGGATGGGTAAATAATGGTAGGAAGGGAAACTTGATGATCGGAGCAAATAAGAGAGAAAAAATAAAAATAAAAACTCGCAAGACTTTTCACTTTTTTTTAACTTGATTTTTTTTTGGTCACCTTTTTTTTTGCTCGATTTTTTTTTTCACTTTTTTTTGAATTTTTTTTTTCAATCAATTTTTTTTTCGAAATTTTCTTTTTTTTTTGTTACTCCAATACAATAGTAAGCTAAATACAAGGGAAAAAATTAAATTACAACTCAAAATTTTTTTTTGATTTTTTTTTCACGTTTCGAACCTACTTGCGGCCTAATACGAACATCGGTACTCCTCGTTTTAGTAGCTCTGATACCAAATGATGTGATCCGGCTCGGTTGATTGAGTCGATTCACTTGATTGCCCGATCGTCGACGAGAAGTTTGTTCGATTTTGTAGATAGATGGAGTTAGATGATTTTTTATAGCGGAAGTTGAGAAAATGGGTTCAAAAGATGGTTTGGGTAGATGTTTGATAGGCTTGGTGAAATAAAGAAATATTGTTTATAATTTAATAGTTAAAATGGAATGGAAAAATAGAACTCAAGCGAAGAACGATTCAATACTATATGAAGTATTGCCCCGGGACTTATATTGCTTAAGGTGGGTTTAATGGATTGTCGAAGATGGACCTTGACCCGTTACCTATAGAAAGGTAGGAACCAAAGGTATAAAAAGGTGGATGAACGCCACACCAGGATGGTGATAAGTTCAAGAAGTCGGGTTGACGCCACTAGCAAGCTAGATAAGTCAGAACGAGACTCGTACGAAATAGGATAGGAGGAAACCTCACAATCAAGTTTTCAATAATCAAATTCTGTAACCTTTTTACAAAGAGAAAAGAACTATTTATAGATTACATTAGATAGCCAAATAGACTAAGTAAATTCGGCTTTAATTAAATTAAACTAATCTAGAAATGTATCTTTAAAGGCTATGTCCAAATTCGGCTGAATGGTACTTCAATGGGCAGCTTCATGGCTAAGGAAATAAACTTGAAGGCTTGGTGAATGTATGGGAGAGCAATGGACATGTCTAGGTTCGGCCAAGGTGTGAATGGACACTCCAAGAGATGCCTTTTGGCCGAATAGGTACTTAGGAGATCAATGGACAGCAACCGATGCATGTAAGTGAATATTCATGCATTCTTCCATTCATTGTATTAAATCATTCATGCATCATCCTTACGTTCATTGAACCAGCCCATTCATGAATCATCTTTAATTGTGTTCCCACATCATGCATTGTAAGTAGACGTTCATGCACCTAGCTTGAATGAATCTCCACATTCGGCTGTACCTAAAAACACACATGAACTTAATTAATTTCAAGCAAATTCAGCTGAACTAAATTAAAGTATAATGTGAACATCCTAAATAACATTGAGACAACTTAAATATTAACAAATCATAACACATAAATTCGGCTGGACAAATTTAAAACATGTAATAATTTAGACAAATTAAATGACATCTAGACACCTTTAATTCAGCCAAATCAAGACATATTAAACACTTGTAATAAATTAAGACATATTTAAAAGCTGTAATGAAACTTATTTACATGCTTATTTAAATGGTCTAAAACTCCAGCAAATAAAGTTAATTTAGCTAAAGAGCTAATAATGAGCTGAATTGAATTTAAACCAAGCTCAAACGAGCTGAATTAAGCTCATGTGAGCTAAAATAAAATTCGGTGAGCTGAACCAAGCTAAATGGAGCTTGAGGAGCTGAATTCAAGTTGAGGTCAAGGGCATCCTTGACCAGGGTCATATCAAACTAAGTTTTAGTTTTATACTAATTAGTTTTCTACAGCTCATTAATGAAAATCCTAGCTCAAATAAGTTCATTAAATGTGTTCACTTAGTTTGAGCTAGCCGAACTTAATGCTACTAGCTAGTCTTTAATTAATGTGTTTAGTTTAGCTTAGCATGATGTTTATGATGCTTAGGTCATGCTTTTAACATGTTTAGCTGAATATACATTGGGATTTAATGTGTTCATGTTTCTTGTAGGTTCAGCCGAATGTATTGAGTACATTTAATGAGATTCATGCACGGCTAGGTACATGGAATATAAGAGTTCATGCATGAACGAATTTATGCATGGTGGGCTGGCTATTGGTGATCCCTAAGCAACCTTTTGGCCAAGAGTTAAGTTCCACAAAGTGACCGAATACATGAAGGAGCCATTAATGCAAGTACATGCATGGCTTAATACATCGTATGGAAGGATGCATGCACAACTAGTGTTCAATGGATGGCATTTGAAGGAATTCATGTATTGGGGACGTTCATGCAAGTGGAGGCTATTTTATGTACATGTATTTGAAGATTCATGGATTGTAATTAAGGAAGAACATGCATTGGGACGTTTCATGCATGTATCATGCATATCCAAGATGTCCATTCAAGTATTCAAGGTACATTCAAGCCTCATTTGGCCAAGGGAGATGTAGGAGTATTAAAGTGATACAGCCACGCTTCAAGTCCAACCTAGCTCGAGCAAGGAGCCTTTGGAGCTTCCTCAAGGTCCAATCACCCGATCACGAGCTAAACAATTCAAGGAGGCTGTTTCAGCCTTAGTAGATCAAGTTTGGGGTGAGACTTTGGTTGGACACATTGACGAAGCTTGGACAAACTCGATGAGCCTTCCTTGCACTTTAATACGAGCTGAATTAACTTCCATTTCAAGCTCAATGAGCTCGAACTAGCTCAATTTCATTAAGACCTTATTATAGTAGCTGAAATAATTATTTGAGTCATTTAATTAGTTTATTACAGCTCAATTAATATTCATTATTTATTTGGTTTAAAATCTGGACAAATTTAATTATGCATGATAATTGAGTTATAATTATATGTTATTAATTTGTCTTAATTTCTACAGCTCATTAATATGTTTTTTTATGCATGTTTTAATGTGTCAATTTTATTACATGTTTTAATTATGTCCTAAGGTGGCCGAATTTAATGTGCATAATTTTTGTGTCATTTGCTGCCAAATTAATGTGTTTAAAAATGTATTTGATCTATTGAATAAATTTTGCTGTAGGTACATCCCATTTGGACGTCCTTGGTGCATGAATGAATTAAAAGAAGATACATGTAAGGGGACGGCACATGCATGTTTGGGGAATTAAATTTGGCTGCTGTTTGAAGTATCCTAGGTGACCATTCGGCCAAAGAAGCTATTGTTTCCTACTCCCAAGTTGACCATTCAGCCGACTTTTAATTCTTTTCACATTGCTGGATTCATCTTGGCTGTTCGGTTCTATATGTTCACATATTTGACTCTTCAAAACTGACTTTTCACACTTGTGTGGCTGTTCAACAACTATCTTTAATGTTCCTATCTTTTCAGCCAACAAGTGCCAATTTAAGGAGTAATTTAAGAGCAAGGCCGAACCTGGACAAGACCATTGATCTACCGATGCATTCATCTTTGCAAGGTGCATTTGCTTCATCTTAAGCTGCCCATTTGAATGCCCATTCAGCCGAATCTTATGGAGGAATTAATTCTGGAATTTTCTTGATTTTTCTTAGCTTTTAAGTTTGTCTATTCGGCTGGCCTTTGAAGAACTATAAATATTTGTTTGTTCATTTGTAAAAGGGACTTTTGACATTTTAATTAGCGAATTGCTGCCAAATTTGTGAGGCATTTTCTCTCAAATTTCGTTCGAGACCCGTAAGACTTATCTAAGCTTTTAGTAGCGTCTTTCCGAGTCTTTTCCGAACTTATCACTCCTTAAACCCGAGTGTGGCGTTCACCTTTGATACCTTTGGTTCATACTTTCCTAAGTATCGGGTCAAGGTCCTTTTCAACCATTTCCAATTCATTTAGGTCCTATAAGTTTCGGGTCGACACTTTTCTTTAGTGTTGGTTCATTCTTGACCTCTTTGAACCATAACCAATTCGTACCAAATACCATACTATTTCATACCAATTCCATACCATTTCGTACCAATTCCCAAATACCAAAACGTACCAAAACCAAATACCATTTCTTAATTATCCTAAACCGAACTCTTCCATTCTATTCATACCATTTCGACTTAAACCAAATCCACATCCAACTTTGCACGAACTTATCTTACTTCTTTGTACACAAATATATTCTAACTCCTTCTCGTCTAATCTACTTCTTCGTTTACGATCGGGAATCAAACGACTCGGACTCAACTACTAAACTGAGATCGTATCATAAAGGGCTGCACATTCATGAACTATGGCTTTTCTTCTAGGCTAAGTATGCATGAATGCATCAAGTGAAGCAACATGATGGTTCGGCCAGTTCATGCACCATCTTCAAGCATGAACTGAATTTTAATGCTTTTGTGTGAACATGTTAACTACAAATGTGAACAGAATTTAAGTTAGTGTAAACATCATAGATGCCAAATATCAATAGGCATCTTAGGCTTATAAATAGTTTGCTCATTTCATGTAAGAGGGACTTTTGCCAAATTTGTTAATGAACATTGTTCTTGTGAGGTTGCTTCCTCTCATATCTCGTACAAATTTCGAAGACTTATCTAGTTTGTGCTAGTGGCGTCTACCGATCTTGTTTGAACTTATCACCAGCTTTGGTGTGGCACTTACCTATCCATCTATCCATATTTTTTACCTTAACCATATAGGAATCGGGGTGACACTTTTTAGTGTTGAATCTTTCTTGACGTTGAGTTCATTTTCCATTTCCATTTCAAATTTCTTTCTTGTTAACCAAACCGAGCCGTCTATCCTTCATCCATCTTTGCAACCCTTAGCCGAACCTATTGCTAATTCTACACTTCTTGAAACCTTCCGCTTCCCCTATTCTTTTTTCTTACTTCTATTACTAAAAATTCGATGCACGAACAACTCTCGACTACGATCGGGAAACTAAATGAATTCGACTCAACTACCCGGGCTGGATCACATCATTTGGTATCAGAGCTTTTAAATCGAGCGGCATCGATGTTCCTATCAAGATCAAAATAGGTTCATTGTAAGAAAAAAATTTGAATTAAAAAAATTTGTATTTTCATTTTACTATTGTAATAGTGGTATTGTGAAGTATTAAAAAAAGAAGAAGAAGAAAAAAAATCAAAATTAAAAAAAAAAGAGAAGTGACCAAGTTCTTTTCTTGATGTGATCTAACCCGGGTAGTTGAGTCGAATTCACTTAGTTACCTGATCGTCGTTCGAGAGAGTCATTCGTGCTTCGAGTTTTAGAATTAGAAGTGAATTAAAAGGATGGGTTAGCGGAAGGTTTCAAGAAGGGTAAGTTTAGCAATAGGTTCGGTTAAGGGTAGCAAAGATGGATGAAGGATAGATGGTTCGGTTTGGGTTAACAAGAAAGAAAGTTAAAAGTTGGGAATGGAAAACGAACTCAATGTCAGGAATGATTCAACACTAAGAAGTGTCACCCCGATTCCTATATTCTTAAGGTGAAAAAAAATTACGGATAGATGGATAGGTGAACGCCACACCAAAATTGGTGATAAGTTCAAAACAAGACGATTGACGCCACTAGCACAAGCCAGATAAGTCTTTCGAAACTTGTACGAGATATGAGAGGAAGCAACCTCACAAGAACAATGTTCATTAAACAAATTGGCAAAAGTCCCTTTACAATGAAATGTGCAAACTATTTATAAGCTAACAAATAATAGCCGAATGGACAAACTAATAGGTTAAAGACTAAATAAATTCAGCTATGAATGCACTAGAATAATCTAGAACAAGTCTTTAATTTGCTAGGACTAGATTCAGCTGATGGGAACTCCATTGGACAGCTTCATGTGTAAGCAAAGCATCTTGGATGAATGTGAAGTCTTGGGAACTCAATAGCTTGTCTAAATTTGGCCATGGGATGAATGAAACATTCAAGAAGTGTCTCTTGGCTGAATAGACATATAGGGAAGTCATTTGGGCAGCAAACAATTCATGTATTTCACCCCATACATTCAGCCATGCATTGAACTAGAAGGGAGCTTGAATCTGGCCGTACATGAACATTCATTAAATGCTCTTCATTCATGCATGTGTGCCATCCAAAGTGAATGTATCTTCTCAACCCACATGCATGTAATTAACCTCCCATGTACATGAACTTAATTTCCCCCAAGCATTGAACCAGGCCGTGCATGAATCTTCTCATTCATTAAACTTTCCCGTTCATGCATCTCTTCATGAATGAACCTTCCACATTCGGCTAACCTACATGGATTAAACACACAATTAAATAAAATATAACTATTCATAAAAATCATAATTTAAATTAACAACTAAATAACTTAAAAGCAATAATTAAATTTAGACATAATAATTATAAGTCAACTTATGAAGTAAATTCGGCTAGCTCAAAAATAGTCAAAGCACTTAGTGAGCTAAGTTGAGCTAGGGGTTTCGGCATGAGCTGTAGCAAACGTAATTAAAAACTAAATTAAAACTTAATTTATTGGAATGGAAAAGAAATGAGCTAGATTGAGCTGAATTGATACGAGTCATAAAGGCCCAATCCAAGTTCAAGAACGTGATGGGCTCAAATTGCCACAAGGCCCAATAACGAGATCAAAGGCCCGACAAATGCAGTCCAAACTAAATGGGACCATTCAAGAGCTTGTTAGCAAGGCCTTAGATGCATACACGAGAGAACAAGAAAATCAAGATTCACTTTCTTGTTTTTAAGAAAATCAAGAAATCGAATCTTGGCCCAATTTTGCTGTTCGAAGAGATTTCAAGAATCAAGAAAATCAAGATTTCAAATCTTGGAAATCTTGGTCCAAGAAACCAAATCTTGCAGCCAAAATGCATTGGATCTCCATTACGAGCGTCAACGACCCAATTTTGGTAGGAGATGGATCACGAGCCCAAATTCTTGAAGGCGAGGCCCAATAACCAAAATCTAGCCCAATCAAGAAATTTCTTCATACTTAGTTGAAAATCAGGCCAAAATGTCAAAGGGCCCAATTCGTAAACATCTTACTTGTTTAATTTAATTTTTTAATCTTTAGGAGCATTACATGTAAAATTTGGCCCAAAACAGCCCATATAAGTGCATGGACGAATTTACCTTGTTATTTTATTAATTAGGTTTAATTTTTTATTAGTTACTTGTGAGATTAGGATTTGTTGGAGGCCTATATAAGCATTGGCCAGCCACCCTTTGTAAAAACATCTTATTATTATTTTTTCTATCAAATTTCAGATTTGTTGAGTGCAGAATTTTCTTTGGGGTTTTCTCCAAGAATTCTCTCTTGAGTTTTCTTTAGAAGTTGTTTTAACAATCTTTGGATTGTGGGAGCCATCTTCAACCTTCTTCTTGCCACCGATATTCGTTGGAGGGGAGATTAGAGCCGTTTGAAGAGATTTGTGAAATCTTTCGGGATTTCAAGGATCTTTAGGACTTCAATTTACTTTCTTGCTGTTCATTCTTTTCTTTTAAATTCTGTTTATGCTGATTCTTTTGATCTAACTTGTTTATTCTTCTTGTGAATTTCCAGCCATCTTTATTACTCAAAAAGATCGATCGGTACTCATTCTTGGTAGCCAAATTCGACTAAACTTATCTTTTCCAATTAATCTTGTTGAATTCTTCTTGTCAAAACTGACTGTTTTAGGTTGCTGGAATTTTGGGAAAAATCAAGTTGCTAGAATTTGGGGCTTTATTCATCGGTTTAGTTCTTGGACAGATTCGGCTTGTTGAAAATCAATCTTGGAGATCGATTTCGTGTTTTTGCATTCCAAAAACATCTATTCATAAGATCTTTGATTCTTGGCTGTTCTTGATTGTTTTGGGGATCTTAATTTCCAGATCTGATTTGTTTTTAATCTTATTCTTTGTTTTGATTTCAGATCTGTTCGATTAGAGCTTTCTTAGGAGTTTCTCGTGACTTGGCAACTCGATCTTGGTCCGCGTGCAACTCCATATCATGAATTCTAGGTCAAACGAGTTGAATCGAGCTCAAGTGAGCTGATGGGAGCTGAATGGCGCATGGGGAGCTGAAGAGGAGCTGAGATCGGATTGCAAAATGGTGCATGGAGTCTTCAAGGAGTTATCCTTAGCTCCTCCAACGTCATAGACCTTCTTGTCATCCCAAATGCGCAACACCAAAGCTGATAAGGCGTCTTGAATTCGCTTGGTTTGAGCTCGAGTCATAAGGCCTTTTGGAAGCTTGATTAGATCTTGATTTGCATTCGAAGATGCCCCGGGCTTGCTCACATCATTTCTTTTGTTATATTTTATTCCGATCGTCAATTATTCTTTTCACCAATTTTTAACCCCCCATCTCCAAAACGCCACACTACACCGAAGAAAATTTTTCTTTTAGCCTTGTCGTACACCCTAACATCTTATCCCTTGTAACCGATTTTGAAACCGACCCCAAAGCACCAAGACGAGTCAAGAGAAACAAACTGATACGGGGTTGCGCGCGGACCAAGATCGAGTTGCCAAGTCACGAGAAACTCCTACGAAAACCCTAAACAATTAGATCTGAAACGAAACAGAAAATTAAAAGATTAGATTTTTGAATTTTCAGATCTGAAATAAAATCCCCAAATCAGCAAAGAATCAAATTGAGAATAGAAATAAGTGTTAGGGTTCTTGAAACCCTCAAGGAGATTGTGATTCTGCCCAATTGAACACCAAAATAGTTTTCCCCAAATTTCGACAATCTAATTTCACCCAAAAAGAGTATGGAAAAACCCTAGAAATTGGGGATTTTTGGGCTGATTCCTTAAGATAGAAAAAGGCTGAAAACACAATAAGAACAGAAAATAGATTAGATAATGATTCAGCACAAGTAGAAATAAAGAAAGAATTGACAGTAAGAAATTAAAAGATAAGTCCTAAGAAGCCTTGAAATCCCGAAAGATCTCACAACTCCCTTCAAACGGCTCTAATCTCCCCTCCAAAGAATATCAATGGCAAGAAGAAGGTTGAAGATGGCTCCCACAATCAAAAAGATTGTTAAAACAACTTCTAAAGAAAACTCAAGAGAAAATCCTTGAAGAACTCAAAGAGAATTTTCACTCAAATCAAATCTGAAATTTTCAATGTAATTGTAATGTAATGTAGGGTGGTTGGCTAAGCCATATAAATAGGCCTTTCAAATGTTTTCCTAATTTAATTAGAACACTAAAACTAAAACTAAAAAAAAACTCCTAATTATTTTAATATGGAAATTCGGCCAAGGGTCTTTTATTTGGGACTCTTGGATAAACACTTAAACTAAGTAAAATAAATAAATAAATAAAAATAAAACTTTACAACTTGGGCCACTTTGACAATTTGGCCTGATTTTCAACTAAGTATGGGTGGATTTCTTGATTGGGCTTGGAATCTTCTTATTGGGCCTTGCCCTCAAGAATTTGGGCTTTTGTGACTCGTATCATTCCCCCCTTCCTCAAAAAGATTCGTCCTCGAATCTGAAAAATCAAATGAACTCGACTTTCCTCTATCGAACGGGACTAATGGCAATTGAGTCCACTGAAAAGAATAGCCATGAGATAGTAAATAGCAATGGAAACAAGCTTGTAGTCCAATCATAAGCATAACAGAACAGGTATAACGCATGTGAATGGACAGATTCAGATTACCATGCAAACAATCTAATTTACTCACCACTGCCTCGTCAAATATTTGAAACAAAGATGGACATGTTTTAAGGCATTCAGTCGTCTCACATTGTTCCCACAAACCATGAATAAATTGCGAGTAATAAATCAAATGGTAAACATAATCGTCACAAGTAGGTATTTGAAAAGATTTACATGGTTCACAGAGTTGCATAATCATACCATGCATTAATCGACGGTCTATAGATTCACTCACACATGCATTATCAAAAACAAGAATCTTTTTATCAACCATCAAAACAGATAGATCATCAATAAATAAAATAGGACAGTCAAGCATGTTTCGATCTAAGTGTTCATCAACACGATCTTTATCACTATCCGAGGAGTACAAAAGTGTTTCAAAGGTTTCAAGCATCTTACCTCGATAAGCAAAAGAATAAGGGTCGATTTTACCTTTTTCATTTAAAACAAACCTTCGTTCATCGGGGGCATAGTGTAGTCGAATCTCCGTTGTTGAGTTAACCTTTGTCAAATGGAACTCAAACTTCATGTACAACCACATAAACTGTTTAAGGCAAGAATATAAATTGAAAACAAATTTGGCAAATTTCGTTACCTTATTCTCCAAAACAGATTTGGACAAATTCAAGGATTTTACACAAGGTAAATCAAGAGAATAACAAATCACGCTTCTTTTCGTAATGACTTTATCAACCACAATCGAAGAGTAACAATTAATTGGATCAAAATGAGGGGATCTTTTAAGAACTAAGTCACCAAAAGTTTTATCAATAATTTTCAAATCTGCACTGGACTCGGTTTCTAAAATTTCCTTACCTCGCTTACCTTCGGGATCATGTAGTGTGATTTCATCTTTGCCTAAGTTGATCGTATGAAAGCGTCTTTCATTTGAGAGGTATTGAAGTTGAAAGTTATCTTTCGATCTTTCAGGAACCTGAAAAGTAGCAACACAAGAAAAATTCATATCTTGGTTAGTGGAAACATTCCTCACTAGCCTTTCCTCGTCTTTTTCTTTTGTTTCTTTTTCTAACTCATTTTCTCTTCTTTCTTCAACTTCTTTTTCAAATTTCTTTTCTGTTTCACATTCCTTTTCACTCTCAATCTCTTTTTGCTCTTTTTCATTCTCTTTTTCTTTTTCCTCACTTGTTTTAACAGAATTTCTCAGTTTGATTTGGTCCTCATGGACTTGTTCCGGAGTGAGCGGCACTAAGGTAAGTTTCTTTCCTTGATGCTTGAAAGAATACCTATTGGTACGACCATCGTGAGTGACTTTTCGATCCAGTTGCCATGGTTCTCCTAGCAACAAATGGCAGGCTTGAATAGGCATTACGTCGCACACAACTTCGTCTTGATACTTACCGATAGAAAAGGCAATGCGCACTTGTTGAGTGACCCTAAATTGGCCTTCGTTGCTAAGCCCTTGTAGTCGATAAGGTTGTGGATGCTTGGTAGTGGTTAAGCAAAGCTTTTCCACCATCGTCGTGCTGGCTATGTTCGAGCAACTTTCACCATCAATAATAACTCTACAAAGCTTACCTTGTACATGGCAGCGAGTATGAAAGAGATGTTCTCGTTGCTGCTCGCTCCTTGGTTTTGCCAAAGATGATTGTCCACGATCATGAAAATCATCATCCATTCTAGTGACACGTCGAGGGCCGCGCCTTTGGGGTTGGTTATCCCTATCTTCCTTAATTGGATCTCGATATTGATGTTTTTGATTCACTCGTATCTCATTCAAAGTAGTATTCAATGCTTGAAGTGTAGCATTTATTTGTGTGATTGCAGCAGTATGTCCATCTAACTGTTGTTGGACTTTCATAAGTGCATCATTATTATCACCTTTAGACATCTTCAAAACCTGTAAAAAATAAACACTCAACACTCAAAAATAAAAGTTAGCAAACCTCACCATTAATCACTCAAAAAGAAAATTCAAATTCTCAATGAGGTCGAATTCAATCTTGTGAGTTCTTTATCAGAGTTTATATCAACCAATTAGAGAGTGTGAACCAAACTACCAAAGAATCCTAATTTGCACTAGGATGCCAAAAACTGACGAGACACCAATTGATTCGTGTTGCACCGAGGAAGAAGTTGTGCACACGTTTAAATCCTACTAACACAAGAAACAAGAAGGTGTTAGATAACGTAAAGGAAGAATAAAGGTAAACAAATGAAAACCTACAGCTAAGAATCAATAAAAATTGCTGAAAACAGAAAACCCGAAAAACTACGGAGTAACTTGACAACTTCGTTCGAGGTGTTCCTGATCTCCAAAAATCACGAAATTAAATCTGGAGTGTCCTTATATATTTAATTTTTGATCTGGAAAATTTGGGCACCAAATTCAACCCGCTGAATATTTTTTTAATTTTTATTGGATTTCGTCTTTTTTCAATTTTTTGACTTTTTCGACTTATTTTTTTGCGGGAAATATTTTTGTATATTCAATAACAGTGCCAAAAATATGTATGTAAAATTTCAGATCAATCAGAAAACGTTTACCCACTCAAATAAATTTTTTTCGAAAATTTTTCTGGGTAAAACTGCTGTTTGTAATTTAAAAAATAGAGATCAGTTTAGAAATCAACCAAGAACACCCAAAACGCCCAAAATCTGATACCAAATGATACGGGGTTGCGCGCGGACCAAGATCGAGTTGCCAAGTCACGAGAAACTCCTACGAAAACCCTAAACAATTAGATCTGAAACGAAACAGAAAATTAAAAGATTAGATTTTTGAATTTTCAGATCTGAAATAAAATCCCCAAATCAGCAAAGAATCAAATTGAGAATAGAAATAAGTGTTAGGGTTCTTGAAACCCTCAAGGAGATTGTGATTCTGCCCAATTGAACACCAAGATAGTTTTCCCCAAATTTCGACAATCTAATTTCACCCAAAAAGAGTATGGAAAAACCCTAGAAATTGGGGATTTTTGGGCTGATTCCTTAAGATAGAAAAAGGCTGAAAACACAATAAGAACAGAAAATAGATTAGATAATGATTCAGCACAAGTAGAAATAAAGAAAGAATTGACAGTAAGAAATTAAAAGATAAGTCCTAAGAAGCCTTGAAATCCCGAAAGATCTCACAACTCCCTTCAAACGGCTCTAATCTCCCCTCCAAAGAATATCAATGGCAAGAAGAAGGTTGAAGATGGCTCCCACAATCAAAAAGATTGTTAAAACAACTTCTAAAGAAAACTCAAGAGAAAATCCTTGAAGAACTCAAAGAGAATTTTCACTCAAATCAAATCTGAAATTTTCAATGTAATTGTAATGTAATGTAGGGTGGTTGGCCAAGCCATATAAATAGGCCTTTCAAATGTTTTCCTAATTTAATTAGAACACTAAAACTAAAACTAAAAAAAAACTCCTAATTATTTTAATATGGAAATTCGGCCAAGGGTCTTTTATTTGGGACTCTTGGATAAACATTTAAACTAAGTAAAATAAATAAATAAATAAAAATAAAACTTTACAACTTGGGCCACTTTGACAATTTGGCCTGATTTTCAACTAAGTATGGGTGGATTTCTTGATTGGGCTTGGAATCTTCTTATTGGGCCTTGCCCTCAAGAATTTGGGCTTTTGTGACTCGTATCACAAACTATGAGGTTACAAGAGTAAGCTTGAGTGGTAAAAGGCTAGAGAGTGTGAGAGCATTTGAGAGTTGAAAAAAAGCCTAAATGCTAGTGAAAACACGAGCGGAGTGAACATCCAATTTTTCTTCCGAGTGATTAGTGAGGTTTTTGTGGTGAGGTGTTCATTTTCTATTTTGTTTTTTTTTCCTAACATTTTTCTTTTCAGCGATAAAATCATGTCTGGGAAAGATTTTTCGAATTTGATTTTCAGTATTTGTTGAAAGAGATGGAGTGCATGCTCGATCGAAAGATCAAGCCTATCCAAGAAAAGCGAGATCATCGAGCAAAAGCCCAACGAGAGCAAAGTCGAGGGACGAATTCAAGACTATTAAGAAAACAATCGTCCAATGACTATTTTGGAAAAGACCTACCTCGTGATTCTTTTTCATCAAGGAATTCTAGACAAAATCAAACAAGTTTCGAGTTTGAAACCTATTACGGTGATGAACGAGAAGGTCCAAGTAGATCTTCGTGTACGCCAAGTTATTCATCGATGAAGAATCAATCTCTAAGAAATGATTATCGTCTGTATGAAGACCCCTCCTCTCATTCTCAACGAGAAGTCTCTCATTTTGATTCCTTCTTGTATTCTTCCTCTTGTAATAAAAATTAAAAAACAAGTGAGAAAGAATTTAAAAGAAAAAAAGAAATGAAAGAAAAAGAGTGTGAAAGAAAGCAAAAAGAAAGTGAGAAAAAGAAAAACGAAATTGAAAAAAAAATTGATCAAGAAGAGAAAATTGAAAAAGAAAGTGAAAAAGAAAAAGAGAAGGAAAAAGAAAAAGAGATCGAGAGTGAAAAAAAATGTGAGAAGAAAAAGAAAATTGAAGAAGAAATTGAGTCTGAAGAGAGAAAATGATAGAGGGACGCACGCGGACCAAGATCGAGTTGCCAAGTCATGAGAAACTCCTACGAAAGATCCTAAACGAACAGATCTGAAAATTAAAACAAAGAACAAGATTAAACTAATCAGATCTGAAAATTAAGATCCCCAAAACAATCAAGAACAGCCAAGAATCAAAGATCTTATGAATAGATGTTTTCGGAATGCAAAAACATGAAATCGATCTCCAAGATTGATTTTCAACAAGCCGAATCTGTCCAAGAACTAAACCGATGAAAAAAGCCCCAAATTCCAGCAACTTGATTTTTCCCAAAATCCCAGCAACCTAAAACAATCAGTTTTGACAAGAAGAATTCGACAAGATTAATTGGAAAAGATAAGTTTAGTCGAATTTGGCTACCAAGAATGAGTACCGATCGATCTTTTTGAGTAATAAAGATGGCTGGAAATTCACAAGAAGAATAAACAAGTTAGATCAAAAGAATCGGCATAAACAGAATTTAAAAGAAAAGAATGAACAGCAAGAAAGTAAATTGAAGTCCTAAAGATCCTTGAAATCCCGAAAGATTTCACAAATCTCTTCAAATATCGATGGCAAGAAGAAGGTTGAAGATGGCTCCCACAATCAAAAGATTGTTAAAACAACTTCTAAAGAAAACTCAAGAGAGAATTCTTGGAGAAAACCCCAAAGAAAATTCTGCACTCAACAAATCTGAAATTTGATAGAAAAATAATAATAAGATCTTTTTACAAAGGGTGGTTGGCCAATGCTTATATAGTCCTCCAACAAATCCTAATCTCACAAGTAACTAATAAAAATTAAACCTAATTAATAAAATAACAAGGTAAATTCGGCCATGCACTTATATGGGCTGTTTTGGGCCAAATTTTACATGTAATGCTCCTAAAGATTAAAAAATTAAATTAAACAAGTAAGATGTTTACAAATTGGGCCCTTTGACATTTTGGCCTGATTTTCAACTAAGTATGAAGAAATTTCTTGATTGGGCTGGATTTTGGTTATTGGGCCTCGCCTTCAAGAATTTGGGCTCGTGATCCATCTCCTACCAAAATTGGGTCGTTGACGCTCGTAATGGAGATCCAATGCGTTTTGGCTGCAAGATTTGGTTTCTTGGACCAAGATTTCCAAGATTTGAAATCTTGATTTTCTTGATTCTTGAAATCTCTTCGAACAGCAAAATTGGGCCAAGATTCGATTTCTTGATTTTCTTGAAAACAAGAAAGTGAATCTTGATTTTCTTGTTCTCTCGTGTATGAATCTAAGGCCTTGCTAACAAGCTCTTGAATGGTCCCATTTAGTTTGGACCGCATTTGTCGGGCCTTTGATCTCGTTATTGGGCCTTGTGGCAATTTGAGCCCATCACGTTCTTGAACTTGGATTGGGCCTTTATGACTCGTATCACGAGCTGTCTATCCTTCATCCATCTTTGCTACCCTTAGCCGAACCTATTGCTAATTCTACACTTCTTGAAACCTTCCGCTTCCCCTATTCTTTTTTTTTACTTCTATTACTAAAAATTCGACGCACGAACAGCTCTCTCGACTACCATCGGGCAACTAAGTGAATTTGACTCAACTACCCAGGCCGGATCACATCACTTAGCTCGAGCTCGGGTGATAGGGCCTTGTGGTAGTGTCAGATGATTTTTACTCGAACTAGCTGAACCGTTGGGCGCGCTCGCATCATCATGGACCTTGTTATCATCCCAAATATGCAACACCAAGGCTGATAAAGCATCTTGAATTTGCTTGGTTCGAGCTAGAGTCATGGTGCCTCTTGGAAGCTCGATTTGATCTTGGTTTGCATTCGAGGATGCCCCAGGCGTGCTCACATCATTCCCCCTGTCTTCAAAGTGACTTTTCCTCAAGTCGAACATTTTGATCACTCTACGACAAAAGATAAAAAAGCTATCAGAAATTTGAATAAGAATCAAAATTTTACAACTATTAATTTCATCATCATGAAAGAGTAAAAACTTGAATACAAAACAAACTAGAAACGCGCCAATCCTTTTTGTTTCACGAACAGATGAGGGATTGTCGTTGGTGAGGTAAAGGTTGGGTCTTACCTTATCATGTCGAAGTAAGAAATTCATTGATGAAACCAATCAGAATCTTTAAATTTCGTTTCCTTAGTCAAAGGCCAAGTAACAAATAAACATAAATTATTCACACAAAATTTAGGATGCTTGAGTTCCCCACACATCGAACCAAAATAACAAATTCCTGGTTTAAACACATGATCTTGGTCACTTGATTCAATATGCAATAAGAGTTTCTTGATTTTCGATGTCCCACGTATGTTAATCAAAGAAGTTGGGATTAAGCAATCATTCCAATAATCATTAAACTCAAGTCTCACTCGATCAAACCTACACAAGTATGCAAAATTTACACAACAAGGCAGCAACATTACACCACCATCACAAACAATAGGACTAGGAGTTTTACATGGCAACTTTTTAATACACAAATTCAAAAATTGTTTGTGCTGATTTATACTTACTTCACCAACATGCTCGTCAACACCACAATTTTCATGAGTAATGCTCTCCTTGCCATCATTTAAAATAAACACATCTCCATTAATCAAAGAATGGCAGTTGGCCATATCATCAATATAATCACAAACATTCAAACAGGTCGGTGGAGACTGAAACGCTTTATAACACTTACCTTCCTTACCTTGTGGCATGGGTGGACTAGGATTACCTTTACCAACCAATGTGAACCGTCTCTCCTTTGGGAGGTTGATACGATCTCGGTTTAGTAGTTGAGGCTGAGTCATTTAGTTTTCGATCGTAAACGAAGAAGTAGAATAGACGAGAAGGAGATAGAATATATATGTGTTCAAAGAAGTAAGATAAGTTCGTGCAAAGTTGGATGTGGATTTGGTTTAAGTCGAAAAGGTATGAATAGAATGGACGAGTTCGTTTTAGGATAATTAAGAAATGGTATTTAGTTTTGGTACGTTTTGGTATTTGGGAATTGGTTCGAAATAGTATGGAATTGGTACGAAATGGTATGGTATTTGGTACGAATTGGTAATGGTTCAAAAGGACCTTGACCCGATACTTAGGAAAGTATGAACCAAAGGTATCAAAGGTGAACACCACACTCGGGTTTAAGGAGTGATAAGTTCGGAAAAGACTCGGAAAGACGCCACTAAAAAGCTTAGATAAGTCTTACGGGTCTCGAACGAAATTTGAGAGAAAATGCCTCACAAATTTGGCAGCAATTCGCTAATTAAAATGTCAAAAGTCCCTTACAAAGTGAAAATTTAGCTATTTATAATAATCCACTAGGCTAGCCGAATGGTCACTTAAATTCCTTAAAAATTAAGCAAATGAATTACTTAAATGGGCTAGCTAGATTCGGCTGAACTTGGAGCTCCAATGGTCACCTTCTAGATGGACAATTGAACTTGGAGCTTGAGGGAGTAAATGGCAGCAGCTACATTCGGTTGATGTGCTTAAAGGAGCTCATTTAATTGGCAACTATTGCTGAAAAATTATCAGCAATTAAGAAGATGTTGAGTAGTCACTTTGAGTGTGAAAACCAAGTTTTGAAGAGTCTTTGAATGTGAACACCTTGATCCGAACAGCCATGATGTATTCAACAGTGTGTAAGCAATAAATTCGGCTGAATGGTCACTTAGGAGACTTCAAACAGCAGCCAACTTCATTCTCCCATTCATGTATGCGCCGTCCCCTTCATGTACCCTCTTTTAATACCTTACATGCTCCAAAAACGTTCATGGATGATGTACCTGCAGCAACATTCATCAAATAATTCAAATTCATGTTTAGACACATTAAATTAACACTAAAATGCTGCACATTAAATTCGGCAGCCTTAGGACATAATTAAAACAAGTAATAAAGTTAACATATTAAAAACAAGCTTAAAAACATATTTATAAGCTGTATAAATTAAGACAAAATTAATAACATGTCATAATAACTAAAATATCATGCATAATTAAGTTTGACCAGATTTAAGACCAATTTAATAACGAAAATTAATTAAGCTTGTAAATAACTAATTTAACTAACTCAATTAATTGTTTCAGCTACTATATGATTGACTAAGTTATTTTGAGCTAATTTTGAGCTGGTTCGAATTTAATGAGCTGAAGTGGAGCTTAATTCAGCTCGTAACAAAGTGCAAGGAAGGCTCATCGAGTTTGTCCAAGCTTCATCAATGCGTCCAACCAAAGTCTCGCCCCAAACTTGATCTACTAAGGCCGAAACAGCCTCCTTGAATTGTTTAGCTCGTGATCGGGTGATTGGACCTTGAGGCAGCTCCAAAGGCTCCTTGCTCGAGCTAGGTTGGACTTGAGGCGTGGCTATATCATCCTCCCCCTCTTCAAAGCGATTTGCCCTCAAATCGGAATCTGCATCAAAAGGGGATAAGTCAGAGACATTAAAACTTGCACTTATGTTATACTCACCTGGTAGATCAAGTCGATAAGAATTCTTGTTGATTCGTTCCAAGACTTGAAAAGGGCCATCACCACGCGGTAGTAGCTTTGACCTTCGTTGGGTGGGAAAACGTTCCTTTCTCATGTGAACCCAAACCCAATCACCAGGTTCGAAGATAATTCTTTTACGACCCTTGTTCACTTTCCTAGCATAACTTTCGGTTCTTGCTTCAATGTTTGCTCGAACCTTCCGATGTAACTCCTTTACATACTCGGCCTTCTTTTTAGAATCTACATGAATAAGTTGATCGTTAGGTAAAGATACTAAATCTAAAGGAGTTAACGGATTAAACCCATAAACAATTTCAAAAGGAGAGTTTTGATGTGATCCGGCCCAGATTAATTGAGTCGTTTCACGTAATTGCCCGATCGTTGACGAGGAATAGTTGAGTTATCGAAAATAGGATGAAATAAGGCTAAAGATGCGGAAGCTTTCAAATGGTTTTAAAGGTTGGCTAAGGTGATGGTAAATTTATAAGGGTAGTAGGCTCGATTTAAGGATAAAAATAAGAAAAATGGAAGTTGATAAATGAAGGCTCGGTTTTGTAAAAAGATATTATAGTTGGGTAAAATCTAGGATAGTCGGTGGAATGGATAAATGAGCTTAAATGCCAGAAATGATTCAACACTAAAAAGTGTCACCCCGATTTCTATTCGGTTCAAGGTGGGATTGCGGAATTGTAGAAGGGTTGAACGCCACACCAAAGCAAGGTGATAAGTTCAAAAGAGAACGATAGACGCCACTAGCACGCTAGATAAGTCAGATCGAAACTCGTACGAATTTAGAGAGGAGAAAACTCACTCTTTGAACAAAGTTCATTCAAATGATCAAAAGTCAAAAGTCCTTTACAAATGAAATCAACAAACTATTTATACTAGTTTCTTATGCTAACCGAATAGTCCATTCATGAACTTAATGATTAAGTAATGAACCTAAATTAAGACATGAACCTTCTAGAAAAATGACCAATGGTGTCCTTGTCCATGTTCGGTCGAATGGGAGATGAATGGGCAGCTTCATGTATGAGCAAACTTTGGAAGCCAATGGGATTGTCTAGGTTCAGCCATGGGATGCATGAAACTCCCAAAGGGTGTCTCTTGGCCGAATAGGTGCTTAGGAAACTCCAAGGGTCCTCCCACATGCATCGATTGTACATGGAACTTGGAAGGGGCCTTGAACCTAGCCATACATGCACTTGCATTGATTACCCCCCATTCATGCATGTGTGCCGTCCAAGGGAGATGCACCTTTCAATATGCATTAACCTTCCATGTACATGAATGTATGTCCTCCAAACATTGAACCGGTCCATGCATGCATCCTCCCGTTCAATTAACTTTCCCATGGACCTTGCATTAAATGCCATGAATGTATCTTCCAAATTTGGCTGACCTACAAAAGTAAATAACATAATTAAATAACACACAACTATTCATATAATTATAATTTAAAATAATAACTAAATAACTTAATATCACTAACTAAATTTGAACACAATAATTATAAGTCAACTTATAATAAATTCAGCTAGCTCAAAAATAGTCAAAACACTTAATGAGTTGAAATTGAGCTAGGGGTTTCGGCATGAGCTGTAGCAAACTTAATTATAAACTAAATTAAGACTTAGTTTATTGAAAGAAAGAAAGAAGGAGCTGAAAGTAAGCTCGGTTGAGCTCAAACGAGCTGAAACAAGCTCAAATAAGCTGAGTTGAGCTGGACGGTGCTCGAGGAGCTAGAAATGAGCTAGGATCAGCTTGCCAACAATGCACGGGTCCTTTGGATAGTTGCTTCAAGCTGATTTTGTGAGCTTTGGCCCTTGTTTCGAACCAAGGTTTTGCATTAGAAGCTAAAATAGCTTCTAGGAAATGTTTAGCATAAGCTTGAGTTATAGGTCCTTTAGGCAGCTCGTTTAGATCTTGGTTTGCACTCGAGGATGCCCCGGGCGTGCTCACATCAGTGTTTGGTTGCCGAGTGAACGGATCGATTATACGCAAATTCTATATGTGGCAAACACTCCTCCCACGACTTAAGATTTTTCCGTATGATGGCTCGTAACAAAGTTGATAGCACTCGGTTGACCACTTCCGTTTGTCCATCTGTTTGGGGGTGGCAAGTGGTTGAAAACAACAACTTAGTTCCAAGCTTTCCCCAAAGCGATCTCCAAAAATGGCTCAAAAACTTCGCATCTCGATCAGAAACAATCTTCCTCGGGATGCCATGCAAACGAACAATTTCCTTAAAGAAAAGATTAGCAATGTGAATGGCATCATCAGTTTTTGAACAAGAAATAAAATGAGACATTTTGGAAAAGCGATCAACAACAACAAAAATAGAGTCCTTCCCCGTTTTAGTTCTAGGCAATCCAAGGACAAAATCCATGGAAATGTCCTCCCAAGGTGCGTCGGGTATAGGGAGCGGCGTATACAACCCGTGCGGCTTAATCTTGGATTTGGCCTTCTTGCACGTCACACATCGCGCACACACTCGTTCAACGTCCCTTTTCATTTTCGGCCAATAAAAATGCTCTTGGAGGGTTGCTAAGGTTTTTCCAACGCCAAAATGGCCCATAAGGCCTCCGCCATGCGCCTCATGTACTAATAGGTCTCGTATGGATCTCCGCGGCACACATAATTTTCCTTCTCTAAAAAGGAATCCGTCGCTCCTATAAAACTTATCAATAGCAACACTTCTTGAAAGAGCATCAGCTACGATATTTTCCTTACCCTTTTTATACTTAATGACATAGGGAAATGACTCCAAATACTCTACCCACTTAGCATGGCGTTTGTTTAATTTGTGTTGTCCTTTAATGTGCTTTTAACGCTTCATGATCCGAATGGATCACGAACTCCTTCGGCCACAAATAGTGTTGCCAAGTCTCGAGAGCGCGGATAAGTGCATACATCTCCTTGTCATAAACGGGGTAGTTTAGCACGGCACCATTCAACTTTTCACTAAAGTAAGCGATCGGCCTCCCGTCTTGAGTTAACACGGCACCTATTCCAACACCTGAGGCATCACACTCAATTTCAAATGTTTTAGAAAAATCAGGCAGTGCTAACAACGGAGCTTTAGTAAGACAATCTTTAATAATATTAAAAGAATTTTCTTGCTCTTCGCCCCAATGAAAAGTCGAATTGTTCTTGATAGTGCTTGTCAATGGTGCAGCCAACGTGCTAAAGTTGGGTACAAATCGCCTATAGAAACTTGCTAGGCCATGGAAGCTTCGCACTTGGCTTATGCTCGTCGGTCTCGGCCATTCTTGAATCGCCTTAATCTTTTCGCTATCTACTTCGAGGCCCTCCAAGCTAACCACGAAACCTAAAAAGATAACTTTGTCAGAACAAAATGTACACTTTTTAAGATTAGCATACAAAGTCTCTTTTCTAAGAACTTCCAAAACAGCTCGCAAATGAATTACATGCTCATCCATCGATTTGCTATAAATGAGGATATCATCAAAATACACAACGCAAAACTTACCAATGAAATTTCGTAAAACATAGTTCATAAGTCTCATAAAAGTGCTAGGGGCATTGGTTAAGCCAATGGCATTACCAACCATTCATACAAACCATGTTTCGTTTTAACAGCGGTTTTCCACTCGTCACCTTCGCGCATTCGAATCTGATGGTATCCGCTTTTGAGATCACTTTTTGAGAATAACTTGGCACCACTTAACTCATCGAGCATATCATCTAAACACGGTATGGGATGCCTATACTTGATGGTGATTTTATTTACGGCACGGCAATCGACGCACATGCGCCATGTTCCGTCCTTCTTTGGTACCAACAAAACCGGTACAGCGCATGGGCTAAGGCTCTCTCGAATATAGCCCTTTTCCATGAGTTCATTGATTTGACGTTGAAGCTCTTTGGTTTCTTCGGGATTGGTTCGGTGTGCTGGCCGCTTAGGAATAACAGCTCCGGGCATAAAATCGATTTGGTGCTCAATCCCACGAAGTGGTGGCAAACCACTTGGCACTTCATCCGGAAAAACGTCTTTGAAATCCTGCAAGAGAGACAAAACAGAAGAAGGGGGATCTCCGGATAAGTCGTTAGTATTAAACAAATTTTCCTTATACATAAGTACAAGGATCGATTGTTTTGCCAAAAACGCTTTTCGAACATCATTTGCTTTTGCAAAGACATTCAATTTTTCACTCACTTTTTCTTTTTCTTCTTTTTCTTTTATCGCTCTCTTTTCATTCTCTTTTTTTGAATTTTCTTTTTTTTTCATTTTTCTTTTCTTTTGTATTTTCGCTCTTTTCTTTTTCTCTCATTTGATCTATAGAATTTTTCAACTTAAGTTGATCCTCATAAACTTGCTTTGGCGTCAATGGTGCTAAGGTTACATTTCTCCCCAGATGCTTGAAAGAATATCGATTTGAGTAACCATCGTGCATAACTCGACGATCGAATTGCCATGGACGGCCCAATAACAAGTGACCCGTGTGCATCGGAACAACATCGCAAAGCACTTCATCGGAATATTTTCCAATGGAAAAGGAGACTAGAACTTGCTTTGTCACCTTTAACTCTCCTCCATCGTTGAGCCATTGAAGTTTGTACGGAGTTGGATGCTTGGTGGTTGGTAGATTTAATTTTTCCACCATGAGAGTGCTCGCTACGTTTGTACAACTTCCTCCATCGATGATGACACTACATAGCTTTCCTTGTACTTGACAACGAGTATGGAAGATGTTCTCTCGTTGTTGTTCATCGTCGATGCTTTGGATGCTTAGACTTCTTTTAACAACGAGGAGTTCTCCATCAAGAGCGTGTTCAACTTCTTCATCGTTTTCAGAAACAATTTTGGGCTCGTCTTCAAGTTCTTCCTCCTCCGATTCGATTTCTCCATTTGCTCGAACCACCATGACATTGCGGTTGGGACATTGACTCGCAATATGGCCCCTTCCCAGGCACTTAAAACACTTAATATCTCTTGAACGATTAGCAAATGAATCGGTTGCCTTACCTTTGCTCGTATTGCCCATAGGTTTGTTTGCTTTGGTAGGCACCATTGGCTCTTTGGCACGGATTGGTGGATTAGTTTTACTCGAACTTTGCCCCCATCTAGTTGTGCTTGGGGTAGGAAAACTTCGAGTGGTACTCTTTCGCTTGAGTTGCTTCTCCACCTTAATGGCCATGTGTACCATGTCCACTATCTCAACATAATGTTGGAGTTCCACAATGTTAGCGATATCTCGGTTGAGACCAGCAAGGAATCGCGCCATTGTTGCTTCACGATCTTCTTGGACATCGGCTCGGATCATTGCGATCTCCATCTCTTTGAAATAATCCTCAACACTCTTTGAACCTTGAGTGAGATTTTGAAGCTTTTGATAGAGTTCCCGATGATAGTAGGAGGGAATGAAACGATGTTGCATCACGGCCTTCATCTCGGCCCAAATGGATATTGGTCATTCCCCATTCCTTCTTCGGCTCATAGTGAGTTGATCCCACCATATCATAGCATAATCGGAGAATTCTATGGCCGCCAACTTCACCTTTTTGATCTCAGAATAGTTGTGACAATCGAAGACCAATTCAATCTTCTTTTCCCACTCCAAGTAAGCTTCCGGATCAGACTTTCCTTGAAAGGATGGAATGGATAGTTTAATGTTCCTTAAGTCGTCATCCATACGTCTTTGATTCCGATTACCTCGGTTCCTTTGACCTCTTCGTCCTTCACTTATGTTTGATCCTTGATCACTTTCGGCTTCATTCGGATCATATAGGTCGTCTGGATTGATTTCCAATTGGTCTCGCCCTCTTTGCGGCCCTTGGGGTGTACGCTCTCGTTGATTTCCCAATTCAACTCGATCCAACCGTTCGTTAATAGATTCTAACTCACCTCGGATCATGCGTTGGATTTCTCGTAACAAGGCTTGTTGAGCCAAATCCGGCACTCCACCTCCTCCAGGCGCAATGTTTCGGATTGGTTGCCTTCCACCTCCTTCCGCCATATTTCGTTCAGGACTTTGAGACATGTAAATAAAAACCTCACAGCAAAAACCTCACAAAATCTCTCACAGAAAGAATAAACACTCCACTCGTGTTTCACTCAATTTCGGCTTTTAACTTGATGTAACTCTCGTGCCTTTTACCACTCACTTTCCTTTCGTGATTTCGTAAGCGACTCGTAGTGACTTAGTCTTAGTTCAGTGGGTCGGCTTCAAATGGCTTTACAAGGGATTGATGTTAGGTTACGGGTAGGCTAAAAGAAACAAGAAAGGCTTTAGGCTAAATGTGGCTTAGAAGATGAATAGAAGAGAATGCCAAACTTACAAACTCGAAACACTTTTTTTTTATATCAAATTTTTTTTTAATTGCGTGAAATTTCACTACGGGGGATATAAAAGAGTGTAGAATGAGATTTTGGAAAAATTTCTATTGAAGTGTCTCCAGACTCTTTTTTTTTATGGATCTTTCACGTTCTTTTCGTCCGCACCTAAACCGTATGCAATTTTTTTTAATTTTTTTTCAAAATTTTTTTCTTTTTTTTTTCGAACTCATTTTTTTACGTACCTATTTCAAATTGACTTCGAGTGCTCGTACTTCTTGTTTTTACCAACTCTGATACCAAATGATACGATCTCGGTTTAGTAGTTGAGGCCAAGTCATTTAGTTCCCGATCGTAAACAAAGAAGTAGAATAGACGAGAAGGAGATAGAATATATTTGTGTTCAAAGAAGTAAGATAAGTTCGTGCAAAGTTGGATGTGGATTTGGTTTAAGTCGAAAAGGTATGAATAGAATAGACGAGTTCGGTTTAGGATAATTAAGAAATGGTATTTGGTTTTGGTACGTTTTGGTATTTGGGAATTGGTTCGAAATAGTATGGAATTGGTACGAAATGGTATGGTATTTGGTACGAATTGGTAATGGTTCAAAAGGACCTTGACCCGATACTTAGGAAAGTATGAACCAAAGGTATCAAAGGTGAACGCCACACTTGGGTTTAAGGAGTGATAAGTTCGGAAAAGACTCGGAAAGACGCCACTAAAAAGCTTAGATAAGTCTTACGGGTCTCGAACGAAATTTGAGAGAAAATGCCTCACAAATTTGGCAGCAATTCGCTAATTAAAATGTCAAAAGTCCCTTACAAAGTGAAAATTTAGCTATTTATAATAATCCACTAGGCTAGCCGAATGGTCACTTAAATTCCTTAAAAATTAAGCAAATGAATTACTTAAATGGGCTAGCTAGATTCGGCTGAACTTGGAGCTCCAATTGATGTGATCTCAATCGCATCATGTTGTGGCACCACTCGTTGCTATCATGATTGGCCTAAACACGAGGGCCCCAAGTGCAAGATGAAGCTCAATCTCAGCTCAACAAGCTCAATCTTAGTTTTTCCCAGCTCGATTTAGCTCACATGAGCTTAATTTAGCTTACTTTAGCTCGTTTGAGCTTGGCTTAAGTTTATTTCAACTCATTTATTTTAATGTCTGAATAAATTAAGTAATTTATTAATTTAGCTTAAATTACTACAGCTCATAATTATGTTTTGACTTATTACATGTTTTAAATGTGTCTTGGCCGAATTTAATATGTCTTGTTAAGACTTTATTAAATTTGTCTAATTTAATTTATGTTTAATTAGTGTGTCTAAATTATATTAATGTTTGTTCAGCTAAATTTTATGTGATTTAATTTTGGTTCATGTGTTTTTGTAGGTGAGCTGAATTTGGAGAGTAATTAAACAAGGTTCATGCATGATAGGTTCAATGTATGGGAGTGTGCATGCACAATTGAGGTTCAATGGATGGTATTTAAAGGAGCACATGCATTTGGGACGTTCATGCAAGAGGGAGTTGCTGAAAGTTCATGTATTTGAAGATTCATGGATCATATTTATGGGGGGAAAATACATGGGACGTTTCATGCATGATTCATGCATTTTCAAGATGACCATTCAAGTATTTTAGGCACATTAATGCCTCATTCAGCCAAGGGAGATGTAGGATCATTAAAGAGCTGCACATTCATGGAATTATGGAGATTCTTCAAGGCTAAGGATGCATGAATGCATCAAGTGAAGCATCATGATGGTTCGGCCAATTCATGTACCATCTTCAAGCATGAACTAGATTTTAATGCTATTTGTGTGAACATGTTAAATACCTGTGTGAACAGAATTTAAGTTAGTGTGAACAACATAGATGCCGAATATCAATAGGCATTTTAGGCTTATAAATAGCTTACTTGTTTATTGTAAAAGGACAGAATTTGATCAATTAAACTTAATAGAACTTTTGTTCTTGTGAGGTTACCTCCTCTCTTCTTTCGTTCGAGTCTCGTTCTGACTTATCTAGCTCGCTAGTGGCGTCAACCCGACTTTTTGAACTTATCACCATCCTGGTGTGGCGTTCATCCACCTTTTTATACCTTTGGTTCCTACCTCTCTATAGGTAACGGGTCAAGGTCCATCTTCGACTTCCATTAAACCCACCTTAAGCAATATAAGTCCCGGGGCAATACTTTACATAGTATTGAATCGTTCTTAATACTTAAGTTCATTTTTTTTCATCTCCATCCTATTTATTAAATATAAACTTTATTTCTTTTCTTATTAAACCAAACCTACAAAATATCCGAATTTAGCCTATCTTTTGAACCCTTTTAAAAGTCTTCCGCTTAAACTGAAAACAATCTTTATCTTAAAACAATTTCGAATGAACTTCTCGTCGACGATCGGGCAACTTAAGTGAACTCGACTCAATCAACCGAGCCAGATCACATCATTTGGTATCAGAGCTACTAAAACGAGGAGCGCGAAGTTCGTAATAAGGCCGCAAGTAGGTTCGAAACGTGAAAAAAAATAAAAAAAAATTTGAGTTGTAATTTAATTTTTTTCCCTTGTATTTAGCTTACTATTGTATTGGAGTAACAAAAAAAATCAAAAAAAAATTTCGAAAAAAAATTTGATTGAAAAAAAATTCAAAAAAAAAGTGAAAAAAAATCGAACAAAAAAAAAGAAAAAAAGGTGAGCAAAAAAAAATCAAGTTTAAAAAAAAGTGAAAAGTCTTGCGAGTTTTTATTTTCTTCTCTTATTTACTCCGATCATCAAGTTTCCCTTCCTACCATTATTTACCATCCCAACGCCACATTTTAAACCAAATTTCTTCTTTATTTAGCCTACCCTACACCCGACATTATTCCTTGTAACCCATTTCGAAACCGACCCTCAAGCAGCAAATTAAGTCTATCGAGACGAATTACGAATTTGTGAGACGAGGTCGAGTGGTAAAAGGCAAGAGAGCGTGAGTTCATTCGAAAAAAAGCCTAAAAGAGAGTTCAAACACGAGTGAGTGAATTTTTCTTTTTGAGCGAACTTGAGAGATTTGTGGTGAGAATTATTTTTCTTTCTAATTTAACTTTTGTTTTCTAATATTTTGTTGAAGCATGTCTGAAGAATTTTCTGAATTTGAATTCCAAATGTGGAGACAAGAAATGCAAAGGATAATGCGATCTGAATTTCGACAATTCGACAAAGATAAAGAAGATTTGACATCTACTATCGTTGACATCAAGATTAGTGCAATCCTTCAAAGATTGGAAAATGAACCACAATGTGAAGATATGTTTCACACGCGTTGCCGTGTCCACGATAAAGTTTGTTGCCTCATTATTGATGGTGGAAGTAGGTCAAACATGGCTAGTATTCGAACGGTAAAAAAACTTGGCTTGGCCACTACCAAGCATCCACGACCCTATCAACTGCAAGGACTTGGTGTTGAAGGCAAATTTGAAGTTACTCAACAAGTGCGTGTTGCATTTTCCATCGGAAGATACCAAGACGAAGTCCTTTGTGATGTTGTGCCTATTCAAGTCTGCCATTTGTTGCTAGGAGAACCATGGCAATCGGATCGCAAGGTCATTCACGATGAACGTACCAATAGGTATTCCTTCAAGCATCAAGGAAGGAAAATCACTTTAGCGCCGCTCACACCGGAACAAGTGCAAGAAGACCAATTCAAAATGAAGCAATCCATTGAGCGAGAAAAGGAGAAAGAGATTGAAAAAGAAATTGAAAGAAAACAAAAAGAAAACGAAAAAGAAAAAGAAATTGCAAAAGAAAAAGAAATCGAAAAAGTGAGAGAAAAAGAAAATGAAGAAAAGAAAATTGAAAAAGAAAAAGCGAAAAAAGAAATTGAAAGAGAGCTTGAAAAGAAATCAAGTGAAAAAGAAAGAGAGTCTATAAAAGAAACGAGTGAAGTAAGTAATCACGAAAAAGAGAGGAATTCTTTTGCTAACCCCCTTTCGAAATTACCTTGTGATTTTTCTTTGTTTCAGGTTTGCAAGATTCCATCCACGGATTGGTTCCAACTTCGTTACCTTTCTACCGAGAGACGTTTTCAATTGATTGAAAGAGGTAAGTTGGAAGATAAAAATGATTGTCACATTTCCAATGGTAAGCAAGGTAAGGGTTCCTTGTTGAGCGAGTTTCAACTCATTTACTCACATGTTTATGACAAGATTGCTAAAAATTGTTTTTGCGAAATTGTTTTCCCCATTGAATTGGTTAATTTTCGTTCATCTATTATTTATGATTTTGTTTCAACTAGTGCTTTGAAAAGTTTTTTCTATGATAAGTTTGTTGTTGGCAATTTTATTGAAGGCGTTCGATTAGATCAGCATGAACAAAGTGTGATAGTGTGCGATAAAGATTATTCACATACAAAGTTCGATTTGTTTGATTATCATATTCTGAATGATGGTGATTACACCTTCCATAGTGGTAAGAAGTGTTTTCCTATTGATGAGTATGGTATTGGCAAGAATTTTACTGAAGTACGAATAAATCTGCACAAACAAATTTTGATCTCTTGTGATAAAAAGTTGGCATGTGAAACGCCTAGTCTACTTGTGTGTGGTGATAATTTGAATTTTCTATTTTTTTTAAATTCCCCATGTCTGAACAAGTCTATTCGAATGAGATTTACGATGTATGAATGTTTGAACATATGCATGCTCAAATTCTTTTTGTTCCACTTGTGTGAATTGTTGGTAATTAAGAAATTCGCACTGCATTTTGGGACGAGTGAACAATATCGTGTGTTCAACCCTGGAGTTTGCTATTCTAGTTCATCTTTGAGAGAAGGCAAGCATTGTAAATTTTGTTTGAATGACCAAGTAAACAATCGTTGCTTGTATGATGCTTTGTCACTAAGTTTGAAAACGAGACGTGTGAATCTTGTTGGCTTGTTAAGACAAAATCAAATTTTTGATTATGGAGAATGTTGTTTATTTTTGTTTAACAGAATCAAGACATATGAATGTTTAAAGGCATGCTTGTTTAATTTTCTTTTGATCCGAATATGTGATAAGACGATGGCATGTAAAATGGTTAGTGCATTTGAATTTGAAGATGGTGTCTCAAATCTGCCTTGCTATATAAATTCTGCATGTTTAAGTAAGATTGATCAAGTGGAACTTAGATTACATGATCATTTGGAGGACTCCTTGATAAATTTTGATTATAAATTTGATTTGATTCTGATGCATCCTTTATTACCAAGTATGGAAAACCATTGTGAACAGGTAAGATCCACTTCTACATTTGATCCCGGCATTGGATTATGCATTCTAATTTTGAATAAGATTCTGAAAAGATCGTTTGAGTTTATAAATTTTAGTGTCACTAATTCGTTCCATTTCTATGTAGGTGACACTTTGGAATGGTTTCCTCCTAAAGAGGGAGGGCATGGAACTAAATCATTTTCTTTTCAAACCATTTGTGGTTCCTGGAGTTTTAAAAACAATACTTTTCGAATCATGAACAAAAGGGCTTGTGATCTCGAAAAAATTTTCGCGAGCAAGTGGCCCGATTTGAGGACAAATCGTCTTCAAGAGGGAGGGTATGATGTGATCTCAATCGCATCATGTTGTGGCACCACTCGTTGCTATCATGATTGGCCTAAACACGAGGGCCCCAAGTGCAAGATGAAGCTCAATCTCAGCTCAACAAGCTCAATCTTAGTTTTTCCCAGCTCGATTTAGCTCACATGAGCTTAATTTAGCTTACTTTAGCTCGTTTGAGCTTGGCTTAAGTTTATTTCAACTCATTTATTTTAATGTCTGAATAAATTAAGTAATTTATTAATTTAGCTTAAATTACTACAGCTCATAATTATGTTTTGACTTATTACATGTTTTAAATGTGTCTTGGCCGAATTTAATATGTCTTGTTAAGACTTTATTAAATTTGTCTAATTTAATTTATGTTTAATTAGTGTGTCTAAATTATATTAATGTTTGTTCAGCTAAATTTTATGTGATTTAATTTTGGTTCATGTGTTTTTGTAGGTGAGCTGAATTTGGAGAGTAATTAAACAAGGTTCATGCATGATAGGTTCAATGTATGGGAGTGTGCATGCACAATTGAGGTTCAATGGATGGTATTTAAAGGAGCACATGCATTTGGGACGTTCATGCAAGAGGGAGTTGCTAAAAGTTCATGTATTTGAAGATTCATGGATCATATTTATGGGGGGAAAATACATGGGACGTTTCATGCATGATTCATGCATTTTCAAGATGACCATTCAAGTATTTTAGGCACATTAATGCCTCATTCAGCCAAGGGAGATGTAGGATCATTAAAGAGCTGCACATTCATGGAATTATGGAGATTCTTCAAGGCTAAGGATGCATGAATGCATCAAGTGAAGCATCATGATGGTTCGGCCAATTCATGTACCATCTTCAAGCATGAACTAGATTTTAATGCTATTTGTGTGAACATGTTAAATACCTGTGTGAACAGAATTTAAGTTAGTGTGAACAACATAGATGCCGAATATCAATAGGCATTTTAGGCTTATAAATAGCTTACTTGTTTATTGTAAAAGGACAGAATTTGATCAATTAAACTTAATAGAACTTTTGTTCTTGTGAGGTTACCTCCTCTCTTCTTTCGTTCGAGTCTCGTTCTGACTTATCTAGCTCGCTAGTGGCGTCAACCCGACTTTTTGAACTTATCACCATCCTGGTGTGGCGTTCATCCACCTTTTTATACCTTTGGTTCCTACCTCTCTATAGGTAACGGGTCAAGGTCCATCTTCGACTTCCATTAAACCCACCTTAAGCAATATAAGTCCCGGGGCAATACTTTACATAGTATTGAATCGTTCTTAATACTTAAGTTCATTTTTTTTCATCTCCATCCTATTTATTAAATATAAACTTTATTTCTTTTCTTATTAAACCAAACCTACAAAATATCCGAATTTAGCCTATCTTTTGAACCCTTTTAAAAGTCTTCCGCTTAAACTGAAAACAATCTTTATCTTAAAACAATTTCGAACGAACTTCCCGTCGACGATCGGGCAACTTAAGTGAACTCGACTCAATCAACCGAGCCAGATCACATCACCAATGGTCACCTTCTAGATGGACAATTGAACTTGGAGCTTGAGGGAGTAAATGGCAGCAGCTACATTCGGTTGATGTGCTTAAAGGAGCTCATTTAATTGGCAACTATTGCTGAAAAATTATCAGCAATTAAGAAGATGTTGAGTAGTCACTTTGAGTGTGAAAACCAAGTTTTGAAGAGTCTTTGAATGTGAACACCTTGATCCGAACAGCCATGATGTATTCAACAGTGTGTAAGCAATAAATTCGGCTGAATGGTCACTTAGGAGACTTCAAACAGCAGCCAACTTCATTCTCCCATTCATGTATGTGCCGTCCCCTTCATGTACCCTCTTTTAATACCTTACATGCTCCAAAAACGTTCATGGATGATGTACCTGCAGCAACATTCATCAAATAATTCAAATTCATGTTTAGACACATTAAATTAACACTAAAATGCTGCACATTAAATTCGGCAGCCTTAGGACATAATTAAAACAAGTAATAAAGTTAACATATTAAAAACAAGCTTAAAAACATATTTATAAGCTGTATAAATTAAGACAAAATTAATAACATGTCATAATAACTAAAATATCATGCATAATTAAGTTTGACCAGATTTAAGACCAATTTAATAACGAAAATTAATTAAGCTTGTAAATAACTAATTTAACTAACTCAATTAATTGTTTCAGCTACTATATGATTGAGTAAGTTATTTTGAGCTAATTTTGAGCTGGTTCGAATTTAATGAGCTGAAGTGGAGCTTAATTCAGCTCGTAACAAAGTGCAAGGAAGGCTCATCGAGTTTGTCCAAGCTTCATCAATGCGTCCAACCAAAGTCTCGCCCCAAACTTGATCTACTAAGGCCGAAACAGCCTCCTTGAATTGTTTAGCTCGTGATCGGGTGATTGGACCTTGAGGCAGCTCCAAAGGCTCCTTGCTCGAGCTAGGTTGGACTTGAGGCGTGGCTGTATCAGAGGTAATGTAGATGGAACTTATTAATCAATTCTTTAGAAACCTGAAAAGAAGAAGCAATACAAGGAGAACTTGTAGTTCGGTTAGTTGAAACACTCCTCGCTTTTTCTTGCTCTCGTTCTTCATTTTCACTCTCTTCTTTTTCGAACTCACTTTCTCTTTTAAAAACTCTCATTTCTTAATCATTTTTCTTTCTTTCTTCATACTCACTCTCTTTTTCAATTTTCTTTTTCTTCTCACATTCTTTTTCACTCTCGATCTCGATCTCTTTTTCCTTTTCTTTTTCTTTTGCACTTTCTTTTTCAATTTCATTTTTCTTTTTCTCATTCTCTTTTTCTTTTGTTTCTTTTTTTCTTTCAAATTCTTTCTCATTTGCTTTTTCAATTTTATTACAAGAGGAAGAATACAAGAAGGAATTAGAATGAGAGACTTTTCGTTGAGAATGAGAAGAGGGGTCTTCATACAAATGATGATCATCTCTTCGAGATTGATTCTTCATGGATGAATAACTTGGTGTACACAAAGATCGACTTGTGCTTTCTTGTTTGCCACCATAATTGATACGAGCACGCCCCACGAACTTCATCGAACAAGCCTGTCAAGCCGAGCATTGACATGTTGGCAAGCTAATCCAAGCTTGTTTCCAGCTCCACGAGCTCCGTCCAGCTCAAATCCAGCTTATTCGAGCTCAATCCAACTTGCTTGAGCTAAACTGAGCTCACTCCTAGTTCATATTCAGCTCACGAGCTAAACCTTAGCTCAGCTTCAGCTTAGGAGTTTAATCTCAGCTCAACTTTAGCTCACGAGCTAAAGCTTAGCTCATTTTAGTTTAACTCGGTTTTGTCTTTAATGCATTAAATAAACTTTGCACATATTTATTTAAGCATTAAACTTGTCTTATATTAATATTTGTTATTAATATGTCATAGATATCACATAACTTAAATGTGTTCACATTGTGCTGAATTTATGTGTGTTCACATGATGTCTTATGAATTGTTTTATTTCTTGTAGGTACAATGCTCATGGACGGCGCAATGAATGCTAGAAGAAACATCTCTTTTGGACATCCCACATGCATGAATGAACAGCATTTAATTAGGTGCATGTATGACCAGATTCAAGGTGTTTACAAGTTCATGTATTTTCCAAATACATGAATGCACAAAATACATGAATGCTTGGGTTCAAATGCACATTCGGTTACATGAATGATGAAGATTCATACATGAATGTATCTAGAAGATCCAATCCCTTTGGACGGTACACATGCATGCAAGGAAGGAAATTAATGCAAGTTCATGTAGGGCTTGGTGCAATGTATGAAGAGGTGCATGTAGAATTGAGGTTCAATGGAAGGCATTTAAGGGAGTACATGTACTGGAGACGTTCATGCAAGTAGGGGCTATTTAATGTTCATGTTTTGAAGGTTCATGGACCGAATTTATGGAGGAACATACATTGGGACGTTTCATGCATGATCCATGCATTTTCAAGCTAACCATTCAAGTATTCAAGGTGCATTAAAGCTTCATTCAGCCAAGGGGGATGATGGAACATTAAAGGGCTGCACATTCATTGATATTCATGATTTTTCTTCTAGAATTATCTAGGTGTTTATGGCCGAATTTCTTAGCTTCTAAGCTTGTCCATTCACCTACTTTTATTTAGGCTATAAATATATGTTATTTCATTTGTAAGAGGTTAGACTTTTCACTTAATAAAACTTTGTTAAACTTTTTGCCAAATTTTTTATTGAATTTAATCTTGTGAGAATTTTCTTCTCTAAACTTTGTTTGAGACTTTGTTGACTTATCTACCTAGTAGTGGCGTCAACCCTATTTCTTTCACCCTTATACCGAGGTTCCTACTTTGCTAAGTAGCGGGTCGAGGTTCTATTATTTTCATTTTCGCCTTGAAAGCCTATTAGTATTTGGGTCGATATTTTCTAATATTGGTTCGTGCTTGCTTTTGAGTTCCTTCTTTCCATTCTTTCATTTACTTTAAACCGAACCTCAATATTCATATTTTTTAAACCCTTCATTTGAACCCCTTGAATAGCTTCTGCATAATTTATTTAGAAACATCCTTTTTGAACAAACCGAACGATACTTTCTCATAGACGATCAGGCAAACTCGCATACGACTCGACTCTCCCCGAGGCGGTTCGTATCATTTGGTATCAGAGCTACTAAAACGAAAAGATTGTGTGACGAAATTAATCCGGGCTAGTCCAAGTGAACGCAAGTAAATAGGATCTGAAAAAAAAAGAGTATAGAAAAAAAATTCGTATACCGAAGTTTTCTCATTTTGATTAGTTAGCTGCTATTGCTATAAAAATAAAAATCTATGCAGCCGAAGAAAAAAAATTGTGTACAAAAAGTGTTTTATTGTATTTAGTTTGTCAATATAGTACAAAAAAAAGTTATACAAGTAAAAAAAATTCAAAAAAATTCAAAAAAAAATTCGAAAAGAAAAAAAATCTGAAAAAAAAGTGTTTAATGCAATTTGATTATTGTTCGAATGTCAAAGCCCTTGGTTTGATATCGTTCCGAATTCATCTTTTATTCTAATCTTATCCACGCCACACTTTTTTTACCCAATTTCCTTTTCTTTTAGCCAACCCGTAACCCCTCATATGTTATCCTTTGTAAAACCATTTGAAACCGACCCACAATACTAGAGATCAAGTCATACTAAGTCTGTTACAAGGTTATAAGAGGAGAAAGGAACGAAAAAAGGCATGAGCGAGTGAGATCATTCGAGTGGAGGTAAAAGCCAAACGAGTGTAAACACGAGCGGGAGTGACACCTTTTCCTTCTTCTTTCCGAGCGAAATTGTGAGGTTTGTGGTGAGGTACTTAATTTTTTTTTGTTTTGTGATCTAACATTTTCTTTTTAGCAACAAAAATCATGTCACGCGAAGAGTTCACCGAATCGGAATACCAATACTTGGTTCAAGAAATGCGAAGAATGGCGACTAAACGAGACCAAAGTGATCGAGTTTCTTCAAGTCGTAAAAAGGAACCAAGAAACCCACGGAGATATACCCCCGACTACTACCTGAAAAAAAGTTCCAATCGTGATTCCTTTTCACCATCTACGTCGAGACAAAGAGATTCATACTATGACTCATATTCATTAGCGAATTTGAGAAGTGACTTCGATCGAAAGTCCTTTTCATCAAGAAATTCGAGAAGACGAGAAGCCGATTACGATTTTGATTCGTTCCAAGATGTCGTTCAGAGAGAAAGACATACTCCTAGTATATCTTCAAAGAAATCATTCAAGGAGTATTCTTTACGAAGTTTTGATTGTGAATTATACAGAAATAGTTCTTCATCTTTCGAACAAGATTTGTATTCTCATCGTTCTTTTGTACATTCTTGTAAAGAGAAAACAAAGAAAAGAAAAGAAAAAGCAAAAGAAGAAAAAGAAAACGAAATAAAAAGAAAAGAGAGGCAAGAGGCAAGTAAGAGAGAAAATGAGCGAATCTTGAGAGAACTTGAAAAAGCCTTTGAAAAAGTCTGTGAAAAGCAAAAAGAAAAAGAAAAAGAAAATGAGATTGAAAAAGAGAACGAAAAGAAATTTGAGAGTGAAAAAGAAGATAAAAAGAAATTGAAACAAAAGAATCGAGTGAGAAAACAAGTGAGCAAGTGAGGATTATTTCTACTAACCCACATGTTTGATCTTCTTATGAATTAACTTTTCAGGTTCCTAGAAGTTTGTGTGACCAATTCCATCTACATTACCTTCCAAACGAGAGGTGTTTTAGGTTGTTCGAAAAAGGTAAGTTCACGAATGACTACCACCCACTTGCGATCGAAGGTAAGGAAGGTAAGGGTTCTTTGTTTATCGAATCAAAGTCACTTGATTTGGATAATTTTTGTTCAGTTATTGTTGTTAACGAATTTGTTTTCAAAGATGCCATATACAGCTTTTCTTATGACGATTACTACATTGGCAAATTTGTTGACAACATTGGATTAGTTTTCTCTAAGCGAATTTTGAACATGTTTGATCAAAGTCTGTCACGTAAAAATTCTCATGTGTTTGACCCTGCAAACTTTTTGAACTCATGTGTTAAATCTTTATGTTTAAATATGCCTGCTCAATTGATTTGTGATAAATCTGCCTGTTTGAAAAGTTGCATGTTCGTTAAAAATTCTTTGTTTGGCATCCATGTTAAAAGATCTTCACATGATATGTGTAATTGTGTTCTTCATGAACAATCTTTGAGTTTTTGTGCGAAATTTCCATGTAGCGATTTGCATTCCCGATTAATACTCTTGAAGTATGAACCTTTGCATTTTGGTATGCTCAGTTTTGTCAAATCAACATGTGTGTTTAAACTAGTGAAATATAATTCGTGTGGTGAGTTGATTTTATCTTTTTCTAATATGTTTCTTGTTGGAATTCCTAAACAAGTTCGTGTGTGAGCCTGGTATTTGCTACATGAATTCATTTTATGGAAACATTAAGCACTTTGCATCATTTGCAATCTTGATGTTCAAACTTTTGATAAGAAGGTGAAATTCAATGATTTGGGTTTCAATTTTGATTCATTTATTAATCACCTTGTTTGGCCACATCTGAAATTTTCGTTTCATTTTGAGAAGGTAAGGCCAACCTATGTTTTCGAAATTGAATCAAATTTCCATGGTAACTTTCCTTTTTCCATTTAAGTCCATAGTTTTCGATAATACTAACTAGTCTTATTTTTGTGAATTCCACCCATCGAGGAGCAAGACATGTCATGGTGCGTCACCACCTATTCAAATTTATCGGAGTAATAGGTTTGTCTTACGTTATCTATCCAAAGAGAGAAGATTCATTTTGACTGAGAAAGGTAAACCCAATCCTCAATTGTCTTCTCTTCATATTCGTCAAGGTAAGTCATTGAAAATTTTCAAATATCTTTGCTCAATTCGATTGAAGTTGAAAATTCCATTGATTTGTTGTTTGGAAATTATTTATACTGTGATGTGATGGATTTTTCCTTTTGGCATTGTAATGATGTGATTATTATGTTGGAATTTGGAGACAACCCTTATGTTGTTCAAAAACGAAAGAAAGAGTTAGCATACCTTTGGCCATGGCATACCTTGCATGAGCAAGACAAAGGACCAAATGAGTTGCTATATTCGATTAAAGAAATTAAAAGGTTTTGGATGAGGAATAATGTGTTTAAGTGCCTTCCATCATTTTCAACCAATTATCCCTTCATCCAACTTAGTTTTCATGCTTGCAACAATGGTCTAACGAAACTCTTCGATAAATTTACGTATGCTTGCTTTGACCAATTGAGATTTTTGCATATGTTCGATTGAATGAATTTTTTATGAACTATTGAACACATTTGAATCTGACTCCTTTGAGTTGCTTTTTACTGGCTGTGGTAAGAATTTTTCATGTTTGTGTGACATCTTCCATCCCATTTGATCGAGGAAAGCCATGCACGAGTCAAAGTTCTCCCATGGACAAACAGCTCGACTTGAGGACAAGTCGCCTAAAAGAGGGGGAGGATGATACGAGCACGCCCCGCGAACTTCATCGAACAAGCCTGTCAAGCGAGCATTGACATGTTGGCAAGCTGATCCAAGCTTGTTTCCAGCTCCACAAGCTCCGTCCAGCTCAAATCCAGCTTATTCGAGCTCAATCCAACTTGCCTGAGCTAAACTGAGCTCACTCCTAGCTCATATTCAGCTCACGAGCTAAACCTTAGCTCAGCTTCAGCTTAGGAGTTTAATCTCAGCTCAACTTTAGCTCATGAGCTAAAGCTTAGCTCATTTTAGTTTAACTCGGTTTTGTCTTTAATGCATTAAATAAAATTTGCATATATTTATTTAAGCATTAAACTTGTCTTATATTAATATTTGTTATTAATATGTCATAGATATCACATAACTTAAATGTGTTCACATTGTGCTGAATTTATGTGTGTTCACATGATGTCTTATGAATTGTTTTATTTCTTGTAGGTACAATGCTCATGGACGGCGCAATGATTGCTTGAAGAAACATCTCTTTTGGACATCCCACATGCATGAATGAACAGCATTTAATTAGGTGCATGTATGACCAGATTCAAGGTGTTTACAAGTTCATGTATTTGCCAAATACATGAATGCACAAAATACATGAATGCTTGGGTTCAAATGCACATTCGGTTACATGAATGATGAAGATTCATGCATGAATGTATCTAGAAGATCCAATCCCTTTGGACGGTACACATGCATGCATGGAAGGAAATTAATGCAAGTTCATGTAGGGTTGCTGCAATGTATGAAGAGGTGCATGTAGAATTGAGGTTCAATGGACGGCATTTAAGGGAGTACATGTACTGGAGACGTTCATGCAAGTAGGGGCTATTTAATGTTCATGTTTTGAAGGTTCATGGACTGAATTTATGGAGGAACATACATTGGGACGTTTCATGCATGATCCATGCATTTTCAAGCTAACCATTCAAGTATTCAAGGTGCATTAAAGCTTCATTCGGCCAAGGGGGATGATGGAACATTAAAGGGCTGCACATTCATTGATATTCATGATTTTTCTTCTAGAATTATCTAGGTGTTTATGGCCGAATTTCTTAGCTTCTAAGCTTTTCCATTCACCTACTTTTATTTAGGCTATAAATATATGTTATTTCATTTGTAAGAGGTTAGACTTTTCACTTAATGAAACTTTGTTAAACTTTTTGCCAAATTTTTTATTGAATTTAATCTTGTGAGAATTTTCTTCTCTAAACTTTGTTTGAGACTTTGTTAACTTATCTACCTAGTAGTGGCATCAACCCTGTTTCTTTCACCCTTATACCGAGTGATACGGGGTTACGCACGGACCAAGATCGAGTTGCCAAGTCACGGGAAACTCCTACGAAAACTCTAAACAATCAGATCCGAAACGAAACAGAAAAATTAAAAGATTAGAACTTTGAATTTCCAAATCTGAAATAAAATCCCCAAATCAGCAAAGAATCAAATTGAGAATAGAAATAAGTGTTAGGGTTCTTGAAACCCTCAAGGAGATTGTGATTCTGCCCAATTGAACACCAAGATAGTTTTCCCCAAATTTCGACAATCTAATTTCACCCAAAAAGAGTATGGAAAAACCCTAGAAATTGGGAATTTTTGGGCTGATTCCTTAAGATAGAAAAAGGCTGAAAACACAATAAGAACAGAAAATATATTAGATAATGATTCAGCACAAGTAGAAATAAAGAAAGAATTGACAGTAAGAAATTAAAAGATAAGTCCTAAGAAGCCTTGAAATCTCGAAAGATCTCACAACTCCCTTCAAACGGCTCTAATCTCCCCTCCAAAGAATATCAATGGCAAGAAGAAGGTTGAAGATGGCTCCCACAATCACAAGATTGTTAAAACAACTTCTAAAGAAAACTCAAGAGAAAAATCTTGGAGAAAACTCAAAGAAAATTCTGCTCTCAACAAATCTGAAATTTTAATAATAATGATAAGTGTTTTACAAGGTGGACAGCCATGCCTTTAAATAGGCCTTATAACTAGTCCTAATCTAATTAGAAAACTAAAATAAAAAACTCCTAATTATTTTAATATGGAAATTTGGTCAAAGGTCATTTTATCTGGGACTCTTGGACTGAATATTGACATAAAAATTTAAACTAAGTAAATAAATAAATATAAATATAAATATAAATAAAAATAAAACTTTACAACTTGGGCCACTTTGACAATTTGGCCTGATTTTCAACTAAGTAAGGACGGATTTCTTGATTGGGCTGGGAATTTGCTTATTGGGCCTCGGCTTCAAGAATTTGGGCTTTTGTGACTCGTATCATTCCCCTCTTCCTCAAAAAGATTCGTCCTCGAATCTGAAAAATCAAATGAACTCGACTTTCCTCTATCGAACGGGACTAATGGCAATTGAGTCCACTGAGAAGAATAGCCATGAGATAGTAAATAGCAACGGAAATAAGCTTGTAGTCCAATCATAAGCATAATAGAACAGGTATAACGCATGTGAATGGACAGATTCAGATTACCATGCAAACAATCTAATTTACTCACCACTGCCTCGTCAAATATTTGAAACAAAGATGGACATGTTTTAAGGCATTCAGTCGTCTCACATTGTTCCCACAAACCATGAATAAATTGCGAGTAATAAATCAAATGGTAAACATAATCGTCACAAGTAGGTATTTGAAAAGATTCACATGGTTCACAGAGTTGCATAATCATACCATGCATTAATCGACGGTCTATAGATTCACTCACACATGCATTATCAAAAACAAGAATCTTTTTATCAACCATCAAAACAGATAGATCATCAATAAATAAAATAGGACAGTCAAGCACGTTTCGATCTAAGTGTTCATCAACACGATCTTTATCACTATCCGAGGAGTACAAAAGTGTTTCAAAGGTTTCAAGCATCTTACCTCGATAAGCAGAAGAATAAGGGTCGATTTTACCTTTTTCATTTAAAACAAACCTTCGCTCATCGGGGGCATAGTGTAGTCGAATTTCGTTGTTGAGTTAACGTTTGTCAAATGGAACTCAAACTTCATGTACAACCACATAAACTGTTTAAGGCACGAATATAAATTGAAAACAAATTTGGAAAATTTCGTCACCTTATTCTCCAAAACAGATTTGGACAATGATACGAGCACGCCCCGCGAACTTCATCGAGCAAGTCTGTCAAGCCGAGCATTGACATGTTGGCAAGCTGATCCCAGCTCGTTTCCAGCTCCACGAGCTCCGTCTAGGTCAAATCCAGATTATTCAAGCTCGATCCAACTTGCCTGAGCTAAACCGAGCTCACTCCTAGCTCATATTTAGCTCACGAGCTAAACCTTAGCTCAACTTCAGCTTAGGAGTTTAGCCTCAGCTCAACTTTAGCTCACGAGCTAAAACTTAGCTCATTTTAGTTTAAACTCGGTTTTGTCTTTAATACATTAAATAAAATTTGCACATATTCATTTAAGCATTAAACTTGTCTTATATTAATATTTGTTATTAATATATCATTGTCATTATATAAATTGATTATGTTCACATAGCCGAATTAATGCATGACATTAATGTGTTCACATCATGCCGAATTTATGAGTGTTCATGAGATGTCTTAATGACTTATTTATTTCATGTAGGTACATTCCTTTGGACGGTACAATGTATGAATGAAGAAACATCTCTTTTGGGCATTCCATACTCATGAATGAAGAAGTATTAAATGCTGGTGCATGTACGGCTAGATGCAATGTTTCTACAAATTCATGCATGTGTCGAATGCATGTATGGACATTAAAGGCTAGTCCATGAATGGATCAAATGCATGGGATGATAGAATGCATGAATGGCTTAAGTGCATGTATGGTGGCTGTCTCTTAACTTTCCAAGGCACTTATTCGGCCAAGAAGTAGCTGCTAACTAATTCTATGTTGACCATAGAGCTCCTTGAGCATGTTCACACTTTGAATTGACCTATAGGCTACTACACATGCATGGATGGGTTCAAGAACGTCCAAGGGAAGGAATTAACTCAATAATTCAACACATTGATTGAATTAAGTGCATGCACAAAGGGGAGAACGAATTTACTAGGTTCATGCTACCATTTATGAACTTACATGCCATTAAAGTGTTTAATTATGAAGATACATGGTCCATACAAGTGCATGAACGTCCCAAGGAGATGAATGCAACCTTTTGGTGCACATACAAGTCACTTGAAGCCTTTCTTTATGACTAAGCATTCATGCACAAACTAAGGGGGAAGAAAGTGTCCATTCAGCTAGTGCATGAATCTGCCGAATTTATGAACTATTTTAATACATTAGTGTGAACGTTTTTATCATTGTGTGAACACCTAGATGCCGAATTTGAATGGTCATCTATGTGCCTATAAATATTTGTTTTCTTTCATTTGTAAGGGACTTTTGACTTTTGATCATTTGAATGAACTTTGTTCAAAGAGTGAGTTTTCTCCTCTCTAAATTCGTACGAGTTTCGATCTGACTTATCTAGCGTGCTAGTGGCGTCTATCGTTCTCTTTTGAACTTATCACCTTGCTTTGGTGTGGCGTTCAACCTTCTACAATTCCGCAATCCCACCTTGAACCGAATAGAAATCGGGGTGACACTTTTAGTGTTGAATCGTTTCTGGTGTTTAAGCTCATTTATCCATTCCACCGACTATCCTAGATTTTACCCAACTATAATATCTTTTTACAAAACCGAGCCTTCATTTATCAACTTCCATTTTTCTTATTTTTATACTTAAATCGAGCCTACTACCCTTATAAATTTACCATCACCTTAGCCAACCTTTAAAACCATTTGAAAGCTTCCGCATCTTTAGCCTTATTTCATCCTATTTCCGATAACTCAACTATTCCTCGTCGACGATCGGGCAATCAAGTGAATCGACTCAATCAACCGAGCCAGATCACATCATTTGGTATCAGAGCTACTAAAACGAGGAATGCCGACGTTCGTACCAAGCTCGGAGTAGGTTCGTAACGAAAAAAAAATTCAAAAAAAATCGAAAAAAAGTGACAAAAAAAATCGAGTTAAAAAAAAAAGAAAAAAACAAAAGTGAAAAGTCTTGTGAGTTTTATTTTGTTTTTTTTGTTGCTTCCGAGCATCCATTCATTTTTCCATTCCCTCTACCCCCCAAACGCCACACATACTTTGATTTTTATTTTTCTTTGTTTAGCCTACCCTACACCCGACGTTATCCCTTGTAACCCATTTGAAGCCGACCCTCTAAGCCGCAATAAGTCTTCTTGAAACAAAATACGAATTCACGAGAGTGAGACGAGCGGAAAAAGGCACGAGTGGTGAGTACATTAGAGCGAGCAAAAGCCATTAGACAAGTGTAAACACGAGTGGAGTGTTATCCAATTTTCTTTCCAAGCGAAATTGTGAGGTTTGTGGTGAGGTACTTCATTTTTTTATTTTGTTTTGTGATCTAACATTTTCTTTTTAGCAACAAAAATCATGTCATACGAAGAGTTCACCGAATCGGAATACCAATATTTGGTTCAAGAAAAGCGAAGAATGGCGACTAAACGAGACCAAAGTGATCGAGTTTCTTCAAGTCGTAAAACGGAACCAAGAACCCCACGGAGATATACCCCCGACTACTACTTAAGAAAAAGTTCCTATCGTGATTCCTTTTCGCCATCTACTTCGAGACAAAGAGATTTATACTATGACGCATATTCATCAGTGAATTCGAGAAGTGACTTCGATCGAAAGTCCTTTTCATCAAGAAATTTGAGAAGACGAGAAGCCGATTATGATTTTGATTCATTCCAAGATGGCGTTCGAAGAGAAAGACATACTCCTACTAGATCTTCAAAGAAATCTTACCCGGAGTATTCTTCACGAAGTTTTGATTGTGAATCATATGCAAATAGTTCTTCATCTTTCGAACAAGATTTGTATTCTCATCGTTCTTTTGTACATTCTTGTAAAGAGAAAACAAAGAAAAGAAAAGAAAAAGAAAAAGCAAGAGAAGAAAAGAAAATGAAATAAAAAGAAAAGAGAGGCAAGAGGCAAGTAAGAGAGAAAATGAGCGAATCTTGAGAGAACTTGAAAAAGCCTTTGAAAAGCAAAAAGAAAATGAAAAAGGAAATGAAAAGAAATTTGAGAGTGAAAAAGAAGATGAAAAAGAAATTGAAACAAAAGAAACGAGTGATCCAGAAGAAAAAGAATCGAGTGAGAAAACAAGTGAGCAAGTGAGGATTATTTCCACTAACCCACCTGTTCGATCTTCTTGTGAGTTAACTTTTCAGGTTCCTAGAAGTTTGTGCGACCAATTCCATCTACATTACCTTCCAAACGAGAGGTGTTTTAGGTTGTTCGAAAAAGGTAAGTTCGCGAATGACTACCACCCACTTGCGATTGAAGGTAAGGAAGGTAAGGATTCTTTGTTTATCGAATCAAAGTCACTTGATTTGGATAATTTTTGTTCACTTACTGTTGTTAACGATTTTGTTTTAAAAGGTGCCATATACAGTTTTTTTTATGACGATTACTACATTGGCAATTTTGTTGACAACATTCGATTTGTTTTCTCTAAGCGAATTTTGAATGTGTTTGATCAAAGTCTGTCACTTAAAAATTCTGACATGTTTGACCGCGAACTTTTTGAATTCATGTGTTCAATCTTTATGTTTAAATATGCCTGCTCAATTGATTTGTGATAAATCTCCCTGTTTGAAAAGTTGCATGTTCTCTAAAAATTCTTTGTTTGGCATCTATGTTAAAAGATCTTCACATGATATTTGCAATTGTGTTCTTCATGAACAATCTTTGAGTTTTTGTGCGAAATTTCCATGTAGTGATTTACATCCCCGATTGATACTCTTGAAGCATGAACCTTTGCATATTGGTATGCTCGGTTTTGTCAATTCAACATGTGTGTTTAAACTAGTGAAATATAATTCGTGTGGTGAGTTGATTATATCTTCTTCTAATATGTTGCTTGTTGGAATTCCTAATCAAGTTCGTGTGTTCAAGCCTGGTATTTGCTACATGAATTCATTTTATGGAAACATTAAGCGCTTTGCATCATTTACATTGAAATTATGTTTGCTTGAAGTTCGAATTTTTGATAAGAAGGTGAAATTCAATGATTTGGGTTTCAATTTTGATTCATTTATTAATCACCTTGTTTGGCCACATTTGAAATTTTCGTTTCATTTCGAGAAGGTAAGGCCAACCTATGTTTTTGGAATTGAATCAAATTTCCATGGTAACTTTCCTTTTCCATTTAAGTCCATAGTTTTCGATAATACTAACCCGTCTTATTTTTGTGAATTCCACCCCTCGAGGAGCAAGACATGTCATGGTGCGTCACCACCTATTCAAATTTATCGAAGTAATAGGTTTGTCTTACGTTATCTATCCAAAGAGAGAAGATTCATTTTGACTGAGAAAGGTAAACCCAATCCTCAATTTTCTTCTCTTCATATTCGTCAAGGTAAGTCATCTGAAAATTTTCAAATATCTTTGCTCACTTCGATTGAAGTTGAAAATTCCATTGATTGGTTGTTTGGAAATTATTTATACTTTGATGTGATGGATTTTTCCTTTTGGAATTGTGATGATGTGATTATTACGTTAGAATTTGGAGACTCACCTCATGTTGTTCAAAAACGAAAGGAAGAATTAGCATACCTTTGGCCATGGCATACCTTGCATGAGCAAGACAAAGGACCAAATGAGTTACTATATTCGATTAAAGAAATTAAAATGTTTTGGATGAGGAATAATGTGTTTAAGTGCCTACCATCGTTTTTAACCAATTATCCCTTGATCCAACTTAGTTTTCATGTTTGTAACGATGGTCTAACGAAACTCTTTGATAAATTTATGTATGCTTGCTTTGTCCAATTGAGATTTTTGGCATATGTTCGATTGAATGAATATTTTATGAACTATCGAACACATTTGAATTTGACTCCTTTGAGTTTCTTTTTATTGGCTGTGGTAAGAATTTTTCAGGTTTGTGTGACATCTTCCATCCCATTTGACCGAGGAAAACCATGCATGAGTCAAAGTTCTCCCATGGACAAACGGCTCGACTTGAGGACAAGTCGCCTAAAAGAGGGGGGAATGATACGAGCACGCCCCGCGAACTTCATCGAGCAAGTCTGTCAAGCCGAGCATTGACATGTTGGCAAGCTGATCCCAGCTCGTTTCCAGCTCCACGAGCTCCGTCTAGCTCAAATCCAGATTATTCAAGCTCGATCCAACTTGCCTGAGCTAAACCGAGCTCACTCCTAGCTCATATTTAGCTCACGAGCTAAACCTTAGCTCAACTTCAGCTTAGGAGTTTAGCCTCAGCTCAACTTTAGCTCACGAGCTAAAACTTAGCTCATTTTAGTTTAAACTCGATTTTGTCTTTAATAGATTAAATAAAATTTGCACATATTCATTTAAGCATTAAACTTGTCTTATATTAATATTTGTTATTAATATATCATTGTCATTATATAAATTGATTATGTTCACATAGCCGAATTAATGCATGACATTAATGTGTTCACATCATGCCGAATTTATGAGTGTTCATGAGATGTCTTAATGACTTGTTTATTTCATGTAGGTACATTCCTTTGGATGGTACAATGTATGAATGAAGAAACATCTCTTTTGGGCATTCCACACTCATGAATGAAGAAGTATTAAATGCTGGTGCATGTACGGCTAGATGCAATGTTTCTACAAATTCATGCATGTGTCGAATGCATGTATGGACATTATAAAGGCTAGTCCATGAATGGATCAAATGCATGGGATGATAGAATGCATGAATGGCTTAAGTGCATGTATGGTGGCTGTCTCTTAACTTTCCAAGGCACTTATTCGGCCAAGAAGTAGCTGCTAACTAATTCTATGTTGACCATAGAGCTCCTTGAGCATGTTCACACTTTGAATTGACCTATAGGCTACTACACATGCATGTATGGGTTCAAGAACGTCCAAGGGAAGGAATTAACTCAATAATTCAACACATTGATTGAATTAAGTGCATGCACAAAGGGGAGAACGAATTTACTAGGTTCATGCTACCATTTATGAACTTACATGCCATTAAAGTGTTTAATTATGAAGATACATGGTCCATACAAGTGCATGAACGTCCCAAGGAGATGAATGCAACCTTTTGGTGCACATACAAGTCACTTGAAGCCTTTCTTTATGACTAAGCATTTATGCACAAACTAAGGGGGAAGAAAGTGTCCATTCAGCTAGTGCATGAATCTGCCGAATTTATGAACTATTTTAATACATTAGTGTGAACGTTTTTATTATTGTGTGAACACCTAGATGCCGAATTTGAATGGTCATCTATGTGCCTATAAATATTTGTTTTCTTTCATTTGTAAGGGACTTTTGACTTTTGATCATTTGAATGAACTTTGTTCAAAGAGTGAGTTTTCTCCTCTCTAAATTCGTACAAGTTTCGATCTGACTTATCTAGCGTGCTAGTGGCGTCTATCATTCTCTTTTGAACTTATCACCTTGCTTTGGTGTGGCGTTCAACCTTCTACACTTCCGCAATCCCACCTTGAACCGAATAGAAATCGGGGTGACACTTTTAGTGTTGAATCGTTTCTGGTGTTTAAGCTCATTTATCCATTCCACCGACTATCCTAGATTTTACCCAACTATAATATCTTTTTACAAAACCGAGCCTTCATTTATCAACTTCCATTTTTCTTATTTTTATACTTAAATCGAGCCTACTACCCTTATAAATTTACCATCACCTTAGCCAACCTTTAAAACCATTTGAAAGCTTCCGCATCTTTAGCCTTATTTCATCCTATTTCTGATAACTCAACTATTCCTCGTCGACGATCGGGCAATCAAGTGAATCGACTCAATCAACCGAGCCAGATCACATCATTTGGTATCAGAGCTACTAAAACGAGGAATGCCGACGTTCGTACCAAGCTCGGAGTAGGTTGATACGGCCACGCCTCGGGCACACTTTTGGACCAGCTCCCTAAGCATTGCTTGCAAATCCATGCAAGCTGAAATAGTTCAATTCCTTTTCGTTGAGCTCCGTTTAGCTCGTTTCCAGCTCACTCGAGCTCAAATCAGCTCAATCGAGCTCAATTTAGCTACAATTCAGCTCATTTATTTTATTGGTTGAATAATTAGAGTATTTATTAACTTAGTTTAAGTTATTACAGCTCATAGTTATGTTTTGATTTATTTCATGTTTTTAAAGTTGTCTTAGCCGAATTTAATATGTTTAGCTTAAGACTTTATTAAATCTGTCCAGCCGAATTTATGTGTCATGTTTTATTCAAGTTGTCACAATGTTAATTAGGATGTTCACATTATGTTTTAATTAAGTTCATTTGTCTTATGTAGGTGCACCCGAATTTGAAGATACATTGGGCAGATTCATGCATGTAGATTCAATGAATGTGAAGGTACATCCCTTTGGACGGCACATGCATGTAAGGAATTAATGCAAGGTGCATGCATAGAAAGGTTCAATGGACGGCAATCAAGAGGCATTTGCATGTTCATGATGGTCATTCATGTATTTGAAGATTCATGGGTCAAATTAATGATGGACCATGAATTGGACGGTTCATGTATTGATCATGTGTTCACACCTTGTGTTCACACCATGATGACCTTTCAGTTGGATGTTCACACACAAGAGTCTACTCAAGCTCCTTGTTCACACCAAGTTTGATCCTTCATGAAGCTTCATTTAATTAAGCCACTCATGGTGAAACAACATGAATTAAAGGCTCCATTAAAGGAGTTAGCCGAATCTAGCCATGCATGCATGAAGAACATTTATCCAAGTACATCAATGCATATTCATGAAGCTAACCACTCACCTCCCATTCGGCCGAACATGGACAAGAACATCATTGGACATTTTTCTAGAAGTTTCATGTTTTAATTAGGTACATTACTTAATTGTTAAGTTCATGAATGGACTATTCGGCTAGCATAAGATACTAGTATAAATAGTTGGTTATTTTCAATTGTAAGGGACTTTTGGCCATTTTGATAATATATTGAAGATTTGTGAGATTTTCTTCTCTCAATTTCGTCCAAAGACTCGTTGGCTTATCTACTAGTTAGTGGCGTCAACCTTGCTCTTTGCAAAACTCGAACTTATCACTTTCAACCCAAAGTGTGGCGTTCATTTGATACCGAGGTTCCTATCTTTGATAGATAGTGGGTCGAGGTCCTTTTTCATCCGTTTCATCCACCTTAAAGACATATAAGATTCGGGTCAACATTTTCCTTAGTGTTGGTTCATTCTTGTTTTTAAGCCTTTCTTTCCATTTCACCTTAAACCGAAAAAAATTCCCTACCTTTAATATTTGTTTTTCCTTCTTCTTAGCCGAAATACCTTACCAACCAATTCCTTTTTAACCTTAAATGAACCATAAACATCTTCATTGAACAAATATAACTCTTTGATTCAAGACGAACAAAACTTCATCGTTTGGACGATCGGGCAACGAAAACGACTCGGATTCATCAACGAGGCCGGGGCGTATCATAGGTTCGTAACAAAAAAAATTCAAAAAAAAATCGAAAAAAGGGAAAAAGAAGTGACAAAAAAATCGAGTTAAAAAAAAAGAAAAAAACAAAAGTGAAAAGTCTTGTGAGTTTTATTTTGTTTTTTTTGTTGCTTCCGAGCATCCATTCATTTTTCCATTCCCTCTACCCCCCAAACGCCACACATACTTTGATTTTTATTTTTCTTTGTTTAGCCTACCCTACACCCGACGTTATCCCTTGTAACCCATTTGAAGCCGACCCTCTAAGCCGCAATAAGTCTTCTTGAAACAAAATACGAATTCACGAGAGTGAGACGAGCGGAAAAAGGCACGAGTGGTGAGTACATTAGAGCGAGCAAAAGCCATTAGACAAGTGTAAACACGAAAGTTTCCCCTAAGTTTCCACAACCAAATTCACCCAAGAATAATAAGTGTGCATTTGACAAGAACCCTAGAATTTGGGGATTTAGGGCTGATTGTCGAACTCCAGCAAAAAGTGAAATTGATCAATTCTTTAAGATAAACGAGGGCTGGAAACACAAATAAAACAACAAATAGATTAGAATTAAGATTTGGCACAAGTAGAATTAAATAAAAGAAATTGAACAGCAAAAATTAAAGGATAAGTCCTAAAGATCCTTGAAATCTCGAAAGATTTCACAAATCTCTTCAAACGGCTCTAATCTCCCCTCCAAAGAATATCGATGGCAAGAAGAAGGTTGAAGATGGCTCCCACAATCAAAAGATTGTTAAAACAACTTCTAAAGAAAACTCAAGAGAGAATTCTTGGAGAAAACCCCAAAGAAAATTTTGCACTCAACAAATCTGAAATTTGATAGAAAAAAAATAATAAGATGATGTTTACAAAGGGTGGCTGGCCAATGCTTATATAGGCCTCCAACAAATCCTAATCTCACAAGTAACTAATAAAAATTAAACCTAATTAATAAAATAACAAGGTAAATTCGGCCATGCACTTATATGGGCTGTTTTGGGCCAAATTTTACATGTAATGCTCCTAGAGATTAAAAAATTAAATTAAACAAGTAGGATGTTTACGAATTGGGCCCTTTGACATTTTGGCCTGATTTTCAACTAAGTATGAAGAAATTTCTTGATTGGGCTGGATTTTGGTTATTGGGCCTCGCCTTCAAGAATTTGGGCTCGTGATCCATCTCCTACCAAAATTGGGTCGTTGACGCTCGTAATGGAGATCCAATGCGTTTTGGCTGCAAGATTTGGTTTCTTGGACCAAGATTTCCAAGATTTGAAATCTTGATTTTCTTGATTCTTGAAATCTCTTCGAACAGCAAAATTGGGCCAAGATTCGGTTTCTTGATTTTCTTGAAAACAAGAAAGTGAATCTTGATTTTCTTGTTCTCTCGTGTATGCATCTAAGGCCTTGCTAACAAGCTCTTGAATGGTCCCATTTAGTTTGGACCGCATTTGTCGGGCCTTTGATCTTGTTATTGGGCCTTGTGGCAATTTGAGCCCAGCACGTTCTTGAACTTGGATTGGGCCTTTATGACTCGTATCATTCCCCCCTTCCTCAAAAAGATTCGTCCTCGAATCTGAAAAATCAAATGGGGACAAGTCAGCCACATTAAAAGTAGAACTTACATTGTACTCACCAGGTAGATCAATTTTATAGGCATTATCGTTGATCCGCTCGAGTACTTGGAAAGGCCCATCGCCCCTTGGGTCCAACTTAGTCTTCCTTTTTGTAGGAAATCGTTCTTTCCTCAAATGGACCCAAACCCAATCTCCGAGTTCTAGTACAACCCGTTTGCGCCCCTTGTTTGCTTTGTTGGTGTTGGCATCATTTGTTTTGGCTATTCGCTGTCTAGCCTTCTCATGTAAGGATTTCACCAACTCAGCTTTCTGTTCGCCATCTAAATTCATAACGTGTTCAAGAGGTAATGGCGTAAGATCAAGTACTGTTAGTGGGTTAAAACCATAAACAAGTTCAAATGGGGAATAACCAGTTGTAGAATGAATAGATCTATTATATGCAAATTCAACGAAAGGTAGGCATTCTTCCCAATTTCTAATGTTCTTTCCCACAATAGCTCGTAATAGAGTCCCTAAGATTCGATTAACTACTTCAGTTTGACCATCAGTTTGGGGGTGACATGTAGTAGAATAAAGTAATTTAGTACCAAGCTTACCCCACAATACCTTCCAAAAGTGGCTAAGGAATTTGACATCTCTATCAGAAACAATTGTTTTAGGGATGCCATGAAGTCTTACCACTTCTTTAAAGAATAAGTCTGCCACATGTGTAGCATCATCTGTTTTGTGACAAGGAATAAAATGTGACATCTTTGAAAACCTGTCAACAAAAACAAATATACTATCTCTTCCTTTTTTTGTTCGAGGCAAACCTAAAATAAAATCCATGGATAAATCTACCCAAGGTGAAGTAGGAATCGGTAGAGGAGTGTAAAGGCCATGAGGCATTACCTTAGATTTGGCTTGTTTGCATGTAATGCACTTGGAACATACCTTTTCCACATCCTTCTTCATATGTGGCCAATGGAAGTGTTCTTGCAATATGTCTAGTGTTTTGGCCACTCCAAAATGTCCCATTAGTCCCCCACTATGGGCTTCATGAATCAACAATTCTCTCATGGAACACTTTGGTATGCATAACCTGTTTAAACGAAAAAGAAAGCCATCTACAAGATAAAATTTTTCAAAAGCAGTATGTCCACAATTCTTATAGATATGGCTGAAATCAGTATCATCATCATATAACTCTTTAATATGTTCAAACCCTAAGACTTTAGCATTCAATGTAGTTATTAAAGTATATCGTCCAGACAAAGCATCTGCGACTACATTATCTTTACCTGTTTTATATTGAATCACATAAGGGAATGTTTCAATGAATTCTACCCATCGGGCATGTCTTTTACTCAACTTACCTTGTCCCTTTAACCATTTAAGAGACTCATGATCTGTATGTATGACAAACTCATTAGGCAGCAAATAATGTTGCCATACTTGAAGTGCACGAACTAATGCCAATAGTTCTTTGTCATAAGTCGAGTAATTTAACTGTGCACCGTTCAATTTCTCACTAAAATAAGCAATAGGTTGCTTATCTTGCATTAAAACGGCGCCGATTCCAATTCCTGAAGCATCACACTCAAGTTCAAAAGTGTTAGCAAAATCAAGTAATTTAAGCAAAGGAGCAGAACATAACTTAGCTTTTAGAGTTTGAAAAGCTTTTTCTTGGGTTTCACCCCATTTGAAACCCACTGATTTCTTTATATCTTCAGTCAATGGGGCAGCAATAGTAGAGAAATCTTTCACAAATTGTCTATAAAAACTGGCTAAACCATGGAAAGATCTCACCTCAGTTACCGATTTAGGAGTCGGCCACTCCTTAATTGCCTTAACTTTGTCCTCGTCGACATGAATACCTTGAGCACTAACTTTGAAACCTAAGAATATTAGTTTATCACAACAGAATGTGCATTTGTCAAGGTTGGCAAATAATCTTTCAGTTCGTAGAATATCCAAAACGGTTTGAACATGGAAAACATGATCATCTAATGACTTTGAGTAAATTAAAATATCATCAAAGTAAACTACTACAAATTTACCCAAATGTAGCCTCAAAACATGATTCATTAATCTCATAAATGTACTAGGTGCATTAGTAAGGCCGAAAGGCATAACTAACCATTCATACAATCCAAATTTTGTTTTAAAAGTTGTTTTCCCCGAATTTGATGATAACCGCTTTTTAAATCAATTTTTGTAAATATTATTGAACCATGTAATTCATCAAGCATATCATCAAGTCTAGGGATTGGGTGTCGATACTTTACCGTTATCTTGTTGATTGGGCGACAATCAACACACATACGAAACGTACCATCTTTCTTTGGCACCAACAAGACAGGAACAGCACAAGGACTTAGGCTCTCACGAATGTACCCTTTGTCTAGTAATTCCTCCACTTGCCTTTGCAATTCCTTTGTCTCCTCGGGATTGCATCTATAGGCTGGTCGATTTGGGATTGAAGCTCCGGGTACTAAGTCAATTTGATGTTCTATCCCTCGTAAAGGTGGTAAACCTTTAGGGGCCTCACTAAAAACATCCTCATAATCCTGCAAAAGGGATTGAAACACACTAGGCAAATTTTCGTTAATGTTAGATAAAGATAAATAATTTTGCCTGAACCTCACAAGGATACAAGGCTGTTTATTAAGTAGGGCTCTCTTCACATCTTTTTTTGTTGCCAAAAGATTTTTTCCGCTCATTTTACCACTAGAGGATTCACTCACCTTTGGGCTTTTTAAATTTTGACTTTTTCCACTACTATTAGCCTCTTTTCTCTCTGTCTTTTGTACTTGCTCTTTCTCCCTTACCCCCTCACAAAATTTTATCATCCTCAATTGATCTTTATATACATCAGTAGGATTTAAAGGAGCAAAAGTGAATTTCTTGCCTTTAAATACAAGGGAGTATCGATTAAGTTTACCTTGGTGTGTAACATCGCGATCAAATTGCCAAGGTTGTCCAAGGAGCAAGTGTGCCGCATGCATGGGGACTACATCACACCATACGTCATCCTCATAATTGCCGAGTTTAAAAGTGACCAAGGACTGTTTCGTAACTTTAACTTCGGAACATTCATTAAGCCACTGAAGGTGATATGGCTTAGGGTGTTTGGTACAAGGCAACTTTAAAGAATCCACCAAATAACTACTCACTACATTCGAGCAACTCCCACTATCAATAATGAGTGAACATAAGTTACCTTTAATAAAACACCGAGAATGGAAAATATTTGTCCTTTGGCTCTCATATCTTTTATCTGAATGTTAAGGGTTCGACGAACTACAAAGCATTGAAAATTAGCAAAGTCCCCTTCCTTTGGTGGTTCGACCAACTCGTCGCCATTATCACTGTCATCCACAAGTTCTGGCATATCTGGATCTGTATTATCAGAGTCGGAAGTGTACTCACCGTTATCTTTTAGAAGAAGTAATCTCGTGTTAGGGCATTCTCTACTATAATGACCACGCCCTTTGCACTTAAAGTATTCAATCTCACGAGTCCTCTTCGCACTCGAATCACCTAAATTGGGCTGCTTAGAAGGTGTTTGCGTTTTTGCAGGAGCCCCTTTTTTCCAATCTGACTGCTTGTTACTCAAAGAAGACTTATTAGTAACAAAAGGTGGTTTTGAACTCTTAAAATCAGAATTGGAATTGTTACCTCGGTAATATTGTGAAGTAGAGAATGACCCAAACCTTTGTTCCTTTAATTGTTGCTCGATCTCAATGGCTTTGTGAACTGCTTCTTCCAAATCAATATAAGTTTGTAGCCTCAATGTATTAGCTATCGGCCTGTTCAAACCATCAATGAATCGAACCATAGTTTTTTCTTCATCCTCCTCCATGTTAGCTCTCTGAATGAGCATCTCCATCTCTTTAAAATATTCATCCACCGTCCTACTACCTTGGATAAGTCTTCTCAGCTTTGTTTTAATTTCTCTATAGTAGTGAGGTGGAATAAACCTTTTACGCATAATCTGTTTCAACTCATCCCATGTCGAAATCTCACCTTCATAATTCCGATGGCGGTTTACCCCAAGTTGAGTCCACCAACTTAATGCATAATCAGAAAATTCCAGTGTTGCTAACGCTACCTTTTCATCATCCGGACATTTATAATACCGAAACATAAGTTCAATCTTAGATTCCCATTCACAATAAGCGTCAGGATCATTCTTACCATGAAATTGGGGAATTGTGAATTTCAGTTTTGCCAAAGAAGGTTGCCCACGATCATGAAAATCATCATCCATTCTAGTGACACGTCGAGGGCCGCGCCTTTGGGGTTGGTTATCCCTATCTTCTTTGATTGGATGAGGTTCTTGATTCAATCGCACCTCATTGATGGTAGCACTCAAAGCTCGAAGAGCAGCAGCCTGTTCATCCAACTGTTGTTGGAATTTTTAAATATGTCACCATTATTATCACCTGTAGACATTTTTTTAAAAAAATCTGCAAAACACTCAACACTCAAAAATAAAAGTTAGCAAACCTCACCATTAATCACTCAAAAAGAAAATTCAAATTCTCAATGAGGTAGAATTCAATCTTGTGAGTTCTTTATCAAAGTTTATATCAACCAATTAGAGAGTGGATGAACCGATCTACCAAAGAATCCTAATGTGCACTAGGATGCCAAAAACTGACGAGACACCAATTGATTCGTGTTGCACCGAGGAAGAATTGGGCACACGTTTAAATCCTACTAACACAAAAAAAAGAAGGTGTTAGATATTGTAAAGGGAGAATAAAAAGCAAACAAATGAAAACCTACAGCTAAGAATCAATAAAAATTGTTGAAAACAGAAAACCCGAAAAACTGCGGAGTAACTTGACAACTTCGTTCGAGGTGTTCCCGATCTCAAAAAATCACAAAATTAAATCTGGAATGTCTTCAAATATTGAATTTTTGATCTGGAAAATTTGGGCACCAAATTCAACCCGCTGAATCTTTTTTTAAATTTTTATTGAATTTCGTCTTTTTTGATTTTTTTGACTGATTTTTTTGCGGGAATAATTTTTTTATATTCAATCACAGTGCCAGAAACATGTATGTAAAATTTCAGATCAATTGGACAACGTTTACCCACTCAAATGATTTTTTTTGAACAATTTTTCTGGGTAAAACTGCTGTTTATGCTTTAAAAAATAGAGATCAGTTTAGAAATCAACCAAGAACACCCAAAACGCCCAAAATCTGATACCAAATGATACGGAGGCACGCGCGGACCAAGATCGAGTTGCCAAGTCACGAGAAACTCCTACGAAAGCTCTAAACGAACAGATCTGAAATCAAACAAAGAACGAGATTAAATCTGGAAAATTAAAATCTGGAATAAGAACCCTAAAAATCAGCAAGATCTAAGCAAGGAACGAAACACTTATGAAAGAGGTTTCTTGAAACCAAGAACACGAAATTGATTCCCAAGAATGAACTCCCACAAGCCGAATCTGTCAAAGAACACCAAATCAGCAAGCAAATTAGATCGACCAGAATTTCTTGAAACAAATTAGGGTTTATGCGTCAATGAGAAAGAAAGAAATTGAAGGCATAAAACGGCTATTGAGGCTGAGAAAGCGAGGGCGATCTGCTCAATTGACCACCACGAAAGTTTCCCCTAAGTTTCCACAACCAAATTCACCCAAGAAGAATAAGTGTGCATTCGGCAAGAACCCTAGAATTTGGGGTTTAGGGCTGATTGTCGAACTCCAGCAAAAAGTGAAATTGATCAATTCTTTAAGATAAACGAGAGCTGGAAACACAAATAAAACAGCAAATAGATTAGAATTAAGATTCGGCACAAGTAGAATTAAATAAAAGAAATTGAACAGCAAAAATTAAAGGATAAGTCCTAAAGATCCTTGAAATCCCGAAAGATTTCACAAATCTCTTCAAACGGCTCTAATCTCCCCTCCAAAGAATATCGATGGCAAGAAGAAGGTTGAAGATGGCTCCCACAATCAAAATATTGTTAAAACAACTTCTAAAGAAAACTCAAGAGAGAATTCTTGGAGAAAACCCCAAAGAAAATTCTGCACTCAACAAATCTGAAATTTGATAGAAAAAAATAATAAGATGATGTTTACAAAGGGTGGCTGGCCAATGCTTATATAGGCCTCCAACAAATCCTAATCTCACAAGTAACTAATAAAAATTAAACCTAATTAATAAAATAACAAGGTAAATTCGGCCATGCACTTATATGGGCTGTTTTGGGCCGAATTTTACATGTAATGCTCCTAGAGATTAAAAAATTAAATTAAACAAGTAGGATGTTTACGAATTGGGCCCTTTGACATTTTGGCCTGATTTTCAACTAAGTATGAAGAAATTTCTTGATTGGGCTAGATTTTGGTTATTGGGCCTCGCCTTCAAGAATTTGGGCTCGTGATCCATCTCCTACCAAAATTGGGTCGTTGACGCTCGTAATGGAGATCCAATGCGTTTTGGCTGCAAGATTTGGTTTCTTGGACCAAGATTTCCAAGATTTGAAATCTTGATTTTCTTGATTCTTGAAATCTCTTCGAATAGCAAAATTGGGCCAAGATTCGGTTTCTTGATTTTCTTGAAAACAAGAAAGTGAATCTTGATTTTCTTGTTCTCTCGTGTATGCATCTAAGGCCTTGCTAACAAGCTCTTGAATGGTCCCATTTAGTTTGGACCGCATTTGTCGGGCCTTTGATCTTGTTATTGGGCCTTGTGGCAATTTGAGCCCAGCACGTTCTTGAACTTGGATTGGGCCTTTATGACTCGTATCACATAATTAAAAATGTCCAGATTTTAATTTATTAAAATAACACAACCAAATTATTGAGCTGATTTAATTAAGTTTAACTAGACTCAATTAATTTATTCCAGCAACTAATAAAATGCTTAAATTAAAATAAACTAGAAAAATGAGCAAACGAGCTCATTGAGCTAAAATCGGGCTGAATTGAGCTCGTTGAAATTTAAGATCAGGCTTCATTTTGAACTTGGGCCCCTCGAACTTAGGCCATACTTGATATTGTCGAATTGTGTCGAACCATGATACGTCGGGATTCGTATCATTCCCTCCCACTTGAAGACGATTTATCCTCAAATCGGGCCACTTGCTCGAAATTTTTTTCCAAGATCACAAACCATCTTGTTCATGATCTATACAAAATTATTTCCAAAAGCCAAGGAACCACAAATGGTTCAAAAAGGAAATGGGTTATTTCCACGCCCTCCCTCTTTAGGGGGACGCCATCTCCAAGTGTCACCTACAAAAGAGTAAAACAAATTAGTAACACTAGGAATAAAAATCTCTAAAGAACTTTTCTCATTCTCATTCACGAATTTATTGTAAAAACTAATACCAAGGTCAAAGATGGAAATCGACCTCACTGTTTCACAATGGATAAAATGGTCAAGCATAATCGTCAGAACAGAACCATTAAGCACTCGAAAATTATGGTTTTGGACAACAAAAGTACTTTATTCAAGTCCTTTGGACAACTCAATACCAAACGATGTAAGACAATAATCTCCGGTGTCGGAAGCAAAGTTTTCTCTTATTGTTTCATTTCGACTTGAAGGCTTCATTGAGAACAACACAGGGAAAATATGAAACAATGGAAAGTTAAACTCATGCAAGACATGCTTGAATCCTTCAAATCCTACTATAGTGCAATTTCTAGAATCAAAGGTTTGATTTTGCATTCGCATATTATCACGGTACAACGAATTTGTTTTCAAATTTAGAAACACATCATCAAGTAAGCAAAAGTTGTTCACACATTTATCCAAACAGAAATTATAATGCTCACCTTTGCTTGGCAACAACTTAAGATGACTTGCTCCGGGCTTAAACACACGATTTTGGTCATTCATTGTTACAAGAGACAATGGCCTTTCTTTCATCAACAACTCACACAAGTGAGACAAAGAAAATTTGAGCATGCATATTTTCAAACACTCATACATCGTAATTCCCATTTGATCAGACTTACACTAACATGCACAATGATATAGAGAATTCACATTACCAACATAAACAAACGAATTAGGCATTTTACGTGACAATTCTTTATCACATAAGATCAAATTTTGTTCGTACCTACTTAGTCGTACTTCATCAACAAGCTTGCCAACACCGTACTCATTAAAAGAAAAACTTTTCATACCACTTTAAAAACAAAATCATCAATAATCAGAGAATGGCAATTAATCGACAAAGTGAGCAGCGATCTTTCGAAGATTAAGTCATCTATACCTTTTTCAACAATGTTCAAATCAGTTTGCCGTGATGTAATTGTTAAAGACTCCTTACCTTTGATACGAGCTCGTTTCGGATGTAAAGACGAGTCGTAATCTTTCCCGATCGAAATTAGGTAGTGTCGGAATTGAATCAAATTCAAGTCTTGGTGTTTGAAGTTGGATGGCTTTAGGAACAAAGGAGTTTGATGGGTTGTTGTTTGCTGGGTAATTCGATGAAACAAGATCGAACCCTTATTATCAAATAAGGACCCGGGCTTAAGGTTTCAAAGAAAGAAATGGAAATAGGATAAAAACCGAGACCCTCTATTTAGCAAAATAGGAACCTACGGTATGAAGAACGCCACACCAATGGGTGATAAGTTCGAACAAAGTCAGATTGACGCCACTCGTTGAAGATAAGTCAATTTGAGCTTTGGAGAATAAAGAGAGTGAATTTCTCACTAAAATTATATTTCATTCAGAAATTTGGCAAAAAAGTCCTTTTACAAGAAATTCAAGAACTATTTATAGCTTAAGTGACTAGTAGCCGAATAGTCAAGTTCAATACTTAAAAACTAAGTAAACATTGAACTAATTTTGAGCTAAGATCCATGAATGGTCTTGAATCAATGTTCGGCTGAATATAGACCAAGGAAGAGCTTCAACGAACTTGGAAAATTGGCAGCAGCTACATTCGGCCAATGGAGTTTAATAAGGTCAATAATGAAGCAACTCTTGCTGAAAAATTACCATCATTAATTAGCAACTTGAACAGTCATTTGGAAGTGTGAATGGACGGTTTTGAATGACCATAAGGTGTGAACATCATGAACCGAATAGCCACAATGTACCCAGCAATGTGAAGGAAATAAATGGCAGCTTTGGAGAATGGAAAATCATCTCTTTTGGCCGAATGGTCACTTAGAGAACTTCAACAATCAGCACACCATCTTTAATATAGTCCATGCATGTATCATTTGGTGCATTGAACCCAACATGCATGCATCTTCACATCCATTGAATCTTCATGCATGAATCTGCCCAATGAATCTTCAAATTCGGCTGTACCTAAAAGCACACATGAACTTAATTAATTTCAATCAAATTAAGCTGAACTAAGTAAATACATAATGTGAACATCCTAATTTAACATTGAAACAACTTAAATATTAATAAAGCATGACACAGATTCGGTTGAACAGATTTAAGACATGTAATAATTTAGACAAACTAAATGAAATCAAGACATCTTTAATGTAACTAAATTAAGACATATTAAACACTTATATTAAATAAAAACATATTAATAAGCTGTAATAAGACTTAATTAAATGCTTATTTAAATGGTTTAAAATCCAGCAGCAATTTAATTAGCTAGAACGAATTTCAACTTCAAAGAAGTTGAAAATATTCAGCTCGTCTTTAAGCTCTTTGCTTTCATTTTCCTCAATCCGTTCCACCAATGCTAAAATAGCAACTTTAAATCGTTTAGCTCTAGCTCGCGTTATTGGACCAATGGGCAGCTTAATAGCTTCTTGTTCGTTCTCCATTTGGTTCGTAGGCAAGCTCACATCATTCCCCTCCTCTTCAGAACGATTTGTCCTCAAATCAGAATCTGCATCAAACAGAGACAAATCAGAAACGTTAAAAGTCGCGCTAACATTATATTCACCAGGCAAGTCCAATTTATAAGAATTGTCATTAATTCGTTCAAGGACTTGAAACGGTCCATCCCCTCTCGGAAGTAGTTTAGATCGTCGTTGCATAGGAAATCTTTCCTTGCGCATATGCAACCACACCCAATCTCCCGGCTCGAACACAACTCGTTTACGACCTTTGTTAGCATGTTGTTCATAGTTCTTGGTCCTTGCCTCAATGTTTTCTCGAACTCGTTGGTGCAATTGCTTGACGAAATCAGCTTTACGCTTTCCATCTACATGCACAAATTGGTTAGAAGGCAATGGCATTAAATCAAATGGTGTTAACGGATTGAAACCATAAACGATTTCAAAAGGAGAAAATTTGGTAGCTGAGTGAATAGCTCGATTATACGCAAACTCCACATGTGGTAAACATTCTTCCCAAGCCTTCAAATTTTTCCGGATGATAGCTCGAAGCAATGTAGACAAAATCCGATTGACCACTTCGGTTTGGCCGTTCGTTTGCGGATGGCAAGTGGTTGAAAACAGCAACTTCGTTCCAAGGCGCCCCCATAGTGTCCTCCAAAAATGGCTAAGAAACTTCGCGTCTCGGTCGGACACAATCGTCCTAGGCATGCCATGCAACCTGACCACTTCTTTGAAAAATAAATTAGCAATATTCACGGCATCATCAGTTTTATGACATGCTATAAAATGAGCCATTTTTGAGAACCTATCTACAACCACAAATATTGAATCTCGGCCATTTTTACTCCTCGGTAAACCTAGCACGAAATCCATTGAGATATCAGACCAAGGGGTTTCGGGAATAGGCAATGGCTTATACAAACCATGGGGCTTAATTCGTGACTTAGCCCGTTTGCATGCAATGCATCGATTACAAAATCGTTCGACATCTCGTCGCATCTTAGGCCAAAAGAAATGTTCGTTGAGCATGGCTAACGTCTTTGCAACTCCGAAGTGCCCCATTAATCCTCCACTATGAGATTCTTCGATCAACACTTCTCGTATGGAACCTTGGGGTATACAAAGCTTTCCTTCTCGGAACAAGTACCCATCATGTCGATAATACTTCTCGTAAGCTCCCTTTGCGCATAACCTAAAGAATTCACTAAAGTCAGCATCGTTGACATATAAATCTTTAAGAAATACAAACCCCATTAACTTAGCATCCAAAATATTTAACAACGCATACCTTCGAGATAGTGCATCAGCCACTACGTTTTCCTTACCTTTTTTATATTTAATAACATATGGAAAAGATTCGAGAAATTCTACCCACTTAGCATGCCGCTTATTCAACTTGTGTTGACCCTTTAAGTACTTCAAGGATCCGTGATCGGTATGTATGACGAATTCTTTGGGCCAAAGATAGTGTTGCCACGTCTCTAAGGCTCGAATCAACGAATAGAGCTCCTTGTCATAAGTCGGATAGTTTAAGACGGCACCATTAGTTTCTCGCTAAAATAGGCAATAGGCCATCCATCTTGCATCAACACGGCTCCAATGCCTAAACCTGAGGCATCACATTCTAACTCGAAGGTTTTATCAAAATTAGGCAAAGCTAATAACGGTGCATGAGTTAGACAATCTTTAATTTTCAAAAAGGATTTTTCTTGTTCCTCTCCCCAAACGAAGTTGGAATTCTTACGAATAACTCCAGTCAAGGGTGCGGCTAAGGTGCTGAAGTTTGGCACGAATCGACGGTAAAAACTTGCTAATCCATGGAAACTTCGGACTTGGGAGACATTCGTCAGACGGGGCCATTCTTGGATCGCCTTGACCTTCTCTTGATCAACTTCAAGGCCCTCCGAACTAACAACGAAACCTAAAAACACAACCTTGTTAGTACAAAATTCACATTTCTTTAAATTATCATACAAAGTTTCTTTCCTCAATACTTCCAAAACAGCCTTCAAATGTAAAACATGATCATCTAAATTTTTACTATAAACTAATATATCATCGAAGTATACGACGCAAAATCTACCAATAAAAGGTCTTAGAACGTGATTCATAAGCCTCATGAACGTGCTTGGGGCGTTCGTTAAGCCAAATGGCATAACGAGCCATTCGTAAAGCCCATGCTTCGTTTTAAACGCAGTCTTCCATTCATCACCCTCACGCATCCGTATTTGGTGATAACCACTCTTAAGATCAATTTTTGAAAACAGACTTGCGCCACTTAGCTCGTCAAGCATATCATCCAATCGTGGTATAGGATGACGATACTTGATAGTTATCTTGTTTATAGCACGGCAGTCCACGCACATCCTCCACGTTCCATCCTTTTTCGGGACAAGCAAAACAGGCACGGCGCATGGACTAAGGCTTTCGCGCACATAGCCCTTTTCAAGGAGTTCATTTACTTGCTTTTGTAATTCTTTCGTCTCTTCAGGATTGCTCCGGTAAGCAGGTCGGTTTGGAATCGCGGCTCCCGGCACAAGATCTATTTGGTGTTCGATTCCACGAATAGGTGGTAACCCACTCGGGATTTCTTCCGGGAATACGTCTCGAAATTCCTGCAACACAGACAAAATAGAAGAGGGCAACTTATCATCAAATTCGTTAGTGCCAAGCAAGCTCTCCTTGTACAAAAGAACCAATAATGGTTGTTTCAATAACATCGATTTTCGAACTTCTCTCTCTTTTACCAACAAATTCTTTTTTTCATTTTCATCACTCGTTTCTTTTTCTTTTGAATCACTCTCTCTTTTTTTATCACTCATCTTTTTGTTTTTCTTCTTTTCTTCACTCTTTTCTTTATTCTTTTCATTTTTTGCTCTCTCTCGATTTCTTTTGATTTTTCAATCGAACTCCTCATTTTGAGTTGATCTTCATACACTTGTTTCGGTGATAATGGAGCTAACGTCACCATTCGTCCCATGTGTTTGAAAGAGTATCGGTTTGTATATCCGTCATGAATCGCTCGCTTGTCGAATTGCCAAGGCCGCCCCAAAAGAAGATGCCCCGCATGCATTGGTACGACGTCACACATAACTTCATCTTGATACTTCCCAATTGTAAACGAAATCAACACTTGCTTCGTTACCTTCAATTCTCCACCATCGTTAAGCCATTGGAGTTTATATGGATGGGGATGTTTAATGGTGGCCAATCCGAGTTTCTCCACCATCATTGAACTTGCCACATTTGTACAACTTCTCCCATCAATTATAACGCAACAAATCTTACCTTGCACTTGACATCGCGTATGAAAAATGTTTTCGCGTTGTTGATCGTTTTCGGCACCTTGCAAAGTAAGGCTTCTCTTCACCACCAATATTTCTCCATTTTCGGCTTGTTCAACATCTTCTTCATCTTCGGTTTGTTCAATGGCCTCCTTCTCTTGTTCACTTTCAGATTCAATCTCGCCATCGTCTCGAACAAACATCACATTCCGATTTGGACATTGGCTCGCGATGTGGCCCCTTCCAAGGCATTTGAAACATTTTATGTCTCGAGATTGACTTGGTTGGGCTTCCATCTTTCCTTTACTCATTTCGGCAATCGGTTTGTTGAACTTGGTGGCACCACTTACTTCTTTGTTTCGGCTTGGTATGTCACGTTTGTTGGTCCCTTGCCCCCACCTAGGCATAGAAGAAGTGTTAGAGAAAGTTCGTGACGTACCTTTTCTTTTTAGTTGTTTTTCGACCTTTATGGCCATATGGACCATATCAATAACCTCAACATAGTGGTGTAGTTTGACGATATTTGCGATATCTCGGTTAAGGCCGGTGAGAAATCGAGCCATGGTGGCTTCTTGATCTTCCTCCACATCGGCGCGGATCATGGCCACTTCCATTTCTTTGTAATAATCCTCCACGCTTCGTTGGCCTTGAGTTAAGCTTTGGAGCTTTTGATACAACTCCCGGTGATAGTAAGCAGGAATAAAACGCTTTCTCATTATTGCTTTCATTTCTGCCCATGTAGACATGGGACGTTCTCCATTGCATCTTCGGCTCAACGTGAGTTGATCCCACCATATTATGGCATAGTCGGAGAATTCTATAGCAGCTAACTTCACCTTTTTGCTTTCCAAGTAATTGTGGCACTCGAAAACTAATTCCACCTTCTTCTCCCATTCAAGATAGGCCTCGGGATCCGATCTTCCTTGAAAAGCAGGAATCGCCATTTTAATATTCTTTAAATCATCATCGGGCCTCTCTCGATCTCTTTGTTCTCGTGCTCGATGACCTCGTCTCCTTGCACTTTATCGTGAACCTCGATCACTTTCATCGTCACTTTGTTCATATAGATCATTTGCATGTTGCCATGGACGTTCTCGCTCTCTTCTCGGAATAGGAGGGGTGTTCGCACGTTGGCTTTGTTCCTCCATTTGTTCCATTCGTTCATTGAGAGAATCGAATTGAGGTTGGAACAGACGAGAGATTTCTCGTACGATTGCTTGGACTTGGAGATCGGGCACTCCACCTCCGGGAACATTTCTCCTCGGTTGAAGGTTTACTCCTCCACCAGCAGCATTCGAAGCTCCTCCACTTGTTGCTCGATGATCCGGACTCCTAGACATGTTTAAAATAAGAACAAAATATTTCCTCACCACAAAAACCTCACAAATTCGCTCACAAGAAAAAAATTCACTCCTCTCGTGTTTCACTCTATTTTCGACTTTTATCTTGATGTACTCTCTTGCCTTTTACCTCTCAAATCCAACTCTCGATATTCTAAAAAGCTACCTTAGACTTATCCCACTTGTGGGTCGGCTTCAAAGGCTAAACAAAGGAAAATCGTATGGTTTAGGGTAGGCTCGAAAGAAAGAAAGGTTTAAAGATGTGGCGTATAAAATGAATTCACGAATTGAAATTTTTTTTTTAATAGTGTGAAATTTCACTCAAAGGGGTATAAAAGGGTGTATAATATGATTTCGGAAAAATTTTTGTTGAAGTGTTTCCAGACTCTTTTTTTTTTACGGATATTTCACGTTCTTTTCGTACGCACCTAGACCATATGCAATTTTTTTTTGCAATTTTTTTCCTTCTTTTTTTTTCGGATTTTTTTTGAAACTTTTTTTTAACTTTTTTTCGAAGCTACGATTTACGTACCTAATTTAGCTAGCTCTGATACCAACTGGTACGAGCTTGTTTCGGATGTAAAGACGAGTCGTAATCTTTCCCGATCGAAATTAGGTAGTGTCGGAATTGAATCAAATTCAAGTCTTGGTGTTTGAAGTTGGATGGCTTTAGGAACAAAGGAGTTTGATGGGTTGTTGTTTGCTGGGTAATTCGATGAAACAAGATCGAACCCTTATATTATCAAATAAGGCCCGGGCTTAAGGTTTCAAAGAAAGAAATGGAAATAGGATAAAAACCGAGACCCTCTATTTAGCAAAATAGGAACCTACGGTATGAAGAACGCCACACCAATGGGTGATAAGTTCGAACAAAGTCAGATTGACGCCACTCGTTGAAGATAAGTCAATTTGAGCTTTGGAGAATAAAGAGAGTGAATTCTCACTAAAATTATATTTCATTCAGAAATTTGGCAAAAAAGTCCTTTACAAGAAATTCAAGAACTATTATAGCTTAAGTGACTAGTAGCCGAATAGTCAAGTTCAATACTTAAAAACTAAGTAAACATTGAACTAATTTTGAGCTAAGATCCATGAATGGTCTTGAATCAATGTTCGGCTGAATATAGACCAAGAAGAGCTTCAACGAACTTGGAAAATTGGCAGCAGCTACATTCGGCCAATGGAGTTTAATAAGGTCAATAATGAAGCAACTCTTGCTGAAAAATTACCATCATTAATTAGCAACTTGAACAGTCATTTGGAAGTGTGAATGGACGGTTTTGAATGACCATAAGGTGTGAACATCATGAACCGAATAGCCACAATGTACCCAGCAATGTGAAGGAAATAAATGGCAGCTTTGGAGAATGGAAAATCATCTCTTTTGGCCGAATGGTCACTTAGAGAACTTCAACAATCAGCACACCATCTTTAATATAGTCCATGCATGTATCATTTGTGCATTGAACCCAACATGCATGCATCTTCACATCCATTGAATCTTCATGCATGAATCTGCCCAATGAATCTTCAAATTCGGCTGTACCTAAAAGCACACATGAACTTAATTAATTTCAATCAAATTAAGCTGAACTAAGTAAATACATAATGTGAACATCCTAATTTAACATTGAAACAACTTAAATATTAATAAAGCATGACACAAATTCGGTCGAACAGATTTAAGACATGTAATAATTTAGACAAACTAAATGAAATCAAGACATCTTTAATGTAACTAAATTAAGACATATTAAACACTTATATTAAATAAAAACATATTAATAAGCTGTAATAAGACTTAATTAAATGCTTATTTAAATGGTTTAAAATCTAGCAGCAATTTAGTTAGCTAGAACGAATTTCACTTCAAAGAAGTGAAAATATTCAGCTCGTCTTTAAGCTCTTTGCTTTCATTTTCCTCAATCCGTTCCACCAATGCTAAAATAGCAACTTTAAATCGTTTAGCTCTAGCTCGCGTTATGGACCAATGGCAGCTTAATAGCTTCTTGTTCGTTCTCCATTTGGTTCGTAGGCAAGCTCACATCAACCTTGCTTGCCTTTAGACTCTTGAGGGAGAATTCATTTCGATATTACCTTTCTCGATCATTCGAAATCGTCTCTCTTTGGAAATATATTGAAGTTATAGCTTGTCATTGGAATCTCAACAACCTGAAAAGAAACAATACAAGGAGAACTCATAGAACGATTAGTTAAACACCCTCGCTTTTTCTTGTTCTCTCTTGTCTTTCCTCTCATTCTTTTCATCTCATGTTCAAGCT